>NC_090648.1:149875144-150184846 GCF_040937935.1 Hyperolius riggenbachi
CTGTGAGGGTTAGTTTGAGGGCCACAATGATTTGATACACTATTTGTTCATACAAGTTTTAAATGCTGTAGTCTGATGTCCAAGGTTTATTAATGTCAAGAGTTAGGCCTGGTTCACACATAAATCTGCAAATAGAGAAACATCATAATGGCAACTGTCAAAAACAGACAGGACAGGACTGGACCCCTTTTTATGTGTGAACCAAGCCTTACTGCCACTGAAAACAAATATGTACACTTTTCTCCTGACTTTTCTCACAGGAGATGTTTTCACATCTTTCCAGTAAAATATCTTTTAAGCCCCCATTAAGACAGGAAATGCCCAAAATAAGTTTGATAATACCTTTTTAGACCTATTTTTTTTTTTTTTTTTTCAACTGCCTTCTCCTGAAAAATATATCTTTTTTTAAATTATATAAAAAAATATTTCCTGTACAAAATATCAGGAGAAAAGTTAATAAAAACTATAGGTAGCCAGATGACCCCCTCCTCCCCTAATGCATAGGCAGAAAGATGTAGCCCCCCAGTTTAGGTAGCCAGATGTCCCCCCAGTATAGGTAGCAAGACATTGCCCACCAGTACGGGTAGCCAGATGTAACTTCCCCCTCCCTCCAGTATAGGTAGCTATATGTCCCTGGCATGGGTAGCTAGACATAGCCCTCCAGCATAAGTGGCCAGATGATTATCACAGTTTAGGTAGCACGATGTAGCCCCCTAGTATTGGTAGCCGAATGTAGCCCCATCCCCCAATTATAGGCAGTGTATGTAGCACCCCAGTATAGGTAGCCAAATGCCCCCTAAGTATAGGTAGCCAGATGACCCCCTCCTCCCCTAATGCATAGGCAGAAAGATGTAGCCCCCCAGTTTAGGTAGCCAGATGTCCCCCCAGTATAGGTAGCAAGACATAGCCCACCAGTACGGGTAGCCAGATGTAACTTCCCCCTCCCCCCAGTATAGGTAGCTATATGTTCCCGGCCTGGGTAGCTAGACATAGCCCTCCAGCATAAGTGGCCAGATGATTATCACAGTTTAGGTAGCACGATGTAGCCCCCTAGTATTGGTAGCCGAATGTAGCCCCATCCCCCAATTATAGGCAGTTATATGAAGCACCCCAGTATAGGTAGCCAAATGCCCCCTAAGTATAGGTAGCCAGATGAAGCACCCCCCCAAGTATAGTAGCCAGATGTCCTCCCAGTAGAGGTAGACAGAGGTAGCCCTTAGTATAGTCAGCCAGAGCCTTCTATCATGCAGAGCACAGCCTGCCTTTTACCATCCAGGCCAGAGAGAGACAGAGTGATCCATCTTCCTCTTCTGGCTCCTGGACTCCAATAGCTGCAGCAGGGTCAGACATCAAGTAAACTGGCAGGTCTCGTAATCACCGACCTCCTGCATCCATGGAAACTAGGACACCAAAGAAGAAGCCAGATCGCTAGTGTCCTTCCCATTCCCAGATAGTGAGTAATTTATCGCTTGCTCCACTGCGCTCTCTCTGCATACGCCCAGCTTCTCCTCCACACCTGTGCTGCTCCCTCCTCCAGCACTACACCCTGGGCAGCAACTCATCTCGCCTGCCACTAGAAACCTTCATGGTTTGGACATAACGATGGAATATGAGAGTGAGGTAAGAGGGTGGGTATTGCTTTTTCTTAATAAAGGTGGCATTTCACTTTAAGTTTTTATTGGTTTACTGATCTGGGCTGTAATTGTTTCAGCTACGGAGGGATCTTATGAGTACAGAGAGACACATGAACAAACTTTACCCATAGAGCATGTCTGCAGCTGTTGCAGATGCATCTGTCATAGTGGGGCTATCCCTTTAGCATCCTGCTATCACATAACGTAAACAGAGAGAATAAAAAAAGAAGATTCTCTGATAGAAACATATGCATAGTAGAACTAAGGAAGTAAAAATAGCAAAACGCTTAATCGTTTGGTGAAAGTTTCTGTTTACAGAGATCAGAGGGGAAGAGTTTATGCAGTAGGTCAGTACCATCCAAGGACACATTAAAACAAAAAACAAAAAACATGTAAACAAGGTGGATCCTAATAGGACACTAAATATAAATATGTTTAGGGCCATTGTCCTGCTGGAAGCCGGTGAACCTCCGCCCCAGTCTCAAGTCTTTTGCAGTCGCCAAGAGGTTTTCTTCCAAGTTTGCCCTGTATTTGCATATGATTTGCATAATTCCTTATACAGAGCAAAAGTTAGTGCACACCAGTAATCTGCCTGATAACTTTTACAACTTTCCCAAGCAGTGCAACATCAGGTTAACCAAAGATCCATTTCAGTATATTCCACATAAGATATAGAATCCAGGAGCAACTTACTTGTATAGTAAAACTTCCAACACTTTAATCAAAAATCTTCATAAAACAGTAACCGCAATTAGAAAGTTATACTTATCAAGATCTTAAGGTCTTGATAAAGCCCTAGAAGAGGGGCGAAACGATCGTCCACCGACCAATCTCCACACCTCTTGTTCACTTCAACATACCCTGCTGCATTAGTTGCTTTGGACATTGATAAGTATAACCTTCTAATTGCTGATACTGTTTTATGAAGATTTTTGATTAAAGTATTGGACGTTTTACTATACAAGTGAGTTGCTACAGGATTCTATATCTTATGTGGAATAAATGGTTTGCAAAAAACATGTAAACAAGGTGGATCCTAATAGGACACTAAAATATACAGTGGGTTGCAAAAGTATTCAGCCCCCTTGAAGTTTTCCACATTTTGTCACATTACTGCCACAAACATGCATCAATTTTATTGGAATGCCACGTGAAAGACCAATACAAAGTGGTGTACATGTGAGAAGTGCAACGAAAATCATACATGATTCCAAACAAATTTTACAAATAAATAACTGCAAAGTGGGGTGTGCGTAATTATTCGGCCCGTGAGTCAATACTTTGTAGAACCACCTTTTGCTGCAATTACAGCTGCCAGTCTTTTATGGTATGTCTTTACCAGCTTTGCACATCTAGAGACTGAAATGCTTGCCCAGTCTTCTTTGCAAAACAGCTCCAGCTCAGTCAGATTAGATGGACAGTGTTTGTGAACAGCAGTTTTCAGATCTTGCCACAGATTCTCGATTGGATTTAGATCTGGACTTTGACTCGGCCATTCTAACACATAGATATGTTTTGTTTTAAACCATTCCATTGTTGCCCTGGCTTTATGTTTAGGGCCATTGTCCTGCTGGAAGGTGAACCTCCGCCCCAGTCTCTTTGGCTCCATCCATCTTCCCATCAACTCTGACCAGCTTCCCTGTCCCTGCTGAAGAGATGCACCCCCCAAGCATGATGCTGCCACCACCATATTTGACAGTGGGGATGGTGTGTTCAGAGTGATGTGCAGTGTTAGTTTTCCGCCACATATAGCGTTTTGTATTTTGCCCAAAAACTTCCATTTTGGTCTCATCTGACCAGAGCACCTTCTTCCACATGGTTGCTGTGTCCTCCACATGGCTTGTGGCAAACTGCAAACGAGACTTCTTATGCTTTATGTTAACAATGCCTTTCTTCTTGCCACTCTTCCATAAAGGCCAACTTTGTACAGTGCATGACTAATAGTTGTCCTATGGACAGAGTCTCCCACCTGAGCTGTAGATCTCTGCAGCTCGTCCAGAGTCACCATGGGCCTCTTGACTGCATTTCTGATCTCCTTGCTCGGCCTGTGAGTTTAGGTTGATGGCCTTGTCTTGGTAGGTTTACGGTTGTGCCATACTCCTTCCATTTCTGAATGATCGCTTGAACAGTGCTCCGTGAGATGTTCAAGGCTTTGGAAATCTTTTTGTAGCCTAAGCCTGCTTTAAATTTCTCAATAACTTGATCCCTGACCTGTCTTATGTGTACTTTGGACTTCACGGTGTTGTTGCTCCCAATATTCTCTTAGACAACCTCTGAGGCCCTCACAGAGCAGCTGTATTTGTACTGACATTAGATTACACACAGGTGCACTCAATTTAGTCATTAGCACTCATCAGGCAATGTCTATAGGCAACTGACTGCATTTAGATCAAAGGGGGCCGAATAATTATGCACACACCACTTTGCAGTTATTTATTTGTAAAAAATGTTTGGAATCATGTATGATTTTCGTTCCACTTCTTATGTGAACACCATTTTGTGTTGGTCTTTCATGTGGAATTCCAATAAAATTGATTCATGTTTGTGGCAGTAATATGACAAAATGTGGAAAACTTCAAGGGGGCCGAATACTTTTGCAACCCACTGTAGTTCATTCTCTAATGTAATAGTTTAACTTTTATTTTATAAACATCAACTATATGGGCTTGATTCACAAAAGCGTGATAACTCAGTTATCACTCTTAAAAGCTTTGCACGTGCAAACTACTTAGCACCCTAGTTAGGACATGCAAACTACAGTGCTAAGTAGTTAGCACGTGCAAACTATGGTGCTAAGTAGTTTCCACTTACTAACTAGGGTGCTAAGTAGTTTGCATGTGCAAACTACTTAGCACCCTAGTTAGCACGTGCAAAGCATGTTAGCACATGCAAAATGGCTTTTCACTGGCGTGCTAACACTTTGCACGCTTTAGTGAATCAAGAAGCCCTATGGGTCTAATAATGATGTAAATGTTATGTTTGAGGAGTTAAGAGATATCGAGGTGTACGCAATAAACTGTGTTAAGCAGAATTACATGTATAAACTCTCAGTGGAGCTTAATGCATTGCATGTAATATATTGCACTGCTCTACTCATTGAGCGGTAAAACTTTACGCACGTTATTCTGCATAACGCAGTTTAATGCATACACCCCATTGGCCCCTGTTCAACTCTCTTTTTTCTCCTAAATGTTCTCCTAGGAGATAATTTTTCATCTTCCAATTTAAATAACTTTTCAGCACTCTTCAATTTAAATAGTACCAAAAAGTAAGGGAAAAATTACTGTGACAATTATTCTAAGTATTTTCTTCCTTGCTGGTGCCTTAAAAGGCATTTTATTGATAAGGTGTGAAAATATTAGCAAGGAAAACAATTAGGAAAAAAAGTTAATTGAATAAGGACCATTAACCTGGGTTTACCAAACAAGGGTAAGATTGTCATGCGCGAACAGTGCAGAGCAATTTTACCAGGATTAGCGCCAGAGGAGCACCGTCTGTTAACCCATTAGCGCCATGTGTGTTACCGTGAACCAATGCATACATTGCTATGGTAACATGTGTTACCATGGCAACCTGCGCTTTATCCCGGCAACAAGCATGGCGTTATTAGTTTAACGGGCTTTGCTCCTCCAGCGTAAATACCAGTAAAATTGCTGTGCATTGGCCATAGTAGGGAATCAGGGCCCTTCTTTCTTAATCACTCTGTAATTCACCTTTGTGCAGATTCAACATTCTGCTTTACAATTTGCTCAGTTGTACAATACAACTAAAATCCCTGGATGGTGTAAAATCCATTTCTCACATGTTTGCCCACATCAGGGCGGTGCAACATTTTGAAGTTTATGACAGCTGTTAATTCAACATGAGGACTCATTTTTCAAGCATTGGAGGCACTGCCACTACTCTTACCTCCCACTGCTTCCTCCAAAAAGCATCTCCTCCCTGCTGGCCCACAGCAGCCGGGCTCTGATCTCCAGGATGTCGGGTATGTTCTGGACCGGCGCCACACACGTCACCCACTCTCAGCAGAATAGTGATGGGATCACCAGGCACACGTGAAGTCCTGCTTCCTCTCTGACTACAGTGGCGCCTCATGTGACCCGGCCGCACCTAACAGGTCACATGAGGAACCCTTGTAGCCAGGGATACAGGATGCTGGACAGGCATATGGAGATCCCATCACTGGAACACTGAGAGCTGGTAAGTAAAGCGGGCAAGAGGAGGGGGGCAATTTGGGAGGGGAGACACCTCTTGCTGCCCTTTAATTGTAGACGTCCTGAAGCATGTGATTCATGTTGCTTCACCTTTAAGCACCCATTGTCCTGCGGCCATCTTCATGAGTGAATATCCAATGTGCTATGCTGGACCATAAGGAAGCATTGGGTGCATGGACCATAAGGAAGTATTGGGTAATGTGTTAGCAGCACAACTCATATCCCCAAAGCTGTTATTACAGAAAGCCTCAGTGCATGGGGGATTACTTCACTGCTGAGTTGCTTCCTAACTGGCTGCGGCAACGCATACAAGATTCCTCAGAAGGATTCAGAGCACCACTGCTACATATTCGAAGCACAACACCAAAGTATTTAGTGTTAAGACACGCAATTGTTCATGCCTATGCAGAAGGGAGGGCAGAAGTGCAGGGAGCAGCCAGCAATGCCCAGCATATGATTTGCATAATTCCTTATACAGAGCAAAAGTGAGTGCACACCAGTAATCTGCCTGATAACTTCTACAAACTTTCCCAAGCAGTGCAACATCAGGTTAACCAAAGATCCATTTCAGTATATTTCACATAAGATAGAATCCAGGAGCAACTTACTTGTATAGTAAAACTTTCAACACTTTAATCAAAAATCTTCATAAAACAGTAACCGCAATTAGAAAGTTATACTTATCAAGATCTTAAGGTCTTGATAAAGCCCTAATAGAGGGGCGAAACGATCGTCCACCGACCAATCTCCACACCTCTTGTTGACTTCAACATACCCTGCTGCATTAGTTGCCTTGGAAATTTATAAGTATAACCTTCTAATTGCTGATACTGTTTTATGAAGATTTTTGATTAAAGTATTGGAAGTTTAACTATACAAGTGAGTTACTACTGGATTCTATATCTTATGTGGAATATATGATTTGCATAACTCAAGAATTATTGATCAGGCACTTGATGCACCCATGGCCATGACATTACTCTCAGATCGTCTCCATTCATCAGACTTATCAGATTTCAGGTAGCACTGAGAGTAGAGTCCATTAAAAGCCCCCCCCCCCCCCCCCCCCCGCAAGGTGGAGGGATATGGAGGCTACCATATCTATTTTCTTTTAAACAATACTAGTTGCCTTGCCTGGCATCCTGCTGATCTTTCTGGTCAGAAGTCTCTGAATCACACACCTAAAACAAGTATGCTGCTGATCTTGCCAGATCTATATCGGTAACATGAGATATGCATGCTTATTTAGGGTCGATGGCTAAAAGTATGAGACTAGGTTCACAGTGGAAGTTGCGTTGCGTTCTGTGTAGGAATTCCACGGAATGGGAAAGTGGTGGCACACTGACCTTTGCGTCACATGGAGAGTAGCATACAGTCAATGAAAAGTGTGCTGCACTGTCACTGCTAAGGCGTGCGTTTTGTGGTGAAACACTGAATGCAGTGCATTGGGATGCCGCATGCCATTATACCGCACCCTTTAAACTGTGGATGTCGCATAAGTGGTGCATTGCAGCGCGGCAAGCCAAGCTACTCATCACTGTGAACGCAGCCTTAGGGGCAGTGGATCAGCAGGACAGCCAGGCAATGTGCATTGTTTAAAAAGAAATAAATGCGTCAGCCTCCCTATGTCTCTTGCCGCGTATAAATCATTGGTTGTTACGATAAAAACTGTCAGTTAAATATATTGTATAGGAGACACACACAGTGATATTTGAGAAGTGAAATTAAGTTTATTGGATTTACAGAAAATGTGCAATGATTGTTTAAACAAAATTAGGCAGGTGCATAAATTTGGGCATCACAACAAACATTAACAAATCATCTCTAGTTCATTCAGGTTTGATGAATTCCGAGCATGGACAGCTCTCTTTAACTCACACCACAGATTTTCAGTTATATTCAGGTCTGGGGCCTGAGATGGCCATTCCGGAACATTGTACTTCTTTTTCTGCATGAATGCCTTAGTGGATTTTGAGCAGTGTTTAGGGTCGTTGTCTTGTTAAAAGATCCAGCTCCAGGGCAGCTTCAGCTTTGTCACCGATTCCTGGACATTGGTCTCCAGAATCTGCTGACACTGGGCTTGATTCACAAAGCGGTGCAAACTGTTTACCACTTTTGCGCACACAATTTGCAGCGATTCGTGTGATCGCGGACTAAAAGCCCGCGATCACGTGAATCGCGGCAAATTGCGTGCGCAAAAGTCAGCGATCGCACGAATCTCGGCACTTTGCACACGCAAAAGTCTGCGAACGGCACTTCACGTGCTAACTGTTTAGCTCACCCTTTCTAAACAGTTTGCACCGCTTTGTGAATCAAGCCCACTGAGTAGAATCCATGCGTCTCTCAACTTTGACAAGATTCCCAGTCCCTGCACTGGCCACACAGTCCCACAACATGATGGAACCACCACCATATTTTACAGTAGGTAGCAGGTGTTTTTCTTGGAATGCTGTGTTCTTTTTCCTCCATGCATAACGCCCCTTGTTATGCCCAAATAACTCAATTTTAGTTTCATCAATCCACAGCACCTTATTCCAAAATGAAGCTGGCTTGTCCAAATGCGCTTTAGCATACCTTAAGCGACTCTGTTTGTGCTGTGGGCAGAGAAAAGGCTTCCTCTGCATCACTCTCGCATACAGCATCTCCTTGTGTAAAGTGTGCGGAATAGTTGAACGATGCACAGTGACTCCCATCTGCAGCAAGATGATGTTGTAGGTCTTTGGTGCTGGTCTGTGGGTTGACTCTGTTTATCCCAAATTTTTCTTGGTCTGCCACTTAATTTGAACTGAGCATGTGGTCTTCCATTTCCATTTCTTCAATATGTTCCTAACTGTGGAGACAGGTCTTTGGTGCTGGTCTGGGGGTTGACTCTCACTGTTCTCACCATTCGTCACTTCTGTTTATCCGAGATTTTTCTTGGTCTGCCACTTCAAGCCCTAACTTGAACTGAGCCTGTGGTCTTCCATTTCCTCAAGATGTTCCTAACTGTGGAAACAGACAGCTGAAATCTCTGAGACAGCTTTCTGTATCCTTCCCCTAAGCCATGATGGTAAAATATATTTGTCTTCAGGTCATTTGAGAGTTGTTTTGAAACTCTCATGTTGCTACTCTTCAGAGAAAATTAAAAGAGGAGGGAAACTTACAACTGACCCCCTTAAATACTCTTGCTTATAATTAAATTCACGTGTGTATGTAGGTCAGGGGTCACTGAGCTTACCAAGCCAATTTGAGTTCCAATAATTAGTTTCAAAGGTTTTGGAATCAATAAAATGACACCTTATGTGAATGCATGGAAATTTTAAGCCAATCAAAAGTCTCAGAAGTTTCTGTGTCTTGTGATTGGCCTAAAATTTCTGCTTTTTTTCCGATTTCCATGGTACACTTCTACATTCTCTTATTGGTCTAATATTTCCGAGTGTTGTGATTGGCCTAAAATTTCCAAGTCTTAGTAATATGGATTTCCATGGAATTCTGATTTCCGCATACCTCTTTACGCCGCGGAAAGCTGATTTCCGATTGGAAACTCTGGAATCAGAATTCTGCTGAAAACGGAAGCTCATCCCTACTAAATACCAGTAAGTCCAGGAAAACTTTGGTAAACTGCTTACAGTACACCTAAACTGAGAGGATTATAGAGGCTGCCATAATCATTACCTTTTAAACAATACCAGTTGCCTGGCAGTCCTGTTGATCTGTTTGGCTGCAGTGGTATCTGGATTGCACACCTGAAACAAGCATGTAGCTGATCTAGTCAGACTTCAGTCAGAGCACATCATCGGCTTGCTTGTTCAGGGTATATAGCTAAGAGTATTTAAAGGCAGAGCTTTATCAGGCTAGCCAAGCAATCTGCATTATTTAAAAGGATATAAATTTGGCAGCCTCCATATCACTCTTAGTTCAGGTGTGCTTTTAAGGATACCCGAGGTGACATGTGCCATGATGAGATAGACATGGGTATGTACAGTGGCTAGCACACTAATAACTATGCTGTGTTCCTTTTTTTTCATTCTCTGCCTGAAAGAATTAATATCAGTTATGTAAGTGGCTGACTCAGTCCTGACAGAAAGTGACTACAGTGTGACCCTCACTGATAAGAAATTCCAACTATAATACTCTTTCCTAGCAGAAAATGGCCTCTGAGAGCCAGGGCCGGTTTAAGCAAAAATGGGGCCCCAGGGCAAATAAACCTGGGAGGCCCCCCCAACATATACCCCGGAACAAAAATCGACATTCGGGGACCTTTTTTGCAGCTGGTATAGTCAGGGTGTGCAGTCCCAATCGGTCGGAGCTCCACATTATGGCTATCCCAGCCTCCATGGGGGACAAGGGGTTAAAAAGTTTCAGGAGGGGGGACCCCACATAATTTTTTTTAAAAAATTCCCGCACTCTAAACATAAAAAAATTGGGAAAATAGGAAAAAATGCCAGGGATCTTCATACAGCCATATTGCGGCTGTATAGCGATCCCAGGCTAAAGCGCTGCGGCTGCGTATGGACCCCCTGGAAACCCTGTCAGGAAATTTATTGCGCTTTCGTTTGATGCATGTAAAATTACACTACCGTTAGGTTTGCTACTAAAAGTGACATTTACTGCATTTAAAAGTATACTTTTTTCCTTCGAAACTTTAAAATCGATTTTCTCAAAAACTATAAGGTCTTTTTGAAAAATTGTTTTTTCCTCTTATTCCCAATGATCTCCTTAACATATTCAGCAAATTTAGGGTTTCTAGCATTTAAGGTGGATTTTCTATTAACCATTAAAGTCGGCAGGTTTTTAAATGTGTATTTTTTTTCCTTTGAAACTGTAAAATCGATTTTCTCAAAAACTATAAGGCCGATTTGAAAAAAAATGTTTTCCTCTTGTAGCCACTGGGGGCCCCTACAAGCTCTGGGGCCCTGGGGCAGCTGCCTCTTTTGCCTCTATGGTAGCCCCGGCCCTGCTGAGAGCAGGAAAGAGATAAAACGTGTCAATAGTTCATAGATTTTAGCTCTGGCATACTTCAATGAATGTGTCATTGAGCAAAAACAATAAAACAGTTAAAACGTAAAAAGTAGATTTAAACATAAAATAATACTGTGGAATATCTTAAAAAGTCATTTGTAGGAGAAGGAAGATAGATACAATTGTTTGTTTCATTAGTTTATTTATTTATTATCCTTTAAGCACAGCAGAGCCCTTCTACTAAATGCTGACAGCTGTTTAGCCTTATCACGTTTAGATTACAGTGACCCACTATATAACATCACTATAAGGAATTTTTATGGTACAGTTGTATTTATTTATTTATTTTCTTTTATTCTGAATAACGACATTCTGGTTACAGTGGAGATAAATCAGAATCCATATGAACTCTATTCTAGGTGAAATTATTTTCCTATTCAGTGTTTCAGAGAATGATAGATGAGCAGCAAAATGTTCTGGAACATTTTCAGCCTGAACAAGGTCTTACTGTAAATGAATGTGTCTGTTTTGTTTGTCACATAAAGCTCCTTCAGTCACTTGCTTTTTTATTCAAACAATATTTTCAGTTTAAACAAAAAGAAAAAAAGAAACAAGCATAGAGGTAAAGCACTGCTAGAATATGCCTATATGTCATTTATTGAAGATACCATTTATGGTACATTCAAACTATTCAAATTATTATAACCTTAGAGTTTAATCTATCCATCTTATTAATTAAATTAGATTTTTTTTCTTAGATGAATCATAGCATTTAAAGTGAATAAAAATTACAGTGATAGTGTTATGGAGAGCAGTGGAACAGTTAGGAAGAGGCGTATCTACAGGGGTGCAGGCATGGCATGTGCCATGGGTGCCTCTTACTGGGGGTGCTGCTCCATAGCATCCTGTCCACATAGATACTAGTTTTCATGTGGGAGGCATTCTGCTGCCTGGTTATATATTTTAGAGAAACAAGCTGCCTGTTATTTGAGGGATATGTATAGGTTAACCTATTGCGATACTCCATTCCTTCACTTCAACTTGCAAACAACCAAGACTACATGTTTTGGAGGATGCACTTCTCCCAGTGTATGCCATGGGCACAGCTTCCCCTAGGTACACCCCTACAGTTAGGCTTTTAAAGGCAGGGGTGTGCCGAGGCAGAGGCGGGAGAGGCTCCAGCCTCAGGGCGCATTGTAGGAGGGAGCGCATAACTGACTCAGCTATCATTCCCCTATTGTACAGTTTTATTTTATATTTAAATCTACTTTTTCAGTTTTTACTGTTTAATTGTTTTTGCTCAATGACACGTTCATTGAAGTATGTCAGAGCTAAAATCTATGAACTATTGACCCTTTTTATCTCTTTCCTGCTCTCAGAAGCCATTTTCTGCTAGAATTGTGTTTTATAGTTTTAATTTCTTATCAGTGAGGGTCACACTGTAGTCTGACCCAGTCCTGACTCTTACATACCTGATGTTTAACTCTTTCAGGCAGAGAAAGAAAAAAAGGAACACAGCATAGTTATTTTTTGTGCTAGGCACTGTACATACACATGACTATCTCATCATGTCACATGTCACCTCGGGTATCCTTTAAAGCAGCAAGGACAGCCATACTATCCCAGGAACAAAAACACATGCAAGTGAATAAATACTTGTCCTACTTACATAACATACGTATTGCACTCTCCACATTTTGATTTCAGTGGCTTTTACACATGCAAATAAAGAGAAAACTGTTTCAGGCATTTTCCATTTCTGCTGCATCTCACTGAAGCAAATCCTGATGTAATTTCCTCCCTTACACTTTTTTTTCTCCTACAAACTGTACAGTCATATTTAGCTTGCTTTGTAAACTCATGTGAGCAAAGCATAGATCATATTTTAACAGATTCTCCCTTCTCAGCCTGGTGTCACACTGAACTGCCCTCAGCCAATTAGTGAGGAGCAGGAATGTGGAAGGGGAGATAACAAGTTTCCTTCTCGTTGGCAATGTACCAAATAGAGCCAGGCTGACTGAGGTAATAATTATTCCAACAGAAGCATTTAGGATTATATTGGAATGATTGCAATGCAGGGTTAGATTGTAGACTGCATAATAAACACAGAGCAGTGAGTAAATGGAATTTGATTTTATGGCTGACAATCTCGCTTTAAAGCACCAGACCTGGGAGGACATGCGACAGTGGACAGATATTATTACAACTGCCAGCCCGGGAAAGCACAGATGGGGGAGGCCTGGGGTGGCTGCGGCAGGCAGTGGCTGTGGCTCCACAGATTTTGAATTGATTTCATGCTGAAATCGACTTAAAATCTGTGGGCAGCCAATAGATCCCCCTCTGATCAGTGTGGACCTGGGGGTTCTGGCAGTCTTCTTCTTTCTTGTTCTTCCTGCCTCTTTCCTTTCTTTTTCCGTTTCTCTATTCTGAAACCTCATTCTTATTTCTTTCCAAGCTTCTCTCTGACTCCATGGAGTCTTGGTTCTACCTGATTGCCCTTATGTAGTGTTGGGCGAACATCTAGATGTTCGGGCCGAACAGGCCGAACATGGCCGCGATGTTCGGGTGTTCGACCCGAACTCCGAACATAATGGAAGTCAATGGGGACCCGAACTTTTGTGCTTTGTAAAGCCTCCTTACATGCTACATACCCCAAATTTACAGGGTATGTGCACCTTGGGAGTGGGTACAAGAGGAAAAAAAAATTTAGCAAAAAGAGCTTATATCACAAAATGTAGAAAAGACAGAGCGCTCAACAGATATTTCTTATACATGCATTGCTAATGACTAACACTTTAAATAAACGTCCGCCTTTTGAGCATAAAATAATGTCCGTAATAACAAATACAGTTGGTTTCTCCAGTATAACCCCACTTGTATGCGTAATGTCCACAGCCTTGCATCAATCGACAAAGTGGTAACACTATACGCTCACCAGAAAATAAGCCAATCCTCTCAGATCAGCAGAAAGCGCTTTTGGCCTTGCCAGCAAACTTTTCTTCCTCCACTCTTCAAAGTGTGTCAGGGTTCCACCATAAATAAAAGATATAAAACACAGCAACAATAGTGTAATATCATCTGGTCAGTATTCCACCCAGTGCAACATTACGCCAATAGTGTCACCCAGCGTGCCTCCACCACACAGACACACCAAGCGCTCACCAGATGCACGGGCCGACCCGCAACAGACCAGCAATGCAGCGTGTTATAACAGCTCAAATCCAATTTCCTGGCAGGTATATCTCCTAGGACTCAAACACAGTCGACCATAGCGTAATTCCGTTTTATTGTTTGCTTCATAAAAAGTAGTGCACTTACATTTAAGTAGATAAAATGCGCATATAAAATCAGTATCATAAAGTCCTCCAGCGTCTCAACAGCTCCTTCGGCCACGCCCTACTAGTTTCGTCCAATCGACTCATGATGAGTCGATTGGACGAAACTAGTAGGGCGTGGCCGAAGGAGCTGTTGAGACGCTGGAGGACTTTATGATACTGATTTTATATGCGCATTTTATCTACTTAAATGTAAGTGCACTACTTTTTATGAAGCAAACAATAAAACGGAATTACGCTATGGTCGACTGTGTTTGAGTCCTAGGAGATATACCTGCCAGGAAATTGGATTTGAGCTGTTATAACACGCTGCATTGCTGGTCTGTTGCGGGTCGGCCCGTGCATCTGGTGAGCGCTTGGTGTGTCTGTGTGGTGGAGGCACGCTGGGTGACACTATTGGCGTAATGTTGCACTGGGTGGAATACTGACCAGATGATATTACACTATTGTTGCTGTGTTTTATATCTTTTATTTATGGTGGAACCCTGACACACTTTGAAGAGTGGAGGAAGAAAAGTTTGCTGGCAAGGCCAAAAGCGCTTTCTGCTGATCTGAGAGGATTGGCTTATTTTCTGGTGAGCGTATAGTGTTACCACTTTGTCGATTGATGCAAGGCTGTGGACATTACGCATACAAGTGGGGTTATACTGGAGAAACCAACTGTATTTGTTATTACGGACATTATTTTATGCTCAAAAGGCGGACGTTTATTTAAAGTGTTAGTCATTAGCAATGCATGTATAAGAAATATCTGTTGAGCGCTCTGTCTTTTCTACATTTTGTGATATCTTTGAGGTGTAACACACACTTTTTATGCAGATAGCGACCCAGATTTGAGAATAATTTTATTCATAGGCATTTTTGAAACCTCCAGGTGCTAATAAGGGTTAAGCAGTGAGGAGCGCACAGGTATTTGAATATTGATATTAAAAAGAGCTTATAGTTTTTGAGAAAATCGATTTTAAAGTTTCAAAGGGAAAACTGTCTTTTAAATGCGGGAAATGTCTGTTTTCTTTGCACAGGTAACATGCTTTTTGTCGGCATGCAGTCATAAATGTAATACATATAAGAGGTTCCAGGAAAAGGGACCGGTAACGCTAACCCAGCAGCAGCACACGTGATGGAACAGGAGGAGGGTGGCGCAGGAGGAGAAGGCCACGCTTTGTGAGACACAACAACCCAGGCCTTGCATGAGGACAAGAAGCGTGCGGATAGCATGCTTTGTACCGCCATGCAGTCATAAATGTAATAAAGATAAGTGGTTCAATAAACAGGGACCACGCGGCAACGCTAACCCAGCAGCAGCAGACGTGATGGAACAGGAGGAGGCGCAGGAGGAGAAGGCCACGCTTTGTGAGACACAACAACCCAGGCCTTGCATGAGGACAAGAAGCGTGCGGATAGCATGCTTTGTACCGCCATGCAGTCATAAATGTAATAAAGATAAGTGGTTCAATAAACAGGGACCACGCGGCAACGCTAACCCAGCAGCAGCAGACGTGATGGAACAGGAGGAGGCGCAGGAGGAGAAGGCCACGCTTTGTGAGACACAACAACCCAGGCCTTGCATGAGGTACCGCCATGCAGTCATAAATGTAATAAAGATAAGTGGTTCAATAAACAGGGACCACGCGGCAACGCTAACCCAGCAGCAGCAGACGTGATGGAACAGGAGGAGGCGCAGGAGGAGAAGGCCACGCTTTGTGAGACACAACAACCCAGGCCTTGCATGAGGTACCGCCATGCAGTCATAAATGTAATAAAGATAAGTGGTTCAATAAACAGGGACCACGCGGCAACGCTAACCCAGCAGCAGCAGACGTGATGGAACAGGAGGAGGCGCAGGAGGAGAAGGCCACGCTTTGTGAGACACAACAACCCAGGCCTTGCATGAGGACAAGAAGCGTGCGGATAGCATGCTTTGTACCGCCATGCAGTCATAAATGTAATAAAGATAAGTGGTTCAATAAACAGGGACCACGCGGCAACGCTAACCCAGCAGCAGCAGACGTGATGGAACAGGAGGAGGCGCAGGAGGAGAAGGCCACGCTTTGTGAGACACAACAACCCAGGCCTTGCATGAGGTACCGCCATGCAGTCATAAATGTAATAAAGATAAGTGGTTCAATAAACAGGGACCACGCGGCAACGCTAACCCAGCAGCAGCAGACGTGATGGAACAGGAGGAGGCGCAGGAGGAGAAGGCCACGCTTTGTGAGACACAACAACCCAGGCCTTGCATGAGGTACCGCCATGCAGTCATAAATGTAATAAAGATAAGTGGTTCAATAAACAGGGACCACGCGGCAACACTAACCCAGCAGCAGCAGACGTGATGGAACAGGAGGAGGCGCAGGAGGAGAAGGCCACGCTTTGTGAGACACAACAACCCAGGCCTTGCATGAGGTACCGCCATGCAGTCATAAATGTAATAAAGATAAGTGGTTCAATAAACAGGGACCACGCGGCAACGCTAACCCAGCAGCAGCAGACGTGATGGAACAGGAGGAGGCGCAGGAGGAGAAGGCCACGCTTTGTGAGACACAACAACCCAGGCCTTGCATGAGGACAAAAAGCGTGCGGATATAGCAGCAATGCTTTTTGCCGCCATGCAGTCATAAATGTAATACAGATGAGAGGTTCAATAAACAGGGACCGGAAATGCTACACCATCCCAGATGTTCATTGGTCATGTTACTTGGTTGGGGTCCTGGAGTGTTGCGTAGTCATTTCCAATCCAGGATTGATTCATTTTAATTTGAGTCAGACGGTCTGCATTTTCTGTGGAGAGGCGGATACGCCGATCTGTGACGATGCCTCCGGCAGCACTGAAACAGCGTTCCGACATAACGCTGGCTGCCGGGCAAGCCAGCACCTCTATTGCGTACATTGCCAGTTCGTGCCAGGTGTCTAGCTTCGATACCCAATAGTTGAAGGGTGCAAATGGATTGTTCGACACAGCTACGTCATCTGACATGTAGTCCTTGACCATCTTCTCCAGGCGATCGGTGTTGGAGGTGGATCTGCACGCTTGCTGTTCAGTGGGCTGCTGCTGCATGGGTGTCAGAAAATTTTCCCACTCCAAGGACACTGCCGATACCATTCCCTTTTGGGCACTAGCTGCGGCTTGCGTTGTTTGCTGCCCTCCTGGTCGTCCTGGGTTTGCGGAAGTCAGTCTGTCGGCGTACAACTGGCTAGAGGAGGGGGAGGATGTCAATCTCCTCTCTAAAGTCTCCACAAGGGCCTGCTGGTATTCTTCCATTTTGACCTGTCTGACTCTTTCTTCAAGCAGTTTTGGAACATTGTGTTTGTACCGTGGATCCAGAAGGGTATAAACCCAGTAATTGGTGTTGTCCAGAATGCGCACAATGCAGTCTAGCATGAATTGAGCCATGTGTGCCAGAGTCCTACCAGAATCCTCATCATCCTCTTGTGAGCGTTGTGATAGTTGTTGTGATGCATCATAGTCGTCACCTTCCTCCTGGTCTGCTTCTGCTGACCATTCGCGCTGAATTGTGGAGGTCCAACGTGCACCGCTCTGGCCCTCGTCAGTGGTGGCATGAAATTCCTGCTCCAACTCCAGCTGTTCCTCCTCCTCTTCTTCGTCATAGCTGCTGGGGCCAGCGTTCCCTGAGGCGGATGGCCTGATGTTGGTACCATCACGCTGATCGTTTTCTCCTTCAGATTCCCCCAGTTGCATCATGACAGCTGTTTCCTTGATTTTCAACATTGACCTCTTCAGTAAACACAGCAGTGGTATGGTAATGCTGACTGAAGAGTTGTCACTGCTCACAAGCAACGTGGATTGCTCAAAATTTTGGAGGACTTGGCAGAGGTCCAACATGTTGGCCCAATCGGATCCACAGAAGCTTGGCAGCTGTCCGGATGCGCCTCGGTACTGCGCCGTCATGTACTGGACCACTGCACTCTTCTGCTCACAAAAGCGTGCTAGCATGTGCAGCGTAGAATTCCAGCGCGTAGGGACATCACACAGCAAGCGATGGTGGGGGAGATTGAAGCGCTCCTGCATCTTGGCGAGTGCCCCCGAAGCAGTACTGGAATTTCTACAATGTTTGGCCACTCGACGCACCTTCAACAGAAGATCGGCCACGCCTGGGTATGTCCTCAGGAACCGCTGAACTACTAGGTTCATCACGTGCGCCAGGCAAGGGATGTGTGTCAGCTTAGCCAACCTTAAAGTGCAAATGAGATTACTCCCATTATCACACACAACCATGCCCGGTTTCAGGTCCAGCGGTGCCAGCCACAAATCCGTCTGTTCCTTTATTCCCTTCCAAATTTCCTCCCCTGTGTGCTGCTTATCCCCAAGGCAGATCAGCTTCAGCAACGCTTGCTGATGCATGCCAACAGCTGTGCTGCACTGCTTCCACGATCCTACTGCTGCTGGGTTAGCGTTTCCGGATGAGGTACAGCTTTGAGATGCGTTGGAGGAGAAGGAGTCAGAGAGGTAGGTGCTGCTGTTGTTATCCAGTGGGAGGGACGGCGGTGCAGCTGTTTGCGGCGTGGGCAACACCCGCGCCGTAGCAGGTGAGGAATCGCTGCCAGGCTCCACAAGGTTCACCCAGTGCGCGGTAAGGGAGATGTATCGACCCTGTCCGAACGCACTCGTCCAAGTGTCAGTGGTGAGGTGAACCTTGCAGGCAACGGCATTCTTCAAGCTTCGGGTTATTTTGCTGACCACGTGCTCATGCAACTCAGGCACTGCAGAGCGCGCAAAGTGGTAGCGGCTGGGAACCACGTAACGTGGGATGGCCACTGACATCATGCCCTTGAAGCTGTTTGTCTCCTCCACTCAATATGGCAGCATTTCGCAGGCCAGAAGCTTGGCTATGCTGGCTGTTACTGCTACGGCCCGGGGGTCATTTGCTGGCAATTTCCTCTTGCGCTCAAACATCTCCGACACAGACAACTGAACCGTAGCGCTGCACACGGAAGGGCTGTTGGTTGTTGTGTTTGATGAACACTGGGAGACCTCAAGAGCACTACTCCGGAAAGTGACAGTGTCAGCGTCGTCTGATGTTTGTGAATGTTGTGAACCACGCAATGGCTGGGCTACTGCTACTGCTGAGGCGGGTCTGGTGGTGAGTCTGGTGAACCCAAGGGAGGCAGTGTTGCTGGTACCCTGTCCTGCCGCGTTTGCCCACAGAGTGGGATGTTTGGATAGCATGTGGCGGCTCATGCTGGTGGTGGAGAGGTTGTTAATACTTTTCCCCCTGCTCAGGCGGGTCTTGCACACCTTGCAAATCGCCATGGTAACATCCTCAGTGCAGTCTTCAAAGAAAGCCCAGACTTTGGAGCACCTGCCTCCTTGCTGGCGATTTCTGTTTGCTCCTCTTTTGCCTCTCACTTGAACTTCCACGCTTGTGGTGCCTGAAATTGCGCGCCGCCTACCTTGTGGCACAAGGCGAACTCGTGCAGCAGTGGGTTCTTCAACAGACTCATCTGTGCTGCTGCTACGACGGCGATGTTCTCGTTCAGAAACAAAATCTGGGTCTATGTCCACATTGTCCATACCTTCCTCTTCCATCTCCTCAAACTCGTCATATGTCATTGTGGGGGGCCGCCGCCATGGAGTAGAGCTCCCCAGAACAACCTCTGCGCAGCTCACTCCAACGTCGTCTTCCAGATCTTGTCGGCCGACCTCCTGCAATTGCAACCCCTCCTGCCCAACTTGCTCTGGGATTTGGGTTTCCGAGTCCTCCTCGGACTCGCCTTGTATTTCAGTGCGCGGTGCATTTCCCACAGTTAATGGTTGTGAATCCGGGCACAACATTTCTGGCTGTTCCTCCATTGACCTTTGAAAGGTGGAAGTTTGTTGGGCTGGGAATAGCTCCTGCGAATACCCCATTGTGTCCTGAGGTAATTCATCGGACTGGTTATCTGGCAGTTGTGTGCGTGGTGTCGCTGCCGGTTGTGTCAGCTTTGTGCCCACTGGCTCCTTGTAACTGGCTGAGGACTCGGACCTCGTGCGTGATGTGCTGGTGCTGCTTAACCCACTGCTGGACGCTTGAGAGGTCATCCAAGTAATTATCTGGTCCTGTTCTTTTGGATCTGTGAGGGTTGTTGTCCTGGACAACATGGGCGGTATTGAGTGGGTTTTCTTGGGTGCTCCCCTGTGGCCTGTACGTGAACCGTCAGGGGAAACACCTCTTCCCTTGCCCCTTCCTCTTTCACCGGATTTCTTCCTCATTTCACTTATCCTTACAGTACACGCTGACTGGCAGCAGTACAGTGGCAGTACAGAAATGCTATACAGTACCACTATTCCCAGCAGCGACACAGAGCACAATGCTATACAGTGGCGGGTGAGCGGTGTACCACTATTCCCAGCAGCGACACAGAGCACAATGCTATACAGTGGCAGGTGAGCGGTGTACTACTGTTCCCAGGCCCAGCAGACACAGAGTGGAAGTAAACACAATGCTATATAGTCTGGCTGAGCGGTGTACACAGAGTGGCAGTACACACAATGCTATATAGTCTGGCTGAGCGGTGTACACAGAGTGGCAGTACACACAATGCTATATAGTCTGGCTGAGCCGTGTACACAGAGTGTCAGTAAACAATGCTATATATAGCGTGGCTGAGCGAGGTACACAGTGGCAGTACACACAATGCTATATAGTCTGGCTGAGCGGTGTACACACAGTGTCAGTAAACAATGGTATATAGTCTGGCTGAGCGGTGTACACAGAGTGTCAGTAAACAATGGTATATAGTCTAGCTGAGCGGTGTACACAGAGTGGCAGTACACACAATGCTATATAGTCTGGCTGAGCGGTGTACACAGAGTGGCAGTACACACAATGCTATATAGTCTGGCTGAGCGGTGTACACAGAGTGGCAGTACACACAATGCTATATAGTCTGGCTGAGTGGTGTACACAGAGTGGCAGTACACACAATGCTATATAGTCTGGCTGAGCGGTATACACAGAGTGGCAGTACACACAATGATATATAGTCTGGCTGAGCCGTGTACACAGAGTGGCAGTACACACAATGCTATATAGTCTGGCTGACCCGTGTACACAGAGTGTCAGTAAACAATGCTATATATAGCGTGGCTGAGCGAGGTACACAGTGGCAGTACACACAATGCTATATAGTCAGGCTGAGCCGTGTACACAGAGTGTCAGTAAACAATGGTATATAGTCTGGCTGAGCGGTGTACACAGAGTGTCAGTAAACAATGGTATATAGTCTGGCTGAGCGGTGTTCACAGAGTGGCAGTAAACACAATGCTATATATAGCGTGGCTGAGCGAGGTGCACAGTGGCAGTACACACAATGCTATATAGTCAGGCTAAGCCGTGTACACAGAGTGTCAGAAAACACAATGCTATATATAGCGTGGCTGAGCGAGGTGCACAGTGGCAGTACACACAATGCTATATAGTCAGGCTGAGCCGTGTACACAGAGTGTCAGTAAACAATGGTATATAGTCTGGCTGAGCGGTGTACACAGAGTGTCAGTAAACAATGGTATATAGTCTGGCTGAGCGGTGTACACAGAGTGGCAGTAAACACAATGCTATATATAGCGTGGCTGAGCGAGGTGCACAGTGGCAGTACACACAATGCTATATAGTCAGGCTGAGCCGTGTACACAGAGTGTCAGTAAACAATGGTATATAGTCTGGCTGAGCGGTGTACACAGAGTGTCAGTAAACAATGGTATATAGTCTGGCTGAGCGGTGTACACAGAGTGGCAGTAAACACAAAGCTATATATAGCGTGGCTGAGCGAGGTGCACAGTGGCAGTACACACAATGCTATATAGTCAGGCTAAGCCGTGTACACAGAGTGTCAGAAAACACAATGCTATATATAGCGTGGCTGAGCGAGGTGCACAGTGGCAGTACACACAATGCTATATAGTCAGGCTGAGCCGTGTACACAGAGTGGCAGTAAACAATGGTATATAGTCTGGCTGAGTGGTGTACACAGAGTGTCAGTAAACAATGGTATATAGTCTGGCTGAGCGGTGTACACAGAGTGGCAGTAAACACAATGCTATATATAGCGTGGCTGAGCGAGGTGCACAGTGGCAGTACACACAATGCTATATAGTCAGGCTAAGCCGTGTACACAGAGTGTCAGAAAACACAATGCTATATATAGCGTGGCTGAGCGAGGTGCACAGTGGCAGTACACACAATGCTATATAGTCAGGCTAAGCCGTGTACACAGAGTGTCAGAAAACACAATGCTATATATAGCGTGGCTGAGCGAGGTGCACAGTGGCAGTACACACAATGCTATATAGCCAGGCTAAGCCGTGTACACAGAGTGTCAGAAAACACAATGCTATATATAGCGTGGCTGAGCGAGGTACACAGTGGCAGTAAACAATGCTATATATATAGTGTGGCTGAGCGAGCGGTGTACTACTGTTCCCAGCAGCGACACACAATGACTGGGGGGGACCCTGGCTAGCGTGGCTGGAGAGCGAACTACCCTGCCTGCCTACCCAAAGCTAAACCCACAGAGAAATGGCGGAGATATGACGTGGTTCGGGTATTTATTTACCCGAACCACGTGACCGTTCGGCCAATCAGAGCGCATTCGGGCCCGAACCACGTGACCCGTTCGGCCAATCACAGCGCTAGCCGAACGTTCGAGGAACGTTCGGCCATGCGCTCTTAGTTCGGCCATGTGGCCGAACGGTTTGGCCGAGCACCGTCAGGTGTTCGGCCGAACTCGAACATCATCCGAACAGGGTGATGTTCTGCAGAACCCGAACAGTGGCGAACACTGTTCGCCCAACACTACCCTTATGGTGGCCAGTGGCCACTAATGATCCATTTTATGTCCATTCTTACCAAATCTATGTAGTAGAAGGGTAAACTGAGTAAATATGTTGACTGCCTATACTTTAGGCAGTCCCATATATTACATAGAAATGGTAAGCTTGGACAAAAAAAGATAGGATTATTAGTGGGCATTTTAAGGGTGATCGCTCAATCTTAACTGACAAAATACTTCACCTGTTACTCTACATTGAATCTTGACATGAGGCAGAATGCAAATATAACAAGGTGTTCAGTTAATTGTATGCACAGATTTTGCTACTTGACGGCTGGAATCTGCTGGTTTTCTGCCAAGTGTAGTCACAGCAGGCAGAGCACAGCACTTCAGGTAATGGATCTTTCTAGAATTCACAGTCAGCAAGTGTTCATAATAAAAGTGTAACTATATTAATGTTAATCTACTACATGCCTTGAAATAGGATAGTTGTTTTTGGTGAGTGTGTGTTCTCTAAAATCAGGATAGAACACCTCATAGTGAATATACTATCCCAAAGTCCAATAAGGATTGGCTGACCTCATTCACCTCATTTATAATAGCCCAGAAAAGACCATATTCTGATCTGATGGATAACGTTTTGTATAAATCATATTTTGTATAAAGTATCTTTCTATACCATCAAAGTGCAAATCTGCTTTAAATGCTATGACTGCTGTTACAGTTGTGACGTCACCCTCCAATTCCTGTTCCCTTTGTCACAGATTACCATTCAGCCCTCAGACACTCAGGGTATTCTGAAGGGATTCAACACTGTAGACAAAGTAACCCTTTGGATTGGCTGGTGGGTCCACACACAATACAATTGCTACAATCTGCAAACTAGTTTAGAGATCAGGTAAGCTGCCACCACTTCAAATTAGTGTGTAAAGACATAATTCTAACTCTAGCTAGTCCAGTAGGAAAAATGGTTACTTCAACAACTTCACTAGATATCCAAATATATGACAAAAAAACAGTTACGGTAATGTTCTCTTCGAAAGGGCAGAATTCTTCGCAGAGGATATTCAGAAAAAGCACTCAGACAAACGATTGTTAAATTGTCTATTTTATAATAAGATATTGCATAAAAATGAATACAAAAAAGACACAAATTATGTACATTAAAATGAGATTTGATATAGAAAATTAATAATAATAAAAAGTTTGAATATTAAAGGGAATCTGAAGTGAAAATAAACTCATGAGATAATAAATTGTATGTGTAGTACAGCTAAGAAATAGAACATTAGTAGCAAAGATATGAGTTTCATATTGTTTCCAGTACAGGAAGAGTTAAGAAACGTCAGTTGTTATCTATGCCAAAGAGCTTCTCTGAGCTCTCCCTCCTACCAAACTTGAGTCGAAGACATTGCTGTTTTCTGAAGCACTTATACATCAAAGGAACAGTGAAGGTTTTACTGCAGGGAAGTTTCAAGGGTCATTAGCTCTGCTCTGTTTCATAGATTAAAATACAGAGTGTAGTTTGTAAACTGCAAATATTAGAGAATGATGCAATGTTATAAAAAAAAAGCAATATAACTGAAAATAAAAATATGAGACTCTTTTCTTTTCTACTAATGTTCTATTAATTATCTTTACTACACATACATTCTATTTACATACTATTAGACTAAGAGGGCCCCACAGGGTCCACAACCTCACCAACACCTTAATATCTAGTTCTCTGGCTTGCAGTCACTGCTATGTATCCCCTTTTCTTATTTCTTTCTGCTTCAAACACAATTAGGAATGACAGCTGAATGAATTGTGCGCCCCCTCCTACACTGCGCCCTGAGGCTGGAGCCTTTCCATCCTATGCCTCGGCCCGGCCCTGCTGCTAGGCTGCAGGCTGTCTGCTTAAATGGATCTGGTAGAGGGTATTATGGCTTGTTTGTCACCTTTCTGGTAAACAAAAACACTTCCTATAGAAGGGGCCTGGAATGTTGTTCCTGACAGTTTCTAGCTGCCTTGGAGGTTTCAAGTCGCCCGTTTTTGTACAAAAACTCAAACTTAAGGGGAAGTCTGGCGTAAGGGTTAGAGCGCTAACTTTCACACAAATGGCAAATCCGTCACAACAGTATCCATTGTAATTTGTGTATGATATGATAGTATTTCATGCCTTTACAACACACAGCATTTGTCTGTCTGTTAGTGTGTACAGGTGGAGAATAAAAAGACAGAGCCGTAAGTTTATTAGGTGTAGCTGGATCCTTTTGTTGCATTGAAACTTGTAAGGGGTTTTCACTTTCCTCTGCCTCAAATGAGATATACGAGGGTGCAGGCCAGTGTTGTACCATATTTTTTGCTTGAACTTGATGAATGGATGTCCTTTTTCAACCCAACTATGTAACTATGTAAGGAGTAGAGAGAATATATTAAAGCAATCCTGAACATCCAGTTAGAATGCAGGAAGGAGTGTGGTTGGATGGCCTTTCAATCCTCCTCCCAAAGGAGCCAATGAAAATGGGCAGAATGCCCAGTGGGGGCACAGTTTGAACAGGAGGATCTCTGCAGTTTGCCAAGGACAACTTATAAGTAACATGAACAATGTCTTCAGGTGAATAAAGCCATTTGCAGAGGTTGTTATTAAATAAGCACTATTTTAAAAGACAATGGAGCTAGGAGAGTAATCACTTTTTTTAGTTGGAAAGGTGCTTTTAGGCCCCAACTGTCTCTTTTTCAGAGACACAGTTGGGACCTTTTTCAGAGAGTCAGTCGGGACCTTGGTTTCTTTGGAAACCAAGTCCCTCTGTATACAAACATATGTATTTTTCTACAAAAAATTTGTTTAATTGGCTTTAATTCCCATCCTCTAAAACCTACAAACTACATGTCTTTTCTTTAAGACCTAAGTTTCTTACATTGATTTGGAAGACTAAATTCTGAAACTGAGGTCTAGCGACATCCTGCGTAGGTTATATCCGACTTTGAAGAGTTTACTCCCAAAACAAGGTTTCACCAGTGGGTGGAGCTGCAGAGGAAACGTGGAAATGTAATTCCCAGCTGCTACCATGGATGTGCAGCAATATGGATCTTCACCAAGTAATTGGTTGTGAATGGCCTCTTCTTTTTTATCGCAGAAAGATGAAAAGTCTTCACTAAATGCAGTCTCTCAATTACTCGTCACATTTTAACACTGAAAAATTCACACCACTAACTGTGCTTGGAGCTCACAATGTAGTGGTGTGTGCATGCGTGTGTGCAGGGGTGCCTCGTCCATCAGGCCGAACCGAGCAGTCGCCAGGGACCTGCACCAGCCCCCAGGTGGGGGGGGGGGAATGTGCCAACCCCCCAGGTGGTGAACTGGCCAGTTCACTCCCCACAGCTCACCTCAGCCTGCAGAGTCAGAGCAGGGCTACGGAAGGATGGCGTCCGAAGCCCTGCTCTGGAGACTGTCTCCAGTGGTGAGTAAATGCTTTTTTTTACAGGTTACATTATTTCCTAGTGAAACGCTGCCAACATTACAATAATTTTCTAGTAAAACATTGCTGCAGTATGATCATTTTATGGTTGAACACTGGCCACATCACAATTGTTTTATGGTGAAACGCTGCCCACATTCCGATAATTTTCTAGTGAAACATTGCTGCAGTATGATTATTTTATGGTGAAACGCTGGCCACATCACGATTATTTTATGGTGAAACGCTGGCCACATCATGAGTGTTTTATGGTGAAACGCTGGCCACATCATGATTATTTTATGGTGAAATGCTGGCCCCTTTACGATTATTTTATGGTAAAACTCTGACGACATCATGATTATTTTATGGTGAAACATGGGCCACATCACGATTATTTTATGGTGAAAGATTTCCACATTACGATTATTTTATGGTGAAACATTGCCACATTATTTTCTGGTGAAACATTGCTGCGTTATGATTATTTTCTGGCGAAAGATTGCTGCATTATGATTATTTTTGGTTTTCTAGTGAAAAATTGCTGCATTACAATTAATTTATGGTGAAACATTCTGCGTTATGATTATTTTGTGGTGAAGGATTGCCGCATTACGATTATTTTATGGTAAAACGCTGCCCATATTATGATTATTTTCTAGTGAAAGATTGCTACATTATTTTCTGGTGAAAGATTGCCACATTACGATTATTTTCTGGTGAAAGATTATTATTATTTATTATTATTATTTAGTATTTATATAGCGCCGACATCTTCCGCAGCGCTGTACATAGTATATATTGTCTTGTCACTAACTGTCCCTCAGAGGAGCTCACAATCTAGTCCCTACCATAGTCATATGTCCTATGTGTATGTATCGTGTAGTGTATGTGATGTAGTCTAGGGCCAATTTAGGGGAAAGCCAATTAACTTATCTGTATGTTTTTGGGATGTGGGAGGAAACCGGAGTGCCCGGAGGAAACCCACGCAGACACGGGGAGAACATACAAACTTGCAGATGTTGACCTGGCTGGGATTCGAACCAGAGACCTAGTGCTACAAGGCGAAAGTGCTAACCACTACGCCACCGTGCTGCCCACAAGGAGGCAGCACGGTGCCACATAGCCACATTACGATTATTTTCTAGTGAATCATTGCTGCATTACAATTACTTTCTGGTGAAAGATTGCTGCATTACGATTATTTTCTGATAAAACATTGCTGCATTACGATTATTTTCTGCTAAAACATTGCTGCATTGCGATTATTTTTTGTTTTCTAGTGAAAAATTGCTGCATTACGATTAGTTTCATGGGGGCATCACGTGTGGGGGGGGGGGGGGCAGGGTTTCTCGCCTGGAGTGACGAAATGGCTAGAGGCACTCCTGCATGTGTGTGTGTGTGTGTGTGTGTGTGTGTATATGTGTGTGTGTGTGTGTGTGTGTGTGTGTGTGTGTGTGTGTGTGTGTGTGTGTGTGTGTGTGTGTGTGTGTGTGTGTGTGTGTGTATATGTGTGTGTGTGTGTGTATGTGTGTATATGTGCGTGTGCGTGTGCGTGTGCGTGTGCGTGTGCGTGTGCGTGTGTGTGTGTGTGTGTGTGTGTGTATATGTGTGTGTGTGTGTGTGTGTGTGTGTGTGTGTGTGTGTGTGTGTGTGTGTGTGTGTGTATGTGTGTGTGTGTGTGTATGTGTGTATATGTGCGTGTGCGTGTGCGTGTGCGTGTGCGTGTGCGTGTGCGTGTGCGTGTGTGTGTGTGTGTGTGTGTGTGTGTGTGTGTGTGTGTGTGTGGTGTGTGAAGCGTGCAGCCACAGGAACAGGGAAGGACATATGTAAATAATGAAGTCCTGCTAGATATGCAGCTGTGACTCTTGTGATGAAATGTTCTAATGTTAGCTCAGGTGAGGTAGGCTCACTGGGGGTGCAGAATCTAAGGAGCCTTCATCCTGCAAGGGAAGATGGACTGGCAACTCTTTGCTGACAGAAACTCTTGGGTCATGACCTCCAGGCTCACTCCACTGAAAACAAGTCAAGCAGGTGGCGCTGAAAAAGTCTGGGAACACTTGCCATGATATACAGTGGGGTGCAAAAGTTAGGGCAACCGTGTTAAACGTCATGATTTTCCTGTATAAATCGTTTGTTGTTACGATAAAAAATGTCAGTGAAATATATCATATAGGAGACACACACAGTGATATTTGAGAAGTGAAACAAAGTTTGTTGGATTTGCAGAAAGTGCACCATAATTGTTTAAACAAAATTAGGCAGGTACATACATTTGGGAAATTAAATGAAAAAGAAATGAAATCAATATTCAGTCAATCCTCCTCTTGCAGAAATGACAGCCTCTAAACGCTTCCTGTAGGTTCCAATGAGAGTCTGGATTCTGGTTGAAGGTATTTTGGACCATTCCTCTTTACAAAACATCTCTAGTTCGTTCAGGTTTGATGGCTCCCGGGCATCGACAGCACTCTTTAAAGCGGTATAAAACCCTGACACAATATTCAATAAAAACATGTTTTCCTGCTTTTTATATGCCATACGGTTATCATATTTGCTTTTGTGCATAAGTATTATTATTCATTTAGATATTACAAGTTCTCAAAGTACACTTTTTTTACTCTGAGAGCTTACTTTGCATTTTATTCATAACTGCTTTATTCATCCTCTAACTTAAGTATAAAAACAAGGAACACCAAGAGCCCCAATAGTGTAATATGTACTGGTAAATGGTTACTAGATAGAGTAAATAGTAATACTCACAAACCAGGGTTACCATTAGGCAACCACTGTAAAGGCAGGTGGGGAGATTTTCCTGACCCCACTCAGGAATAAGAAGTCGCTCTCTGTAGATGAGAAAAAAGGGGGTTCAACCCTCCACCCAGGGTGGACTCAATATTATGCAGGAGAACAGAAGCGCCAAAAGGATAAAAGGAAGCTAAATAAGTTTAAAAACCAAATTCTTGGTAAATAGAGGAAGTAGTGGTGGACTTACCTCCTCCAAGTAGACACACAACGACTGTAGTAAAGACAGTCAATATATTTTATTTATGAACTCCAAATATGCAACGCGTTTCGCAGGTTTGATCCCGCTTCATCAGGCAATAACAATGGAGCAATAGCTGTAAACAGAGATAATTGGCTCATAACCCATGTGTAGTCATACAGTCATTAAATTGTATAAAAATAAAATATATATAAAAATTATAAATAAATATCAAACATCTGAGGTGAAATAGGTATTAAAAAGTGGGGGTGATTGGGATAAAGACAGTGGAAAAGGTAATTGTGAGCAGTGATGAGCAAAACTGTTAATATTCTTTTCACATAAAATCTTGCAATAATAATGTTTAAATCAAATTTAAACAATAAACAATTTTGGGATAAAAATTCACGTTAACTTGTGCGGTTTTTGCGTACATTGCACATATCCACGAAAAAAACACTGATCTTTTGGGCTAGAATAAAAATTATTGTTTTAGATGTTTTCCGCTAAAATATAGTTCTATATGTTTTCACAATAAAATATTGAGCTAAAAGCAAAGAATGTAAAAATCAAAGATAAACCTCGAATCAAAAACCGAATTCTCAATGCAAAAATTCACAAGCAATGGAAAAAAATGAAGGTATCATAAGGAAAGACAGCATTTACCAAGAATTTGGTTTTTATGCTCATTTAGCTTCCTTTTATCCTTTTGGAGCCTCTGTTCTCTAACTTAAGTATAAATGCTTTCTGATTGTCTCACTGTCTTTAGGAGACCTGGCACTGTCAGAGAAGGCTTTGTTTACATTCCACACTTGATACAATTAAACACAAGATTACATTATCTGCAAGTTCGGATGCGTCCAGCTCTGCTGGCAGGGAAGCTTCTAAGGCCTGTGTTAACCCTTTGAATGCTGTTCTAGTAAAAAAAAATGCTGGTTGTATATAATATGCTGTAAATAATCTATTAGAGCAAAGTAAAAATGCTGGGTTATATTCCGCTTGTACTTGTTCCTCTGCATGAATGCCTTAGTGGATTTTGAGCAGTGTTTAGGGTCGTTGTCTTCTTGAAAGATCCAGCCCCTGCGCAGCTTCAGCTTTGTCACCGATTCCTGGACATTGGTCTCCAGAATCTGCCAATACTGAGTGGAATCTGTGCGTCCCTCAACTTTGACAAGATTCCCAGTCCCTGCACTGGCCACACAGCCCCACAGCGTGATGGAACCACCACCGTATTTTACTGTAGGTAGCAGGTGTTTTTCTTGGAAAGCTGTGTTCTTTTTCCTCCATGCATAACACCCCTTGTTATGCCCAAATAACTCAATTTTATTTTTATCAGTCCACAGCACTTTATTCCAAAATGAAGCTGGCTTGTCCAAATGTGCTTTAGCATACCTCAAGCGGCTCTGTTTGTGCTGTGTGCTTCCTCTGCATCACTCTCGCATACAGCATCTCCTTGTGTAAAGTGCGCCAAATGGTTGAACCATGCACAGTGACTCCATCTGCAGCACGATGATGTTGTAGGTCTTTGGTGCTGGTCTGTGGGTTGCCTCTGACTGTTCTTACCATTCATCGCTTCTTTCTATCTGAGCTTTGCTTGGTCTGCCACTTCAAGCCTTAACTTGAACTGAGCCTGTGGTCTTCCATTTCCTCAATATGTTCCATAACTGTGGAAACAAACAGCTGAAATCTCTGAGATAGCTTTCTGTATCCTTCCCCTAAACCATGATGGTGAACAATCTTTGTCTTCGGGTCATTTGAGAGTTGTTTTGAAACCCCCATGTTGCTACTGTTCAGAGAAAATTAAAAGAGGACGGAGACTTACAACTGACCACCTTAAATACTCTTTCTCATAATTGGATTCACCTGTGTATGTAGGTCAGGGGTCAGTGAGCTTACCAAGCCAATTTGAGTTCCAATAATTAGTTCTAAAGGTTTTGGAATCAATAAAATGACAACAGTGCCCACATTTATGTCTGTAAATCCAATAAACTTAATTTCACTTCTGAAATATCACTGTGTGTGTCTCCTATATGATATATTTAACTGACATTTTTTATTGTAACAACCAACGATTTATACAGGAAAATCATGACGTTTAACAAGGTTGCCCAAACTTTCACACCCCACTGTAGGTAAAGGGTCTGATGACAGGCAGGTAGGCGCGCAAAGAAGATCACAAGCTGAAGTCAGGACTGGCAACAGGCTAGTGGAGTTACATCACAGGCAGAGATCAGGGCTGGTGGCCAGCAGGCAGAGGTCAACAACATAAAAATCTAAAATTGAGGAGTGCTAATGTCGATTCCCAAAAACTTTATTAGATTTCAAGAAGTTATAGAAACATATAAGCTAATATGTTTGTTTAACCTCTTGAAATGTAATAACATTTCTGGGAATTGACATTAGGGCCCCTCAATATTAGATTTTTATTTTGTAGCTTTATGGTTGAGGGTTTAAGGGAAATCTCCATATTGAGGTAGCTCCAGTTACACTGTAATTCCCATTGATACAGAGCACCACCATAGGAGATAGGAGAGTAGTCAAGCAACTAGGAGCAAAAGACCAGAGATGGTCAGAGTAGCGGATCAGGTGGGGTCACACAAAAAAAAGCAGAATCAGAAGCTACAACAACAAGCTGAGAAAGATGATGATGATGATGATGGTCAATATCACTACGTGACACTAAGCATCGTAAACGATGCACCTGTACCCACGTTGTGAGATCGCAGAAATTATCCCTCATCGCTCAAAGTATTGCCAGCCATCGGCAAAATCATCGGGAAAATCGCATCATGGTTACGGGCCTTTAAATACCACCAGATTTGCTGCTGGTTATTGCCCCCTGAGGAGGGGACTAGTTATAAACAACTCAACTCACAGGTGATGCACAAAACCAACAGCTTTGTATGCAGGTCTTAGTGGTATCAGAGGCTTCCAATAGGCTATATATAAGAGATGTGGGATGTATCATATACAAGGAACACTGATTTCCATGTGCTTTAATAGATTTCCTCTTTTACCTTTAATTCAGTGTATACATGCCTTGTGTGCTGTTTCTTCCTGTTCCATTTTACATTTAGATCAACCTCTTTATGCCTATTTTCGTCTATACAGGATCATTATATCCAATAAGCTGAGCGTTTGCTCGGAATGTACAGCTGATCTGAGTTCTAGGAAAAACACAGCTCTGGCATGAATGTATCAGTTCTGTATCTTATTAACCAGCCACACGCCATAAACAACTGGCCGATTGTTACTACCCCTAACTTCCGCCTCCCACTCAATACACGGAGGATGTCCAGCGCTATGCTCTGGATAATTGTTTTACTAACATCATGTGTATTCACGGTTTAAAGTTATAAAGATGTAAACACACAGGCCTTGATTTATTAGTGCAATAGTCCTGATCGCTGATTCAAGAAATAAAAATGTTATAAATGTAAAAAAGAGAAAATGCTGCCATGAATGCTCCTGCACAAGGCACCTGCACCTGGGAATTCACAAAATGATTTCAGCCATTATTATGGAGCTTTAAGCCATTGAGTTCAACCAGAAAATAAAGTACAACACTAGCCTTCCCACCTCCTTTAGGTAGCTACAGAGTTCCCCCTTTAGGTAGCTGCAGAGTTCCCCCCTTTGGGGAGCCAGAGAGTCCCAATGCATCCAGATAGCGGATGGGGTGGAGCAAACACAGTTGGAGCTGGTACACTCACCTCGCCTCTCGAATTGTAGCAGCTCAAAGGGAGATGTTATTCTGGTGCAACGATCTTACCTTTCCGTGGCCGGTCCCGCGATGTCTCCGGCGGCGAGACTTCCACTCCGGCGTCTTCTGAGGGCATCCCCGGCATCCCTCTGACTTCTTCTGAAGGCATCCCCGGCATCCCTCCAGCAGTGGCAGGCGCGCGCAGACCCTCCAGTCAGACGCACGTGTAGCAGAGAAGCCTTTATAGGCTGATAAGGCGTGTCTGACAGCTGGGCTGTCATCCTGGGGGTGGGATCTTGTTCTGACTTCTGGGTATTTAGGCCAAGTGAGACAGTTGTTCACCGGCCTTGATACTAATCAGTTCGCTGGTTCTTGGCCCTTAGCTAGTGAGAGTCATGAGAGCTACATTCATATATTGCGCATCTGCGTGATATATATGTACTCTAGTCAGTCAGTGATGATTTTGTAATATAAATATTTGTATTATATTATTGTAATATATATCAGTATTATTATTATTGTAAGAACTGTATTTTGATCTGTGTACCGACCTTTGCCTGCCTCTTAGACCTCGAATCTGCCTAATCCCTCTGTACCTCTGACATCTGATATCTGAATTGACTCGGCCTGTTTCTGACTTTGCTTCTGTGTAATCCTTCCTGTACGACTGACATCTGCCTACGTGTATGACCCAGCTTGTTTATTGACTATGCTTTTGCCTTATCCTTCTGTACCTAAGTCATCTGCTCTCATATACGACCACGGCCTGTTCTGACTACGCTTTTGCTCACTAGCATTGTATATTGTTATTACTGCGCTAGTTCTCTTCACGCACCAGCGTGATATCTGGGTCTGGCGATTGCCAGATCCCCGAATTACTCTTACGTGCCCCGTGCAGCATAGCTATGCTATGGCTGCACCCAGCTTCGGCTCTCAGCGCTGAGGGCTGAAATTAAGCGATTCGATAGGGGATGGCTTACAGCAGACGGGGTGACAAGGGGACCAATATGATCAACTAATGCTGAAAAATCAGACGTTTGCTATGTAAATACATAATAATGTGGGAGGACATAACACCATGACAATGGAATGATTAGATTGTGAGCTCCTCTGAGGACAGGTGTGACATGACTATGTACTCTGTAAAGTGCTGCAGAAGATGTCAGTGCTATATAAATACATAATAATAATATGGTAGGACAATAGACTATGACTATGGTAGGATTAGATTGTGAGCACCTCTGAGGACAGTCAATGACATGCCTATATACTCTGTAAAGTGCCAAGTGATTATGTCAGTGCTATATAAATACATAATAATTTGGTAGGACATTAGGCTAAGACCATGGCAAATATTAGATTGTGAGCTCCTCTGAGGACAGTCAGTGACAGTGACATGACTATGTACTTTGTAAAGTGCTGCAGAAGATTATGTCAGTGCTATATAAATACATAATAATATGGTAGGACATTAGACTATGAATATGGCAGGATTAGACTGTGAGCTCCTCAGAGGACAATCAGTAACATGACTATGTACACAGCCAGGGCTGTGCATGTGCAGTGGCCCACAATTGGTGTAATATGGGCAAGCCTTTGGAGGAGCACAACATAATGGACCAGGAGGAAACCCAGGGACCTGTAAAGCTACGAGGGAATGCAAGAAGCCCCAGGTAAGTAACAGTTTTTCCCCCTGTCTCAGATACACCAAGGCTGCAGACACACTATGGGCTTGATTCACAAAGCGGTGCTAACTGTTAGCACGCCTGTGAAAACCCCCTTAGCATGTCTAAACAAGCTTTTCGCGCATAAAACTTTACGCGCGCAAAACTTTATGCACGTAAAACTTTACGCGCGTACTGCACAGAGCGCAGGGCGCACCGCGCAAAGTGCCCATTAAAGCCTGTGGGACTTAGTGCGCTTAAAACTTTACGCGCGCAAAGTTAGCGCGCAATCTGATTGAGAAATCCGGTGCTAACCTACTTAGCACCCTGGTTAGCGCGTCTAAAGACTTTAGACGTGCTAAGTAGGTTAGCACCGCTTTGTGAATCAAGCCCTATGAGTGCTTTACTGACCATCAGAGCTTTCTGAGTGTTTTTATAAAAAAAACACTCCCATTAACTTGCATTAAAATCGCAGTGAAATTGCTGCAATCACAATTTTCTGGTAATTTTCCTGCGATTTTAATGCAAGTCAATGGGAGCATTTTTTTAAAAATGCTCAGAAAGCTCTGATGGTCAGAAAAGCACTCAGAAAGCACTCATAGGGCTTGATTCACAAAAGCGTGCTAACAGTTAGCACGTTGGTGAAAAGCCCCTTATCACGCCTAAACTCAGTTTAGGCGTGATAAGTTTAGGCGTGATAAGTTTTGGCGTGATAAGTTTAGGTGTGATAACTATAGCACCAACTGGGTTAGCACCGCAGTGCACGGCTGATCAAAAGTTTTGCGCTAGCAAAGTCTGGTGCGCGCGAAACGTCGCATAGAGTTTAATGGCGCTGCTTTGCGTGCTGGACTTTGCGCGCGATCTAAACTTATCTAAACTTATCACGCCCAAACTGAGTTTAGGCGTGATAAGGGGCTTTTCACCAGCGTGGTGCAATGGTTATCACGCCTAAAGTTTTTTAGGCGTGATAACTGGGTTATCACCGCTTTGTGAATCGAGCCCATAGTGGGCTTGATTTACAAAGCGGTGATAACTCAGTTATCACGCCTAAAAGACTTTAGGCATGATAACCTTTGCACCACACTGGTGAAAAGCCAGTTTAGGTGTGATAAGTTTAGGTGTGATAAGTTTAGGTGTGATAAGTTTAGGCATGCTAAGTTTAGATAAGTGTAGATAGCATGCAAATTCCCGCACGCAAAGCAGCGCCATTAATCTCTATGCGAAGTGCACCAGACTTTGCTAGCACAAAACTTTTGATCAGCTGTGCACTGCGGTGCTAATGCAGTTGGTGCTTAAACTTATCATGCCTAAACTTATCACACCTAAACTTATCATGCCTAAACTTATCACACCTAAACTTATCACACCTAAACTTATCATGCCTAAACTGAGTTTAGGCGTGATAAAGGGCTTTTCACCAGGGTGCTAGCTGTTAGCACCGCTTTGTGAATCAGGCCCAGTGTGTCTACAGCCTTCAAAGGAAACCTGAGATAAAGTAAGTACAGTATAGCCCCCTGTAATCCATCTGCTTGATCGCTGTCCTACTGATCCTCTCCGTTCTCCCGCAGTGGAGTCTGCGACCCAGCCCAGTCATGTGCACTGCGCATGTGCAGTCCCAGGCTGCCAACGCACACACTACAATCGACACCGCATGGCTGGGAGCATTCTGCGCAAGCGCTGTTATAGTCTTAGCGAATTGCGTATGTGCAGAATGCTCCTGATTACGGGTGCGTGATCGGTCGCGGTAGGGCTGCACATGCGCAGTGAAGTGCGACTGGGTCAGTTGGGAAATTTACCGTGCCAAACTACTGGCGATCCATCAGATGAACTACAGGGGGCTGGAGGAAGCTTCTTGGCTGTGGCTACTGTACAGAGTAGAAGCATGATCTCACAGGGTAGGGTGCGGACATAGGCAGAGTGGACATAGGCAGAGCAAGATTATCAGATGGCCACAGCAGGACAGCAGAGGGGACCCCAGTCAAAACAGAGGATGGGGACAGGTAAGAAGCCCCCCAGATATGGATACTTTCAAACTTTTATTTTCTAAATGGGTAGGGGGGAGGGGGGGGGGGGAGCTGACAGTGAACAACATCATTTACTACATTATGTGCACTCAAAACCTGCAGCCTTTTTCTCCCCATCGGGCATCCACCATCACACACCATCAGACACCCTGGAGGCATTCGCTGTGCTGAGCGGAAAAACTTTTTTACAGGGGGGGGGGGGGGGGGGGAGGGTCTGTATCTGTGCAGCGCCAGACCCAGAGGCAGCTGCATGCAACACCTCCCCAGCCACTCAACTTTCCTGGCTGGGCTCACGGGGCTGGCTGACATCACATGACCTTAAATAACAGCGAGCAATGTGATGCCGCTGCTGCCCGCTCTCTTGGAAGCTGGAGCTGAAATCGGGACATGCAGGGAGGGAAAGTCTGCATGCTGCCAGATGCTGAAGGCCTCACACTGCCCCGCTCATATCTGCCGGCAACCGCAGTGTGTACCTGACCTGGCTGTCCCTCCCTACCACGTCGGCTCCTACCCCGTCACCTGGGCGAATGAATGGAGCTGGCTCTTTACCGCTATGCGCAGCGTTCCACTGCTATGGACGCTGCGCGGCGGTGCGGCGGCGACGTGTGATGTCACTGGGGACGTCACTGACCTAAGGGAGACCCGGCCCGGCGAGCTACTGGAAAAATTATGAAAAGAAAAAAAAAAGAACACCGCACGGCTGCGTCCTTAGGGACCCAGCGCCCGGGGGCATGTGTCCTACCCCGCCTCGCCCAAGCTATGCCCCAGCCTGCTCCTCCTCTTCTTCAGAGAAGCGCAGTGGAATAGTGGAATATTTACCTACTCTAGTACTGCTTTGGGTCTCCTCTGATCTTCCTGACAACCACACGCTCTATGCTGCTTACCTCTGGCTCCTTAGATTTGTCACGTGATCGTAAGAAGGCGATATGTACAGAGCATGTGTCTGCCAGAAGGAACAGAAGAGACAACGTATCGCTGGAGCAGGCAAACATTACATGGATCTAAGGATGGGGTCCCATGCTAATTTCTTTTGAGGATGGATGAGCCATAGGTTATTGTTGCACCACGTGTTAGATTTCAGTCAGAAACATTGACGCTGGTGTGCTCCTTTGGACAGGAAGGCAGTGTAGTGTCTTTGTTTTTTGTTTTTTTTGCTGCTTGCAATGGTGGACATTGGAAGTTCTGGAGAGCCACATGAAATGGCAACGAGGGCTACATTCGGCCCGTGGGCCTTGTGTTTGACACCTGTGCTATAAACAGTGGCTTCATAGGTAAGTATCTAACTTTTTTTATGTTACAGGTACCCTGGTTTCTACTCCAGCTATTGCTTTAGCTTGCTGGGCAGGTGCGGCCACAATCATGCACACCCAGATATACAGAAAATTCACATTATGTGATTTTTAGCATATTTACAAATGTGCTAAAATACTTTTTCTTTACAAACCAGCCTGGAAAATGTCTTGGCCAGCAGGTAAAGTGAAGGCTTGCAGTCATTTTTGTTTACTGATATTATTTAGTGAAAAAGGGGGCGTCTTCACATAGCAACATTACAGTTGCCATGCGCAGTCAGTGCATGCCAATTTTAACGTTGCTTCATGAATATGCCCTAGCATCTGAAACAAATGAGATTGGTCATTAAACAGTATCACTGTATCACTGGATCTATATTGCACACCCCTGGGACATTGTGGCAGTCCTTACAGTACATCTACCAGAAGTTGCATTGCACAGCTAATCGCTGTTTCTTTGGATCCGATTGCCTGACGCAGGACAATCTTTCGTCCTTGATGAATGGACTGAAAATTGCCAGAGGTGCGAATGGCTGCGTAGAAATCAAAAGCCATTTTTACAGCTAATAATAAAAGAATCCTTAGAAACAATGGCTGTTCAGAGACTCAGTGATTACAATCTAAAAGAAAAACTCTTGGACTAATAATAATCACAGCCAGAGAATGATATCAGTCAGCCAGCAGGGCCAGCGCGGTTCACAAGGTATTCATGCTCTAGTAGGCAACACTATTTATAAAGAAATCTGAATGTATTCTGTTCGTACAGCATAAACTTTTCTTGATCTAATGAGCAGTGGAACTTAGCAGTTGAATTTAGTTACACTTCAGTTTAAAGTTACATCATATGATAACATGCTAGAGTTCTCTGTGCATCAAGCTTTGTGCCAGTAGCTGAGAACCCAGGGGTGTAACAATAGACCCTGCAAGGGATGCAGCCGCAGGGGGGCCCAGAAGCAGCAGGGGGGCCCTTGTGGGGAGAATTTTTTTTTTCCTGTCCTGAGAGACTGACAACTAAGGGCATGAAGGGAAAAAAACATTCTGCTCTCTGCACAATTGCTCTAATGACTGTGTATGCTCAGCCACTGATAAGGAATCATACAAAATTTTGCAGACAAAGATTTGTATGCAGGGGAAGCGGGCCATATCCAAAGTTTTGCAGGGGGCCCCAATGATTTCTAGTTATGCCCCTGTGAGAGCCATAAATTACTTTTCTTCTATGTTGCTGTCACTTACAGTAAGTAGTAGAAATCTGACATTACCGACATATTTTGGACTAGCCCATCTTCTCATGGGGGTTCTCAGGGTTTTCTTTATTTTTAAAAGCACTTAGTGAATGGCAGTTGCTCCGTCCAACTGCCAAAAAGGTGTACATCAGGCAGGGAGGCTGGCCAGCATTTTTATATAAATCTTTTTCAGGGAAAGTCTTTATAAAGAATAAAGGCCATGCTGAGATCCCTCATGAAGAGATGGACTAGCCCAAAACCTGTCGGTAATGTCAGATTTTTACTACCAACTGTAAGTGACAACAACATAGGAGAAAAGTAATGTATGGCTCATTTTACTCTGGAAGAAATGTACTTCTTATTTGTATGTGTTTTAAATTTTAAGATTTTCGTGACAGTTCCTCTTAAAGCATGACAAGGCACAAACTGATGTTGCATAGAGAAGTGGTTCATTGATTAGTGTGGAGCAGAGACGTAACTACGGGGGAGCAGCCCCTGCGACCGTAGCGGGGCCCAGAGCCGTAAAGAGTGCCCCAACTACTACGTCAATCCCTCCAATAAAGAGGTTCATCCTACAGATCAGGTGGTTTTGTGGTTATACTTGTTAGGTATGTGAAGATTATGGTGGTCATATTGATTTTATGATCCCTGTAAGATGGGTCCTCAGTCTGTGAGGGTCGCCAGGGGTAGGCAAGGGAAAAGATGAGAACATTGGGGGGGGGGGGGGGGGGGGGCATCAAAGCTTTGCTGGGGGGGGGGGCATGTTTTATAGTTATGCCCCTTGTGCGGAAGAAGTTGAACTTGAATGGTCTGCATGGAGCACAGATTTTATTGACTGTATTGAAAGCCTTTAGGATGAATTGTATTGGTAGGTGAACAGAGGCGCCAGAAGGATAAAAGTACATAAAAAAAATTTTAAAATTGCTGGGAGGAAGTGGTGGACTCGCCTCCGTCTGTGAGGTGCTCTGCTTGCTATAACTGAATTGCTGTTGTTTATCCCCCTGCTTATTGCCTGAAGAAGTGGGCTGTGTCCGTGAAACGCGTTGCATCTTTGGGGTATTTTCAATAAATGTGTATATCTATATATTTACAGTCCTTGGTGTCTGCTTTAATGGAGGCGAGTCCACCACTTCCTCCCAGCAATTTTATGTACTTTTATCCTTCTGGCGCCTCTGTTTACCTACCAATATATTTGAGTCCACCCCAGGTGGAGGGGTGATCTACCCCCTTTCTTCCTATCTACAGAGAGCGACTTCTTAATCCTGAGTGAGGACAGGTCTAATCTCCTCACCTGCCTAATGAGTGGTTACCTAGGTGGTAACCCGTGTTTGTGAGTATTACCATCTTACTGTTTCATTTATCCAATCAATTTTGACATACTACACCATATTGGGCTCTCGATTTCTCTTCAACTTTAGGATGAATTGGAGTAGCAATGGCAAGCCAGGACTGATCACCCAATATTAGTGCCTGACGTGACTTAAGCACTTGTAAGTAAAGCACATCCTTATACAGTACATATCCCAAAATGTAGTGGAAAGCCTTCCTGTGGGAGTGGGAACTATTATAGCAGAAGGGGAGTGGGACTTATGAACTTAGTTATTTGTATGCTTGGCATTTGACCTGCCCATGTCTGTCTCATTGTGTCACATGTCACCTCAGGTATACTTTAAGACATGCATAACGCGAACAAATGTTATACACTCTTTGCATTTTTGCACACATTACCCAGAAACCCACTGTAGAAAGTATATTTATATATGCGGAGATGTGAACATGCCCATAGAATTGGAAAGCAGAAAGCCCTCTGAAAATATCCTACATAACCCTCAGAACATTTACACATATGTCAAGAACGTGATATAGACTGGAAAGCAATAACAGCTGGGCTCTGATTTGTTCCTGTGGGTACAAAAAAAGACACCTGTTTTTGTTTTCATAAAGTTTCCTCAACAATGGGCAACCATCCTGATAACATGCCATGCTGTCATGCCATCACTTATAAGACCCCCTTAATATTCAGTGACCTAAAATGTATTGAATCCTGAATTCACTCCTGCCTTTTTTCCCAAAGACACAAGCAATGTTATTATCAGTATAAGGCTTCTTTGTTGTAAAAGATAAAAGGGAATATTTCATGCCTAATTAGCCAGCTTATGACTGTGATGCAAGGAGAATATTATAGTATCCAATGATGCCACGAGATAGCTCATTGCTTTTGTAATACCATTATGAAAACAAGTCATTTAAAAAGCATTGCCTAGAAATAGCTACTGCTTAAAGTGAACCTCCAGACTAAAAATCTACTCAGCAGCAGTGAAAAGGCTTGGTGTTTCTTTAACAGTTTCACAGCATCGGAACTTTATTTTTCTTATCCAAGCCTCATTTTTGGCTGCACAGAAGCTAAGCTCTGCCCCACCCAAAAAAACTGCCAAAGAAAACTGCCCGGGAATTTTTCCCCTGATACTGTGAAAAGCATGATGGTATTTTTGATGTTGTTGTTCTTGTTACTTAGCAACTGGGAGGGGTGATCAAGACACAGGACATTTGGAACTCTGTCTCATGCTCCCTGTCACCTCCTTTCAACCAAACAGATGGCTGCCCTCATGAAATCACAAACCTTTGCCTGTTCTTTTAAAACAGGGTGGGTAAGAGATTATATTACCTATCTATTTTAATTAACAAAACTAATGTAATGACATTCCCCCATACACCCCTACCCAATCTAATAGACCTAATGAAAAGATTTGGCAATATTTCCGGTCTCTCCCTTAACATCACCAAATCTGAGGTGCTCTTTGCTAACTTAACCACTTAAGCCCAACTGGACGAGATTTCTCGTCCAGTTGGGCTGCGCGCACTCCCGCGGGTCGCGCGCGCGCCCGCGGCCCCCCCCCGTGCGCGCCCCCACTGCTGGCCGCTAGCCCACCGATCAGTGAAAGGGATTATAAATCCCTTTCGCTGATCGGACCCCCCCGGAGAAAAGCCGACAGCGTCTCTTCAGACGCTGCGGCTTTTCTGAGCTCTGGTCTCCTTTCTTCTGCCTGGGAGCGAGATCGATCGCTCCCAGGACTTTTTGATTCTGGCCATCTTGTGGCCAAATAGCAAATTACACCTACAAAAAAAAAAGTTTTAAGAATTAACCTATAAATATATTAAAAAAAACCCTGTTTACCTCCCACACCAAAAAATACCCACATACAAGTTTAAATTAAAAAAAAAAAAAAATTACAATAATAAAAAAAAAAAAAAAAACATAAATAGTTACCTAAGGGTCTGAACTTTTTAAATATTCATGTCAAAGGAGTATATCAATATGATTTAATAAATTATGGGCTTCTAAACAGTGATGGACGCAAAACGGAAAAAATGCACCTTTATTTCCAAATAAAATATTGTCGCCATACATTGTGATAGGGACATAATTTTAACGGTGAAATACCCGGGGCATATGGGCAAATACAATACGTGAGTTTTATTTATGGAGGCATGTATTATTTTAAAACTATAATGGCTGAAAACTGAGAAATAATGAATTTTTTCCATTTTTTTCTTATTCTTCCTGTTAAAATGCATTTACAGTAAAGTGGCTCTTAGCAAAATATACCACCCACAGAAAGCCTAATTGGTGGCGGAAAAAACAAGATATAGATCAATTAATTGTGATGAGTAGTGATAAAGTTATTGGCAAATGAATGGGGGGTGAAAGTTGCTCGGATGTAAAAAATTTTCAACCCTTCGGGCTTAAGTGGTTAACTAAAACATAGGCTACCGCTATTACCTCTTCCCTAGGCCTATCACTTCAAAACAAATATATTACATATCTCGGAGTTAAAATCTCCACTAATCCCAAAGAGTTATTTAACTTAAACTATAAACCAATGCTGGCTTCCTTAAAGCAGGATCTGTTAAAATGGAATTCACCCACTCTATCCTGGACTGGAAGAATCCAGGCGATCAGGATGCCCCTTCTCCCTCGTCTTCTATATTTGTTCAGGACACTACCAATCTTAGTAACTTAAAGACCTGCAACTCTCCATTTTTAAATTTATAACAAATAATAAACGAGCCAGAATAAATCAAAAAACAATGTACATGAACAGAAGCAGGGGGGGGGATGGGAGTCCCAGACTTATTTAGTTATTACCGGGCCTCGCAATTAGCACAAATAGCCTAGATACACGCTGAATATAATCCCCCCTTATGGGCTGAAATAGAAAATGGCCTATTACAACCCGTCACTTTTCACGCTCTGCAATGGTCGTCTCGCATATTCCCATCCAGATACCAAAAACTGTCTCCGTTAACAGCACACTCCCTAATGATTTGGAATAGACTTAAAATTCAAAAAGGGTTGCAGTCAGCCATCCCCCTCCAGACCCCTTTGTTTGGCATCCCCAATTTTCCCCCTGGTCTAGAACTAGGGGCATTCAAATGGTGGAAAGAAAAGGAATATGTTACTCTCAAAAACTTTCTAGTAAATGATAAAGTACCCACTTGGGACCAATTTAAAGAGACTACTTCTTTCCCACATTTTGAATATTTTCATGCCATCCAAATCTACCACTTCATAAAAACGATTTGCCCCAACAATGTCATATTCGCACCCAGAACCACATATGAAGCTTGGTGTGCCTTACGTCCCCTAGAAGGAGGCCTTATCGCCTATATTTATTCCCTGCTCTCTCAACCAACAGAATTCGCAAAAACCCGTACAATGCTACAATGGGAAAGGGACTTGGGCACTACTTTAACCCTTAAGCGTTGGACCAAATGCTGCTTAACACTTACAAAAGGCAGCAGCTATTTTTCTCACATAGAAACCAATTACAAAATATTGCACAGAACCTATGTAACCCCCATCAAAATGCAAGCAATATCACAGACTAACTCCCACCTATGTTTCAGAGGTTGCGGTTTGCCCGGAACTATTGATCATATCTGGTGGTTCTGCCCCATTGTAAAAAGATATTGGGATCAAGTTACCTCTATTTTGAGCACGGTCCTAGAAAAGTCTCTCTCACCAGATCCCCTACTCCTACTTCTGGGAGACAAACCTCTTGGATGGACCTATCGCCAACATAGGCTCTCACAACACATAGCCAAGGCTGCCAGAATCCACATTGCATGCCAATGGAGGCAACCAACATTATCAATAGATCTCATCGATCACATTATCACCGACTTGTTCATTTCTGAACGAACCTTAGCCATAATAAATGATACCACAGATGCCTTCACTAGAACCTGGCAGCCTTGGCTTTCTTGCTCTCACACGCTGGGCCTTCGCTCCTGTGCCCTTACTTTCTGAGCAATATTCTGTGATGCTGCTGATTGTCCTCTGTACTCACCCGGATACCAATTTTAATCCATTTGAATGTTTGTAAACAACCAATACTGTTTAACTGACATTTTACTACTCTCGTTTTGAGTAGACTGTGTTACTATTTTTCTTTCTATGCTGTTTGCGTTATGTAACGCCCTTCATCAAGGGCTCTTGAAAAGCGACTTTGTAACCAACTAAATACTTTTAATAAAATACTTTTGAAACTAAAATACTATTATCCCTCTATATAAAATACAATTCATACTTCATACCTTAGTTACAAACCGCACAGCATAAAATACTAATACTTATACATAATTTAGATATCAATCCCCCCAAAAGTAGAATACTATTTCCTCTTCAAAACCCTCACCAAGCATAAAATACTGTCCTTCTTCCACAACCTTGTATTACATTATACAAATAAAGCACTGCAAACTTTACCAAATACCAAAAAATAAAAAGTTGTGTTAATAAAAGTCTTGAATATTCCCAAAATATTGCACTCACCTAAAGCAAATGCCTAAAGCTAAAATCCCCTCTGCCAATAAAAACAGAAATGACCAAAAACCACTCAGTGCCAACATTAAGAGGGCTAAATCTGCACTGTCCAATGTGTTATCTTGGCACCTGATGCTTTGGCAAAGTAAGAGGTCACTTCAGTGCTGGGTCAGTTTTGGCATGACTGGAATCACTAATGCTGACTTACTTAGTGCAAATATACACAGGTGCCACCTCAGCCTGCCTCGTTAGGACGGTGCAGAAAACACATGGTCCCAAGTGCTAAAAACTGTGAATGGAGTAATCTGCAAATCTGAATATAAATGGCACATACAGTAATATACAATTAATAGTGAGTTGGTCCACCTTTAGCTCTGATCACCGCCGATATTCTTCTTGGCATGGACTTAAATTCTATGGCATGAGTCCTATGGGAGAAAAGCGCTATAGAAATGTTATTGTTATTGTTAACAAGATGCTGATACCATGCTGTGGAATGTTGGACCATGCTGACATGATGGCAGCTCTAAGCTAGGTCAGTTTGGATTGTGGCATTTGCAAGCTATGATGTGATCTTTCGACTTCGTCCTACAAATGCTCAATAGGATTGAGGTCAGCGGACTGAGCTGGCCATGGAAACAGGTTCACCTTTGATTGATGTTCCTCAAACCACCTCAATCACGGTGGCAAGGGCCCATAACAGGCACCTATTTTTCTGGGATACCAAAGGCATTTTGGTTTCCTGCTGCTAAAGCCCATCCTTTGCAAAGTCCGTCTTGTTGTGCATTGGGATACGCTTTGTGATGCACCTGCATTGAATTCAGCTGTAATTTGTAGTGCTGTTGCCCTTCTGTTGCTGCAGACTATGCATGCTACTTGCCTTTCACCTTTCTTGTTCACCAGCCTTTTTCGACCAGAATAGTCCTTATTGCTTATAGTGAACCCGCAGACTAAAAATCTACTCAGCAGAACTGAAAGGGTTTGGTGTTTCTTTAACAGTTTCACAGCATCAGAAGTTTGTTTTTCTTACCAATGCATCATTTTTAGCTGCATTTTTAGCTAAGCTCCACTCATCAAAAAAAACTGCCCGGGCTTTTTTCCCTGATGCTGTGCAAAGCATGATGGGATTACCTATGTTGTTATTCATGTTGCCTAGCAACTGGGAGGGGTGATCAGCACACAAGACAGTTGGAACTGTGTCTCATGCTCCCTGTCACCTCCTTTCAACCAAAAAGATGGCTGCCCTCATGAAATCAAACATTTGCCTGTTCTTTTAAATCAGGGTAGGTAAGATATTATATTACCTATCTATTTTAATTAAAATAACTAATGTAACTTAATGACAGTGTGTTTGTTTAGGCTGAAGTTCCTCTTTAAGTTTTTTTCCTCAACTGCCACTCTAAATACCCGAGATACTGTTGGGTGAGAAAATCCTAAAAGAGTGGTCATTTCAGAGATGCTAGCGCCAGCTCTACTTGCACGATCATCCCTCGTTCAAAGTTACTTAAACCTTTCGTCTTACCCATTTGAACATTAACTTCAATGATAACTACATCATTCTAATCTAAGCATTCCTTATAGAAGCAAGTCTGAGTGGTTACGTCACTCTACGTCACTTTCAAATAAGGGGCGTCTCTCATTTTTTGGCCATTCAGTGTACATACAGTATGGAAATCACAGTTGCTGGCTCATAAATAAATAAAGGGATTTTTAGAGCAGAAAGTCTGCTGTACATAATGAGTGTCTGTATAAGCTGCATTTTTGTGTGATTTTAATGGACTGTTATTAATACATTTACTGCAGAGCTCTAATTTTTATGCAGCCGCTGGAAGAGGTGATGAGTACACACTGTCACTTTATAGAGACAATCTTGTAATGCGTAGCAAGAAACACACCAGCCTAGGGCCAGCTAAAACAAGGTGCGTACCTGTGTATTTGTAACAAATGTGTCCCCTCAGCCATGCTATACATAAATAGTCCTCTTTCTCACTTGTATTCTATGGGTGGAGTGGAGCAAGAAAAAAGAATGACCTGAATTACCAGCTACCAATTAAACAAAAAGTCTCCTCCTAGTAATAAGCACAGCAATTGGATTAGTATTTCTCACGGTTTGATATTTCACTTGGAACTGGTGTAACATGCATACAGCTATATTCTAGAGGTTATCAATAAGGTTATCATTCCAACTTAATGCAATTTAAATCTTTTAAACAAACTGCAACAAAATTTGCATAGACATGTGAGTGGTCCAAGCAGTGACTAAGGATTGTAGGTTTCGACCCTGGTCAATATTACAAGATCAGATCCAACATACACAACATGGCTCAGGAGCCAACACGTTTCAGACTATGGAGTTCTTAATCATGGTCACAGAACGGCTGCCATGGAGGTAGTGGTGAGTGGGGGTATAGGGGGGGTGGAATGAGGGGAAATTTTGACCATTTGTATTTGTGAAACCATGATGTAAGGGGTACACTGTCTGACCCCAGAACAATAGTTGGATTTATTGGTGGATAAATAAAAGGTTTCTGACCATTCTAAGGATTTCTGTTAGTGAAGGTGGGGGTCAACTGCCTCAGGTAAAGCACCCCCAAGTTGGGGTTGATGATGTGCCAGGATGATCTTTGTGAGACAATGCTGAGGGAAGATGTGCATTCATGTGGGTTGTGGGGGTTGGACAGTTACAAAAGCTAACCATATACCAGTCCCTACAGAGAGAATATAAAATGGCCCTATACCTTAAAAATCTCCAAAACTCTCAAGAGAGCCAAATCCTGAATGTCTACAGACTGCGTGCCCATAACCTTGAAATCGAGTCTGGGAGACACAGACAGATGTACAAACATAGTGAGAATAGACTATGCCAACACTGTGATCAGAAGACCCTCGAAGATGAGAATCACTTCCTGCTGAATGGCCCCAAATATACTGCAACCAGGGACACCTTCAACTCTACATTCTACTGGGAGAAGAGGAATCCACAGTGACAATCGCTGCACACTATGTCACAGCATGCCACAGGCTGTCATGCTGCCCCTACACTTTAGAACTTCCTCCCACACCCAACCAGGACATCTCCATCCTTGGAAGCTTTTAAGTCCAAATTGAAAAACCACCTGTTTAGCATAGCACCTAACTATTTCCTCTGTAACACGGTCCAGCCTGCAACCCTGTATTTATCTGAGACATATCTATGTGCTTTTAGTCCTATGGGAGAAAAGCTCTTTACAAATGTTATAGTATGAAGTAGTATGAAGTAAAAATGTCCAGGGAATGCTTACCCATTGTACCCTTATCCCACCCCCTTCCATGTCCCCCATGTCCCCTTGCTTCAGCAATGCCTGTATAAATTGTAAATATTGGTCATGCCAATAAAACTATTTTTGAATTGATTTGATTTGAGTTGGCCAGGAGCACATTCATGTCAGATGGAGTAGGTGGAGCTAATCAGACTGCCCCAAAACCACTCCCACCTCAGTCGAAATAGAAAATATTCATTAGATCTCCAGCAAATCTATTTGTGAAATTGTAAACAACGTGATCACAGATCCACTTTTAATCAGATGAAAAAAGCAAGAGAATACCGTATGGGAATGTGCTTCAGTGCACTGTATACATTGCATGATGTGAAAGAACCCATGGGACTAGTGGAAAGACTTATTTACATTAGGTTTTCCTGTGGGAAGATTTATTTACATTAGATTTTCATTTTTATAGCTACCTATAGCTTCTTGCGTATTTCCTAATAATTGATTTCTGTTTGGTTTGAGGAGGGATTTGACCATATAGTCATTGCTATAGTTACATATAGAATTTTGGTTAGCCGCCAGAACTAGGCTTATATTCAACCTAACTTGAAAAAGCAAGAGTGCCTGGAAAATTGGAAACATTTTCCCCTGCCAGCTCTCCCTTTCATATACAACTGTCCGGAGTTCACTTTAAAGCGGACCTGAACTCAGAACTTCCGCTCTTCCTTAAAAGATAGGCAACAGCATAATAACATTTAAAGAAAAACATTTCTGCGTTACATCTGATACAAATCCTGCAATAAACCTGCAGTGTTTCTACTTCCTGCTTTCATGGAAGCAGGTATATTGTTAACATCTTGTGTTTACAAATTAGCTGCTCTGTCCTGGCAGAGGAGACTCCTGCTGGGAGATCAAATTATAGTGGTGATTAGTCACAGATGAGTGGACATTAGACAGGCTAAACTCTCTAAATACATACAGGGTGCATTTCTCTATGTTTCCCTTCTGTCTTGTACCAGAGTTCCGGTCCACTTTAACCTCTAGCCAGCCGCATCACAGCGATGGGCGTGGCCGCGGCGGCAGCCCCAGGACCGCCTAATGCTGATCGGCGTAAAGTCCTGGGGCTCTGTTTTGAAGGAGATCGTGGGCAGGTTGCGCACACATCTCCTGCTCAGTGGGTGGAGCGGAGCTCCGTCTTCAGTCTCCGAGCGGCTATTGCTGCTCGGAAGACTGTTAGACGGCGTAATCGCCGTCTAATTACTGGTACAGCACTGCGATCTACAGCAGCACTGTACTGGGGATAGCCATGTGACACGGCTGTCCCCTCCTGAGGCTGGGGAGTGATCGGCTGTCATAGGCTTCAGCCTATGACAGCCGATCACGCTGATTGGCTGGTGGGGGGAGGGAGGGAGCAGGGCTACAAAAAAAGTCATTTTTATTTAAAAAAAGTTAACATAAATATTGATTTAAAAAAAAAAATAAACACATTTGATCAGACCCCACCAACAGACAGCTCTGTTGGTGGGGAGAAAAGGGGGGGGGGGAAATCACTTGTGTGCTGTGTCGTGTGGCCCTGCAGCTTGGCTTTAAAGCTGCAGTGGCCAATTTAATGAAAAAGTGCCTGGTCTTTAGGGGCTTTAACACTGCGGTCCTCAAGTGGTTAAGATGATAGCAATAACACTATGCTTTCCTGGGAAAGATATCTCTTTGTATTGATGTGAACCTCAGCATATGGTGACAACAATACATACTGTTCAGCCTTGTGAACACCTGCGATGGTAAAACACATCCTGTTAGTTATCTACGCGTGTATCATTATACACAGGACAAGGTACATTACTACAATGTCAATAAGAGGTGGCAGCCCTGGAAAGGCAGAATATTTGTACAAGCCGTGTGCTGGAAATACAGCATTAAGCTTAGGTGTAGTGACAGCCAGAGGAAATGCCCAATTTAAACTATAAAAGGACATTTAGATTTTCTCAAATGTCTCTGGGGGATCACCCATCTGACAAAGGACTGGAACCTTATTTCATAAGACAGCATTTCATCTGCTGTCACCTGTCATCATTTTAAAGTCCCACTAGGCAAAAATATTCTCCATGTTAAATAAATTATTGAAATTCATTTTAAAATACCTTTTCCTTTCTTGTAAAACGCTTTAATAGACAGCAAAAAAAAGTCATCAATAGCTGTATATAATGTCATCCATTAAACAGGCTTGTAGAAGAAGCACATTCTGCTGCAGCAGTGATCAGCATGTTTTTTTGGGCACTACAAGAGCTTTTCTACGCGCTTTGTGATTTTGAAAGCTCTTGCTAATGCTATTCTATGTGTGTGTTCACACTGGAGCGACTTTGTAAAAATCTCCTATAGCATTGCATTAGCAAGATTTTTTCAAAATCACAAGCGTTTAAAAAGCTCTTGTAGTGTGAACAAGCCCTTATCAGTACTAACCCAACCACTCTATTGTCTGCCAAGCTGCCGTTAATGTCTGTTCAACTGCTACTTACATATTTAAAGAGGAACTCCAGTGAAAATAAAGTAATAAAAAAGTGCTTCATTTTTACAATAATTATGTATAAATGATTTAGTCAGTGTTCGCCCATTGTAAAATCTTTCATCTCCCTGATTTAAATTCTGACATTTATCACATGGTGAAATTTTTACTGCTGGCAGGTGATGTCAGTGGAAGGAGAGGCTGCTTGCTTTTTTGGCAGTTGGAACATCTGTTATTTCCCACAATGCAACAAGGCTCCCACGGTGTGAAGTCAGAACCATGGTCCTGACATCACACTGTGGGAGGGGTTTCACCACAATATCAGCCATACAGAGCCCCCTGACAATCCGTTTATAAAAATAAAAAGATTTTTCATGTGAAAGGGGGTATCCGCTACTGATTAGGATGAAGTTAAATTCTTGGTTATGGTTTCTCTTTAAATTCATCACCCTGTGATAAGTTTAAAGTTAGGTTCACAGTGGACGTTGCATTGCATTCTCTGTAGCAGCAGGAACGCAACGGAATGGGAAGGTGGCGCTGCACATTATCCGAGCCGGGTCGGATCCAATGAAGCATGCAGTCAAGAAACGTATGCTTCACTGCCACTGTTAACACACACATTTTTTGGTATCGCACCCATCACTGTGAACGTTGCTATAGATGATGCTTTGCCATGTGGCAAGCCATGTTACAAAGTGGCTGATACGCCGTACTAGAATGCCCACTGTGAACGTTGCCTAACTCTTGGGGATCTGGATCTGAAAGTTTTCCAATCAAAAAAAGCCCAGTTTAATTACATTATTAATTAGTTATTAATCTGATAATTATTATTAATAATATACTTATGGACATGAATATATCAATTATTAATTTGTTGTTATTTTTTAATAATGATTACTTGTTACTGTTGTTATTATTATTGTAATCATATAATTCATTATTACCAATAATTATCAATTAGTTTATTAGCTTTTGCAGTTAATAGCCTTTGTTTTAAATATGTTTATTGCATATTTCAAAATGTTAGATATATAATTTAAGCATTATCTTAACACATCATACAATCAAGTATAACTATAATAAAATTACCACCAGCTTTCCAGCCTCATGTGCTGCATATAATAAAACCAGTGGTGCTCAGCAGAGCTCGAATATTCGAGTAGCTCGAATATTCGAGCTCTTTTCCAGCTATTCGAGCTCGGTATTCGAGCTCCGAATAGCTGTAGCTATTCGAATGGGCTATTCGCGTACACTCGAATAGCCCATTCACTATTCGAGCTATTCGAGCAAACGGCGCTATTCGAGCTCGGTACCGTCATAGCCCAGATTGATGTCCTTAGAGCCAATCAGAGGGCTCCCAGGCCCTCTGACGGCAGCCAATCACAGAGGGGGACCCTGGCCAGCCCCTACCCTATAAATAGCGGCCGCCATGTTACGTTTCTCCGTGCTTGCCTGAGACTTGTACAGAGAGAGAGTTGCTCCTTTGTGCTTTGGCTTAGCAAGAGCTCTATTGTGGTCATTTACCTAGCGTTTTTGCTCACATACACCTCCTATACACACCTATATTGTTGTTAGTTAGTTAGACATTGTATTTTAGTTAGTAGCTTTTGTGTTACATAGAGACAGGCCAGCTGCTGCAGGCTAACAGCTTTAGGCCTCAGGGCCTTGCCTGTGTGGGCAGCTGTCCTCCTGTCCTCTGTTTATTTCTCTCTATTCTATATATTTCTGCTGTCCTTTACTACTGATTGTATTAGTATTGTAGTTATATACTGTAACTGTACTAGGACACTCACTGTCACTGTTCATAGGCTACTAGCTGCTCCTGCGTGTGTGCACTCACTTTCTGTGTACACACTACACACACTCTATTTCCTTCTGATAACTGATTGATTATTGTAATTGATTATTGTAATTAGTTAGTTGTACTTACTGTTACTACTTACTGTACTAGGAGTCTAGGACACTCAGTCACTGTTCATAGGCTACTAGCTCCTGCGTGTGTGCACTCACTGTCTGTGTACACACTACACACACTCTATTTCCTTCTGATAACTGATTGATTATTGTAATTAGTTAGTTGTTTGTACTTACTGTTACTACTTACTCTTACTGTACTAGGAGTCTAGGACACTCAGTCACTGTTCATAGGCTACTAGCTCCTGCGTGTGTGCACTCACTGTCTGTGTACACACACTACACACACTCTATTTCCTTCTGATAACTGATTGATTATTGTAATTAGTTAGTTGTACTTACTGTTACTACTTACTCTTACTGTACTATGAGTCTAGGACACTCAGTCACTGTTCATAGTCTACTAGCTCCTGCGTGTGTGCACTCACTGTCTGTGTACACACACTACACACACTCTATTTCCTTCTGATAACTGATTGATTATTGTAATTAGTTAGTTGTTTGTACTTACTGTTACTACTTACTCTTACTGTACTAGGAGTCTAGGACCTAGGTTCTCAACGTGTGGTACGCGTACCCCAGGGGGTACTTTTGATCGTTCCAGGGGGTACTTGGGCTTGATATACTTAACCAAGAATAACAAATTTAGAGTTTTAGAAAATGATAAATCTTAATTAAACAACACCAAATTAGTGTTTTAGCTAATTAAAAACAATAGTACATGCTTGGAAATTGTTTAGAACCAAGTACCATGCACTATGTTCAAATATATATTTGTCAAGGGGTACTTGTGATAAGGTTTACTATGCTAGGGGGTACTTTGTGAGGTCAGGGTTTTAAAAGGGGTACAACCTAATAAAATGTTGAGAAACACTGGTCTAGGACACTCAGTCACTGTTCATAGGCTACTAGCTCCTGCGTGTGTGCACTCACTTTCTGTGTACACACTACACACACTCTATTTCCTTCTGATAACTGATTGATTATTGTAATTGATTATTGTAATTAGTTAGTTGTACTTACTGTTACTACTTACTGTACTAGGAGTCTAGGACACTCAGTCACTGTTCATAGGCTACTAGCTCCTGCGTGTGTGCACTCACTGTCTGTGTACACACACTACACACACTCTATTTCCTTCTGATAACTGATTGATTATTGTAATTAGTTAGTTGTTTGTACTTACTGTTACTACTTACTCTTACTGTACTAGGAGTCTAGGACCTAGGTTCTCAACGTGTGGTACGCGTACCCCAGGGGGTACTTTTGATCGTTCCAGGGGGTACTTGGGCTTGATATACTTAACCAAGAATAACAAATTTAGAGTTTTAGAAAATGATAAATCTTAATTAAACAACACCAAATTAGTGTTTTAGCTAATTAAAAACAATAGTACATGCTTGGAAATTGTTTAGAACCAAGTACCATGCACTATGTTCAAATATATATTTGTCAAGGGGTACTTGTGATAAGGTTTACTATGCTAGGGGGTACTTTGTGAGGTCAGGGTTTTAAAAGGGGTACAACCTAATAAAATGTTGAGAAACACTGGTCTAGGACACTCAGTCACTGTTCATAGGCTACTAGCTCCTGCGTGTGTGCACTCACTTTCTGTGTACACACTACACACACTCTATTTCCTTCTGATAACTGATTGATTATTGTAATTGATTATTGTAATTAGTTAGTTGTACTTACTGTTACTACTTACTGTACTAGGAGTCTAGGACACTCAGTCACTGTTCATAGGCTACTAGCTCCTGCGTGTGTGCACTCACTGTCTGTGTACACACACTACAAACACTCTATTTCCTTCTGATAACTGATTCATTATTGTAATTAGTTAGTTGTACTTACTGTTACTACTTACTCTTACTGTACTAGGAGTCTAGGACACTCAGTCACTGTTCATAGTCTACTAGCTCCTGCGTGTGTGCACTCACTGTCTGTGTACACACACTACACACACTCTATTTCCTTCTGATAACTGATTGATTATTGTAATTAGTTAGTTGTTTGTACTTACTGTTACTACTTACTCTTACTGTACTAGGAGTCTAGGACACTCAGTCACTGTTCATAGGCTACTAGCTCCTGCGTGTGTGCACTCACTTTCTGTGTACACACTACACACACTCTATTTCCTTCTGATAACTGATTGATTATTGTAATTGATTATTGTAATTAGTTAGTTGTACTTACTGTTACTACTTACTGTACTAGGAGTCTAGGACACTCAGTCACTGTTCATAGGCTACTAGCTCCTGCGTGTGTGCACTCACTGTCTGTGTACACACTACACACACTCTATTTCCTTCTGATAACTGATTGATTATTGTAATTAGTTAGTTGTTTGTACTTACTGTTACTACTTACTCTTACTGTACTAGGAGTCTAGGACACTCAGTCACTGTTCATAGTCTACTAGCTCCTGCGTGTGTGCACTCACTGTCTGTGTACACACACTACACACACTCTATTTCCTTCTGATAACTGATTGATTATTGTAATTAGTTAGTTGTTTGTACTTACTGTTACTACTTACTCTTACTGTACTAGGAGTCTAGGACACTCAGTCACTGTTCATAGGCTACTAGCTCCTGCGTGTGTGCACTCACTTTCTGTGTACACACTACACACACTCTATTTCCTTCTGATAACTGATTGATTATTGTAATTGATTATTGTAATTAGTTAGTTGTACTTACTGTTACTACTTACTGTACTAGGAGTCTAGGACACTCAGTCACTGTTCATAGGCTACTAGCTCCTGCGTGTGTGCACTCACTGTCTGTGTACACACACTACACACACTCTATTTCCTTCTGATAACTGATTTATTATTGTAATTAGTTAGTTGTACTTACTGACTGTTACTACTTACTTACTTACTGTACTAGGGACACTCACTCAGTCACTGTTCATAGGCTAGCTCCTGCGCGTGTTTGCGCGTGCGTGCGTGCACTCACTGTCTGTAGTGTACACACACTAAATTTACTTGTGATTACTACTGATTATTGTAACTGCTAGTTGTACTTCCTGACTGTTACTACTTACTTACTGTACTAGGGACACTCACTCAGTCACCTCACCCACCAACCCACTCCATTAAAGTACCCCACTTTTCACCCGCCCTTTTAAAAAACTTTTGTCTATACACCCAAAACATCGAAGATGTCTGGAAGTGGCAGCCAGCGCGGTTTGGGCAAGGGGAAGGGCAGCAAGGGAATCAGGAGGAGAGGGAGCAGCATTGTGGCAGGCCGCGGCCGCGCCACCATGCACAGTTCCGCAGCAGCAGCGTCAGTGGCTAACATTCCTCCCATAGCCACTGGCCGTGGACGCCTTGGGCGCCGCCCAGCAGGAGCATCTGCAACTCATGCTGCAGAGACACAGCAGCAGCAGCGTGTAGCACCTGCTCCGATTTTCCTCCAGCCGGGTCGGAAACGTCCCATTGAGGAAAAGCATGCAGACACTGTGGTGCAACTCATGACGGAGGATGAGCAGCCCGCCATCAGCTCTGCATCTGAGGCCTCCACCCTCACCACCACCCCTGTTCGCAGCAGCCGCCCAGCAGGGCCTGGGGAGGAGGCCAGTTCACCGTCAGTTGGCGACCTGTCATTCAGCAGTCTTTTGACCCCAGGCATCATGAGTCAATTGTCTGCTGTTGTTGGCGATTTTGAGGAGGAGATGCTGATGGGCACTTTGGGGGATGAGGGATTGGACAGCAAGACTGTGGCGACAGTCAAGCAGCCCATCCATGCATCAGGAGAGGAGTTTGGGGGGTCCTCATCCCAGCAGGACATGTTTCAGGAGGGGGAGGATGATGATGACACGGTGACAGACAGAGACTGGGTGCCACCACCTCCAGGGGATGTCGTCCTCAGCAGCTCTGAGGAGGAGGAGGAGGATGCTCTTGTGGGCCTTGCAAGGAGGCGCATCATTGCAAGCATTGGCAGCAGCAGTAGGCAGGTCCCACAGCCTGCTGGTGTCTCAGGCTCAGCAGCAGCAGCATCTGCCAGTACCACCACCAGCCGCACCCAAGCCCCCCAAGCCCCCCCCCCCAACCACCACAGGGAGACAGGCAGCAGCGCTTCCATGCCGTAGGGGGATGTTTCTGTCACCAATCTGGCGATATTTCACCATGCCCACTGTGTACAGCAAGTACGCCACTTGCAACCACTGTCAGCGGAAGTTGAGCAGAGGTGCAGACCCCTTAAAGTTCAGCACCAGCTCGCTCATCAACCACCTTGCTGCGAAACATTTCCACCAGCATGAGGAGTTCCAGAGACTGAAGGCATCTGGTGCTGGCAGTGGCACCACACCCATCACTGCACAGCCTTCAGCAGCAGCAGCAACAGCAGCCACCCGCCCTCCTGCTCCTCCAGCAGCACCAGCAGGAGTGCGGAAACGCACTGCTCCTCCCCCCTCTGCAACTCCTGCCGCCGACACTGAGGCCTGTTCTGGCAGCCAGTCCTCAGTGGCCTCCTCCGCTGTGTCTGCTGATTCCCGTGCCAGCAAAAGGCCACGCCAGAGCCTTTTGAGCGAGTCCTTCCAGGGGGTGGTTAGGGCTCTGCCTCCCAGCAGCCGTCGCGTGCGGCAGCTGAACGGCTTGCTGGCACGGGCCATGTGCTCCCAACTCCTGCCGTACACGCTCGTGCAGGAGGGGAGCGACATTCGTGCGCTGCTTGCTTGCGCAGCCCCAGACTGGCAGCTCCCCAGCAGACACTTTTTCTCCCGCAAGGCCATTCCTGCACTGCACCGCTTTGTGATGGCCAATGTGGAGCGAGGGCTGGAGCACGCGGTTGGTGAAAGGGTCCACGTCACCATGGACTCCTGGAGCAGCCGCTTCGGGACAGGCCGCTACCTGTCCTTCACTGTCCACTGGGTCAGCTTGGTGGAAGGGGGTGAGGATGGGAGAGCAGCAGCGGGCACAGCAGCAGCAGCAACACAGTGGGTGGTGCCACCCCGCAGGGTCAGGGGAACTGCAGCAGGTTCCTCCGATCCTCTGCCATCCTCCGGCACACCTGGCCAAACCCCCCGCCTCAGCAGCAGCGTGAAGGCCCGCCACTGCCAAGCGCTGCTGCACTTGGTCAGCCTTGGGAAGACCAAGCTGACGGCAACCCATGTGTTGGCCAAACTCCAGGAGCAGGAGAGGATTTGGCTGACCCCCAGAGGCCTCAGAGTCGGAGAGGTGGTGGCCGACAATGGGGCCAATCTGGTTGCCGCAATAGACAAGGGAAACCTGACCCACATCCCCTGTCTTGCCCACGTGCTGAACCTGGTGGTGCAGAAGTTCTTGCGCACCTACCAGGGGATGGGCGAACTGCTGGAAACGGCAAGGAACGTTGTGCGTCACTTCCGGCGCTCGGCTGCAGCCTGTGCGAGCCTGGAAGACGTGCAAAAGGAGCTGGATCTGCCACGCCATCGGCTGATCCTTGACGTTCCGACTCGCTGGAACTCCACCCTGGCGATGTTGGAGCGTCTGGTTGAACAGAAGCACGCTGTCAACCAGTACCTTGCCCTGGCCACTGTTTCCGCCGCTCAGAGAAGGGACAAGACCAGCAACATCCCGTCCATCGTCCCCGATGATGACTGGAGGCACATGCAGCAGGTGTGCTTAGTGCTGGCTCCCTTTCTGCAGGCCACTAACATGGTGAGCAGGGACCATGCTATGGTCTGCGAGTGGGTGCCCCTGGTTTGTCTGCTGAACAGGGCCCTCGATGCTTTGCTGGAACAGGGAGCGGCAGCCTTGGACCAGCAGGAGCGGCAAGCAGCTGCACAGTCCACCTCTGAGGGGGAGGAGGAGGAGGACTTGGTGGAGGTCCCTGACCTTGCTGGTGATGAGGGGGAGCAGCACAGTGCAGCTGAGTTGGTGCGGGGGTGGAGAGAGGATGAGGCTGACGAGGCAGAGGAGGAGGATGAGGATAGCAGCACTGCCGTCGATGTGCCAGCAGAAGTGGCCCGCCTCTTCCCAATGGCAGCGCACATGCTGACGTGCCTGCGCAGAGACCCCAGGGTGATCCAGATGAAGCAGAGGGAGGACATCTGGATCAGCATGATGTTGGACCCACGCCTCAAGGGGAAGTTGAGCCAGTTCCTGCCGCCTGCAGGAGGAGACCCAGCGCAACAAATAAGGAGCTTGCAGCAGGCCCTTGTTGAGCGCTTGGAGGAAGCCTTCCCCCAGCCTTCCACCCCCACTGTCCAGCAGCCAGCACAGAGGCAGCAGCAGGTGCCTGCATCCAGCAGCAAGCGCCCCACAGACCTGCTGTCTCTCAGCCATGAGCTCTACAGGACTGTAGAGGCTCCGGCAGCAGTGACTAGAGAGGAGGTGCATGCAGCAGCATCCTCCACCGGTCACAGCCAGCGCCTGACCCGCATGGTGGCTGACTACATGGGGTCCTACAGCGGGCTTGACAGCGATGCCCCTGTTGATCCCATGGAGTATTGGGTCAAGCGCCTGGAGATCTGGAGCGAGCTGGCGCAGTACGCCCTGGAAGTGCTGTCCTGCCCCCCTTCCAGCGTGCTGTCCGAGCGCTGCTTCAGTGCAGCTGGTGGTGTGGTCACCGAGAAACGCTCACGTCTGTCTCACAAGTCTGTGGACAGACTGACGTTTCTCAAGATGAACCAGGCGTGGGTGGAAGGCGAGTTCCTGGCCCCTGTTGTCGGCGAGAGGGGGACATGAACTGGCTAAGAACCATCGTTAATGTGCCTTACCACCCTTTACCACCTCCTGGCTCCTGCTCACTAAGCCAGCCTGGTTCACTTTGACTATTACGTCGCCTGCAGCCACACATTTTACACCTACAGTGGGCTGCTGTGTACTGCCCTTCTGCTGTCTGTCTGTGTTTCCCACTGCCAGGGTACACAGATTTACCTTCTGCTGCCACTCTGCCACCAGCTATTACGTCAAACAATAGCTATATATCTGTGTAATTTGTTTTACAAACAAAACCAAAAAACCATTAAAAAAAAAAAGGTTTAATTTTTCTGAGGTGCCCGGGTTGAAAACTGTGTTGTCCCAGTTGTGTATTGGACACGATGTGGGCTGCACGACCGCTGTCTGGGACCTCCTGTTGTGTTCATTTACGGCCTGGTATCACCGCTAGGTACCAGGGCTATTATGTCACGCTGCCTACCTGCTGCCACACTCACACTACTCCTCCATTCCTCCTGCTGATGCTGCTGTCTGTCTGTGTTTCCCACTGCCAGGGTACACAGAATTACCTTCTGCTGCCACTCTGCCACCAGCTATTACGTCAAACAATAGCTGCTCACATTACTCCTCCATTCCTCCTGCTGCTGCTGTCTGTCTGTGTTTCCCACTGCCAGGGTACACAGAATTACCTTCTGCTGCCACTCTGCCACCAGCTATTACGTCAAACAATAGCTGCTCACATTACTCCTCCGTTCCTCCTGCTGCTGCTGCTGTCTGTCTGTGTTTCCCACTGCCAGGGTACACAGATTTACCTTCTGCTGCCACTCTGCCACCAGCTATTACGTCAAAAAATAGCTATATCTGTGTAATTGGTTGTAAAAACAAAACAAAAAAAACCAAAAAAAAAAAGGTTTAATTTTTCTGAGGTGCCCGGGTTGAAAACTGTGTTGTCCCAGTTGTGTATTGGACACAATGTGGGCTGCACGACCGCTGTCTGGGACCTCCTGTTGTGTTCATTTACGGCCTGGTATCACCGCTAGGTACCAGGGCTATTATGTCACGCTGCCTACCTGCTGCCACACTCACACTACTCCTCCATTCCTCCTGCTGCTGCTGCTGTCTGTCTGTGTTTCCCACTGCTAGGGTACACAGAATTACCTTCTGCTGCCACTCTGCCACCAGCTATTACGTCAAACAATAGCTGCTCACATTACTCCTCCATTCCTCCTGCTGCTGCTGTCTGTCTGTCTGTGTTTCCCACTGCCAGGGTGCACAGATTTACCTTCTGCTGCCACTCTGCCACCAGCTATTACGTCAAAAAATAGCTATATCTGTGTAATTGGTTGTAAAAACAAAACAAAAAAAACCAAAAAAAAAAAGGTTTAATTTTTCTGAGGTGCCCGGGTTGAAAACTGTGTTGTCCCAGTTGTGTATTGGACACAATGTGGGCTGCACGACCGCTGTCTGGGACCTCCTGTTGTGTTCATTTACGGCCTGGTATCACCGCTAGGTACCAGGGCTATTATGTCACGCTGCCTACCTGCTGCCACACTCACACTACTCCTCCATTCCTCCTGCTGCTGCTGCTGTCTGTCTGTGTTTCCCACTGCCAGGGTACACAGAATTACCTTCTGCTGCCACTCTGCCACCAGCTATTACGTCAAACAATAGCTGCTCACATTACTCCTCCATTCCTCCTGCTGCTGCTGCTGTCTGTCTGTGTTTCCCACTGCCAGGGTACACAGATTTACCTTCTGCTGCCACTCTGCCACCAGCTATTACGTCAAAAAATAGCTATATCTGTGTAATTGGTTGTAAAAACAAAACAAAAAAAAAACAAAAAAAAAAAGGTTTAATTTTTCTGAGGTGCCCGGGTTGAAAACTGTGTTGTCCCAGTTGTGTATTGGACACAATGTGGGCTGCACGACCGCTGTCTGGGACCTCCTGTTGTGTTCATTTACGGCCTGGTATCACCGCTAGGTACCAGGGCTATTATGTCACGCTGCCTACCTGCTGCCACACTCACACTACTCCTCCATTCCTCCTGCTGCTGCTGCTGTCTGTCTGTGTTTCCCACTGCCAGGGTACACAGAATTACCTTCTGCTGCCACTCTGCCACCAGCTATTACATCAAACAATAGCTGCTCACATTACTCCTCCATTCCTCCTGCTGCTGCTGCTGTCTGTCTGTGTTTCCCACTGCCAGGGTACACAGATTTACCTTCTGCTGCCACTCTGCCACCAGCTATTACGTCAAAAAATAGCTATATCTGTGTAATTGGTTGTAAAAACAAAACAAAAAAAACCAAAAAAAAAAAGGTTTAATTTTTCTGAGGTGCCCGGGTTGAAAACTGTGTTGTCCCAGTTGTGTATTGGACACAATGTGGGCTGCACGACCGCTGTCTGGGACCTCCTGTTGTGTTCATTTACGGCCTGGTATCACCGCTAGGTACCAGGGCTATTATGTCACGCTGCCTACCTGCTGCCACACTCACACTACTCCTCCATTCCTCCTGCTGCTGCTGCTGTCTGTCTGTGTTTCCCACTGCCAGGGTACACAGAATTACCTTCTGCTGCCACTCTGCCACCAGCTATTACGTCAAACAATAGCTGCTCACATTACTCCTCCATTCCTCCTGCTGCTGCTGCTGTCTGTCTGTGTTTCCCACTGCCAGGGTACACAGATTTACCTTCTGCTGCCACTCTGCCACCAGCTATTACGTCAAAAAATAGCTATATCTGTGTAATTGGTTGTAAAAACAAAACAAAAAAAACCAAAAAAAAAAAGGTTTAATTTTTCTGAGGTGCCCGGGTTGAAAACTGTGTTGTCCCAGTTGTGTATTGGACACAATGTGGGCTGCACGACCGCTGTCTGGGACCTCCTGTTGTGTTCATTTACGGCCTGGTATCACCGCTAGGTACCAGGGCTATTATGTCACGCTGCCTACCTGCTGCCACACTCACACTACTCCTCCATTCCTCCTGCTGATGCTGCTGTCTGTCTGTGTTTCCCACTGCCAGGGTACACAGAATTACCTTCTGCTGCCAGTCTGCCACCAGCTATTACGTCAAACAATAGCTGCACACATAATTGCTCCTCCATTCCTCCTGCTGCTGCTGCTGCTGTCTGTCTGTCTGTGTTTTCCACTGCCAGGGTACACAGATTTACCTTCTGCTGCCACTCTGCCACCAGCTATTACGTCAAAAAATAGCTATATCTGTGTAATTTGTTGTAAAAACAAAACAAAAAAACCCAAAAAAAAAAAAGGTTTAATTTTTCTGAGGTGCCCGGGTTGAAAACTGTGTTGTCCCAGTTGTGTATTGGACACAATGTGGGCTGCACGACCGCTGTCTGGGACCTCCTGCCTGCTGTGTTTATTTACAGCCCTGGTATCACCGCTAGGTACCAGGGCTATTATGTCACGCTGCCTGCCTCATTGACTGCCTGCTGCCACACACTCATCCTCCTCCTCCTGCTGCTGAATTTACCTCCTGCTGTCTGTGTGTTTCCACTGCCAGGGAGCACATACAATGGCGCTTCCAACATGCGTGCGCCACCAGCTATTTGTTACGCTCAAAAATAGCTGCATTTCTTTAAAAAAAAAATTTTGAAAAGAGAAATAAGTGAAGAAGAAGACGATATTGAAGAAGAAGAAGAAGAAGAAGAAGAAGAAGAAGAAGAAGAAGAAGAAAAAGGAGAAGAAGATGAAGAAGAAGAAGATGAAGAAGATGAAGAAGATGAAGAAGGTGAAGATGAAGAAGATGAAGAAGAAGAAGATGAAGAAGAAGAAGAAGATGAAGATGATGAAGAAGAAGAAGATGAAGATGAAGAAGATGAAGAAGATGAAGATGAAGAAGATGAAGACGAAGAAGATGATGAAGAAGAAGAAGAAGATGAAGAAGAAGAAGAAGATGAAGAAGAAGAAGAAGAAGATGAAGATGAAGAAGAAGATGAAGAAGATGAAGAAGAAGATGAAGAAGATGAAGAAGAAGATGAAGAAGATGAAGAAGAAGAAGATGAAGAAGAAGAAGAAGATGAAGAAGATGAAGAAGATGAAGATGAAGAAGATGAAGAAGATGAAGAAGAAGAAGATGAAGAAGATGAAGAAGATGAAGAAGAAGATGAAGAAGATGAAGAAGAAGATGAAGAAGATGAAGAAGATGAAGAAAAAGAAGATGAAGAAGAAGAAGATGATGATGAAGAAGAAGAAGAAGACAATATAAAAGAAGAAGAAGATATAGAAGAAGAAGATATAGAAGAAGAAGATATAGAAGAAGAAGAAGAAGAAGATATAGAAGATAAAGAAGAAGAAGAAGAAGTATATACAGTACTGAACAAATTTCTGGACACAACTTCTCTTTTCAACTTTTTTTTTTTAAAGGAACATCCCCACATAATCACTTGCTGTTGTTACTTGGAAAAAAAGAGGTTTCTTGCATCATTCACCCTCAAAACAAGTGTTGGAAGCTATTTAAGGCCATTTCGAATAGTCAGCTCGAATAATGAGCTCGAATACCGACTCGAATAGTGAGCTCGAATTCCGAGGTCGAATCGAATAGTAAAAATTATTCGACTCGAATATTCGACTGACCTCGAATAATTTACTATTCGAATTCGACCTAACTCGAATTTTGAAAAGGGGTATTTGAGCACCACTGAATAAAACTTTAAACTATATTAATACCTAATAAACATGTAAAACACTGACAACCCATTATCATTCTGGGAGTCAGATATAGACACAAAAAGATCTTAAACGACAACTGAAGTGAGAAGAATATGAAGGTTGCCATATTTATTTCCTTTTAAGCAATACCGGTTTCCTAGCAGCCCTGCTGATCTATTTGACTGCAGTGGTGTCTAATTCACACCAGAAACAAACATGCAGCTAATATTGTCAGATCTGACAATAATGTCAGAAACACTTGATCTGCTGCATGCTTGTTCAGGGGCTATGGCTAAAGGTGGGTACACACATCAGATAAAAGTCTTTGGAAAATGAAGGATCACAGACCAATATTACCCCCTTCCATGTAGTATAAGAGCATACTCTACACAGTCTATTCTATGGAGCTGAACTCCCCATCAGATAAAAAATCTTTGCAAGGTGCTGCACACAAAGATGCTGTACACATGCAACAGATCAGTATCTGTAAAATTTCAGTTCCTGCAAAAGATCCGTTCTGCAGATCTCATACACACCTTGTTTAACGGACATTCATCTGCAGATCAGACAATTATCTGCTGATCTGAAGTTCTATCCTGGTGGATCTGATCTGCTGATAATTGTCCGTTAAACAAGGTGTGTAGGAGATCTGAAGATATCATAGACTATGAATGCATTTTGCAGGAACAGATCATTTGCAGGAACTGATCTTTTGCAGATACTGATCTGTTGCATGTGTACAGCATCTTTGTGTACAGCATCTTGCAAAGATTTTTATCTGATGAGGAGTTCAGCTCCATAGAATAGACTGTGTAGAGTATGCCCTCATATTACATGGAAGGGGGTAAAATTGGTCTAGGATCTTTCATTTTCCAAAGACTTTTATCTGACATGTGTACCCACCTTAAGAGTATTAAGGCTCATACACACATCAGACCATAGTCTTTTGAAAATGAAAGATCACAGACCAATTTTACCCCCTTCCATGTAGTATGAGAGCCATTCCTACACAGTCTATTCTATGGAGCTGAACTCCCTATCAGACAGAAATCTTTGCAAGATGCTGCACACACAGATGCTGTACACATGCAACAGATCAGTATCTGCAAAAGATCTGTTCCTGCAAAAGATCCGTTCCTGCAAAATGCATTCATAGTCTATGATATCTGCAGATATCTGCAAAATGCATTCATAGTCTATGATATCTGCAGATCATCATGCACACCTTGTTTAACAGACATTCATCTGCAGATCAGATCCACCAGGATGGATTTTCAGATCTGCAGATGATTGTCTGATCTGCAGATGAATGTCAGTTAAACAAGGTGTGTATGATGATCTGCAGACATCATAGACTATGAATGCATTTTGCAGATATCTGCAGATATCATAGACTATGAATTCCAATTTGCAGGAACGGATCTTTGGCAGGAACAGATCTTTTGCAGATACTGATCTTTTGTGTCTGTACAGCATCTGTGTGTGCAGCATCTTGCAAAGATTTTTTTTCTGTTGGGGAGTTCAGCTCCATAGAAAAGACTGTGTAGGTACGGCTCTCATACTACATGGAAGGGGGTAAAATTGGTCTGTGATCTTTTCATTTTCAAAAGACTATGGTCTGATGTGTGTATGTGGCCTTAGAGGCAGAGGATCAGCAGGATAGTCAGGAAACTAATATTGCTTGAAAGGAAATAAATAAAGCAGCCTCCATATAATTTCAGTTTTTCTTTAAAGTGAACCTTAAGTGGGAAAAAAAAATTGAGTTTTACTCACCTGGGGCTTACCTCAGCCCCCTGCAGCTGTCCGATGCCCACGACGAGTCGCTCTGATGCTCCGGGTCCCACTGGCGGCCACTTCCGGTTTCGCCGTCAGGACCCGTCAGGCTGGGGAACGCGGCTGATTCTACGTGTTCCCAGCCTAAATAGCACCCCTATGCGGCCTATGTCCTAAAGTGCCTCTTTAAGGTTAATGTATCTTGAACTAAAGCGTCCTTATTGAAGTAAAGTCCTTCGAAGAAAAACAACCCCAAAAAAATTCAACTCTCATTGATACCTTGTGAAGTTATTTGCACAATTTCTGTTTTGTTAAAAAAAGGGAAAAGAATACAGCTAAGCGCTTTTTGCCTTTCAGCTGTCTATATATGATCGGAATGTAATTTAATTTCAGGAAAATAAAAAACAGTCTAATGGCCTGATTAAGGTTCTCTAGGGGGGTGCTATTAGGCGGCTAGAGTTATAACCTCTTGCCTGAGTCATTTTTGATCATAATGAGGATTGCTAAAATGTTAATGATACTCTAATCATAAGGTTTTGGTCCCACGCATGTACCTGCAGTGGAAACTTTTTGAAACAATATCCAGGACAATCTAGATGTACAGGTAGTCCTCGGTTAACGAACGAGATAGGGACTGTTGGCTCGTTCTTAACCTGAATCTGCTGTGCCAACCACCTTTGCCCTCGTTTTTAAAGCAGAGTAGGCGCAGCGGAAGGCAGATAGGGGACATCTCACCTGTTCCACGGAGGTAGACGGTCCCAGCGTGCTGCCCGGAAGCTGCGCTGCGCGGCCCGTCCTCTCTCTCCATCCACTGTCCCCCGGCGGCTTCTCATGCGTCGCATAATGACGCATCAGGAGGCGCTGCCACTAGGGGGCTTTTCCTGATTGCGTCATTATGCGATGCATAAGAAGCCACTGGGGAACAGTAGACGAAGAGAGAGGACGGGCCACGCGGCTTCCGGGCAGCACGCTGGGACCTTCTACCGCCGTGGAACAGATGCAACCAGCATTTTTTTTTACTAGACCTGCATTGGAAGGGTTACACACAGAGCTTTAAAGTTCCATGGATAGAAATGCAGACGCATCCGAAGTTTAGATAGATACATTAAAGTAAACAGAATGTAACAAGTGGTGAATGTTACACACTCTCTGGCTGTCCTCCAGCTCCTGCACAGTCAGAGAGTGTGTGTCACATTCCTCACTTGTTACATTGTGTTTACTTAAATGTATCTATCTAAACTTCGGATGCGTCTGCAATTCTATCCACGGAACTTTAAAGCTCTGTGTGTAACCCTTCCAATGCTGGTCTAGTAAAAAAAAATGCTGGTTGCATATAATATGCTGTAAATAATGTTTTAATGCAAAGTTGAAATGCAGGGTTATATTCCGCTTTAAACACTGATTATTTATTCTTTATCTGATACAACAAAGTGTATTAAAGCCAAGAAAAGAGGCCAAGAAAATGTATATTTCTTATTACGCCTGTAATTGGTATACCCACTGATTATTTAGCTCTTTATGATCGCAGCAGGCTTTACCGCCTTCCTGTTTCAAACAGGAGGATCTCAGAAGGGAGATCCCTTCTCCACCAAGATCTCCACTCCCTACAGCTGTGTCATATTTGTAGAGCAACATATGTTTTGGCCAGAAACTGGGAAGGGTGGGGATATCCTATGTGGGATGTCTGTGACTATGTAGACTTTAATGGTCTACAATTTGCAATCTTTTGGCTTTGTAAATCTGGTCCATCATGGAGTAACTAATTAAAGGCTAAGTGTTGAGACACGAGGATCTCACAAATACACAAGATTCATATCCGTGCATGACTATGAAAAAAAGCATATGGACTAAAATGTGTGCAATATTCTACAGCCTGTGCTCCTTTCTTCAAAGTGGCCAGATGAATGAAACCTTCCTATCAGTCGCATCCATATGTCTGCAGTGTTTTCCATCTGGTTCCCTGCATGTGTTCTGGGTGAAAAGCAATGGATACAGAATTTATCTACAGTAATAGTTCTGTCTACAGTGGCTTTTTAAAAATGTGAGAAAAAGTTGAATGTGTTGCTCAGATCTGCTAGTCAGCTGCCAGCTCTGATTTTTCCAGTATAGGTAATTTATGCAAGCAAGAATACTGCTGGCTGTTGGCTGGTGAACATAGACCTTTTCCCATTCTCTATGATCCAGAATTATATATTTTTTATTTCTCTATTAGTACATTTGCTGGTTGTGCTTTAAGTGCAGGATGTTCTTAATTGTGCTGGGTACTCGGTTCAAATCCCAGCCAGGGCATTATCTGTATGGAGTTTGTATGTTCTCCCCCTGCCTGTGTAGGTTTCCTCCGGGCACTCTGATTTCTTCCCACAACCCAAAAACATACAGATAAGTTAATTGGCTTGCCCCTAAATTGGCCCTAGACTATGACACATACAATACATGATACATACATAGACATATGACTACGGTAGGGATTAGATTGTGAGCCCCTATGAGGGACATTTAGTGACAAGACAATATACTCTGTACAGCGCTGCTGACAATGTTGGCGCTATATAAATACTAAATAATAATGTTTTGTTTTTTTTTGTATTTACATTTTTTATTGATAGAACAGCGTTCAGCAATTATACATCCACAGGCAATGAATAAATAGGTATAGGTGACAATATAGGCATTTAAATCTTGTTAACAGGGATACGATTAGGAAAAGAGTGGATAAGTATTTATCAATAACAGGTAAACCATGCCAAAGATCATATATAAAGTAAACTATGCAACTAATAGCAGATCTCTCATTTAGAATTGAGATTCCTAGCTGAACCTTTAAATAATTAGAATAGTAGACGGTGTCAACACCAGAGCATATGAATGGGTAAACCAACAGAGCATAGATTCAGAGGGTGATATCACCCCAATCCTTATTAAAGATATGTATTTTATCATGCATTTTAGCTGTAAGAAATTCCAAATTGTATACGTACTGTAATCTACCATGGAGTTCAGAGACAGTGGGGGGATGGATGTCCTTCCAGTGTTTAGAGATCAAGCAGCGAGCAGCTGATAGGAAATGGTTCAAAAGTCTTGATAAAGAGCTTTTCAGTTTAGGTAGTGGTTTAGCAAGTAAGCAGATCCATGGGTCTAAAGGGACTTCGATACCTGTATGATGCTTGATGAATGAAGGGGGCTTAAACCAGAAAGATTGTATTTCAGGGCAATCCCACATAATGTGATGTAAAGTACCAGTATCTCCACAGTTTCTCCAGCATGCCAGAGATATTGAAGGCATCTATTTATGAAGAAGGACAGGGGTTTTATACCACAGCATTGTTATTCTGTAGATGTTCTCTTTGGTTTGGACACAAATAGATGTCTTAGCTACATTCTGCCAAATCTTTGACCAAGAGTCCAGAGAGGAGGTAGTTTGAAATGCTTGATCCCAGTATTGCATATATTATTTGTGTGGAAATTCTGTATTATGTCTTTTGGGGTCGTTGAGCCAAGAGTCAAATAACAATAATTTGAGACGTGTTAATAATAAAATAATAAGCCAGATCACCCATATTGTTTGAATTACACTGTTGCTATGCAGGGGGGGTGGAGGGCCAATGGAGCAGCGCAAGAGGGACATCACACGGTGGGCAGGGTGAGTGGAGAGAACAATACCCTCAGTCATTATTTGGTCAAATCGACCCACCAAAAGTCTGAGCTGGTGCTACACATGACTGTAGAAACACAGCAGCACATTTATTAACATTTAAAGAAAACCCGAGGCAGGGTTCTCACAATGCTAGCTGCATACAGAGGCTGGGTCTGTCTATAGAGCCCAGCCTCTGTTGCTATTTTAATCCCCCCTGCGCTCTGTAATCCATCATAAATGACAGCCGCGCTGTGCGGGCTGTGTTTATCTCTTTACTGTAACTCTCGCCGCTCCCCCCGACTCCTGCAGAGCTCCGGTCCCGCCTGCGTCCCTTCCCTCCAATCAGTGGCGAGGGAAGGGACGCGGGCGGGACCGGAGCTTTGCAGGAGGCGGGGAGCGGCGAGAGTGACAGTAAAGAGGTAAACACAGCCCGCACAGCGCGGCTGTGATTTATGATGGATTACAGAGCGCAGGGGGGATTTAAGGGGAGATAAACACCGCCCGCTCTGACAAGCTGCGTGTCAGTAGCGCGGCTGTGTTTTAGGGGGGATTACAGAGCGCAGGGGGAATTTAGAGGGAAAATAGCAACAGAGGCTAGGCTCTATAGGCAGACCCAGCCTCTGTATGCAGCTAGCATTGTGAGAACCCCGCCTCGGGTTCTCTTTAAGGATCCCCACAATGTCCTAGACAGGGCTGGCAACTTTAGCCACCTAACACCGCAAAAAAAAAAAAAATGTATTAATAAATGCAGTCAAGTTTGGCTGGTTCTCCTATATACCCCCAACATTCCCCACTACGCCTCTATGCCCATACTGCACACAGCTCCAATAAAATACTATATTTAAAAAGATCCTGAGATACTATGGTCTAAACCTACCGCACCTCCCTAGTGACGCTACAGCCCGGGACACTTACTTTAAGAAATTGATAGAACTATTCCCAGACTTTGTCACATTAGAAGATGAGAGAAAAAATATATATCCTACTGGGAGAAGAGGAATCCACAGTGACAATCGCTGCGCGCTATGTCACAGCATGCCACAATCTGAGAGGAGCATAATGGAATTGTAAACCTAAAAATGTCCACAGACTGCTTAGCCATTGTCCCCCTACCCCACCCCCCTTCCATGTTCCCCTTTTCCCCCTGCTTTGGCAATACCTGTATGAATCTTGGTCATGCCAATAAAGCTATCTTTGATTTGATTTGATTTGTACTCTGCAGACATTCACTAATATCTGGTATCCTACATGAGGTTCTGAGATTTAGAACACTGCAATTATTGGAATTGAAGTTTAGTAGTTTAAATCTGTATTAACATTATTGCAGGTATTCTCAATATAATCTGATATGCAATGTGACCTATACTTGTAGACATACAGTGGCTAAACTAGTTCAAGCAGTTGCCAGCAGTTGTAATTACTTGTATTTACTTGTAGTTACTTGTATCACCTCGATCATCCCTAGTTCCAATAAGGGGAACTGACTCAGAAATGCCAAAATACAAAGACTACAGCAAAGTCCAGTTTGTTTTGATTAATATCAAGGCAAACTGGACTTTGCTGTAGTCTTTGTATTTAAGCATTTCTGAGTCAGTTCCCCTTATTGGAACTAGGGATGATCAAGGTGATACAAGTAATTACAAGTAACTACAAGTTGATGTACAATTATGCAAATTTTTAATCCGGGCCGGATTTTCCATAAGGCACTGTACCTACAAGCGCCTTATATGGGAGAGGTGGCCCTCCTCCTCAGATCACTGACCTCAGGAGCTTACAGTCTAATCCCTGCCTTATATCACTGACCTCAGGCACTTACACCCTAATCCTTGTCTCATGTCACTAAGGACGATATGAGACAGTGATTAGAGTGTAAGATTCTAAGATAAGTTAGTAACATAAGGCAGGAGTTCAGGGGTGTGTGGCATATGTTCAGGGGCGGAGTTTAGGGCACCAGAACACCAATGCCTACAGGGCTCTGAGTTGTAAATCCGGCCCTGTTTTTAATGCACACTTATACAACCTCGAAAATGTATGGATGAGGGATTTAAAGTGTACCCAAGGCGACACGTGACATGATGAGATGAACATGTGTATGTACAGTACAAAACCTATTAATAACCAGGCTGTTTTACTTGCTTTATTTTGCTGCCTGAAAGAGTACATTTGAAGTGATAGCTTCTGTCTTGTCAGTACCTTGTCAGGAATATAGTACACATCACTGGTAAGCAAATTAGAGTGTAAGGAGTCTTAAGGCCCTGCCGCTGACTCATACTTGTTGCCATCCCTGCCGCTGACTCACAGGCGTGCAGGGCAGCAGGCGGAGGACGCGTCTCAGTGCGTGCTCCGTCTACGCAACAGTAGCCACGTGTCTCCCTGTGTGTCAGCAGGTGAGTGCTTTGGTCTGTGCCCGTGATAGCCTATGCTGGGCTTGTAGCTGAGATTGCGCTCACACCAAGTGCCTTGTCTTGCAGCAGATTCTATCTGTCTTGACCAAGATTCTTGTAGATTCGATTACCCGTTGCCGACCCGGATTGTACCTGACTAAGTTTCTTCTGATCACCTGAAATCGGCCAGGCTTATACCTGACCTCGCATCTGACTGGACTTCTTGATGCCAAACTTGGATTGTTTAAGGACTTTGCATAAACGCTGCCTGCCCTGATCTCGGCCTGTTGTGACTACGCATCTGTATTGTGATTACACCCTCATCTGGATCAGGGCCAGTTCAAGTAACAATTGGGCCCTAGGGCAAAATTAGCCTGGGGGCCCCCCAACAGACACCCCCCGACCAAAAAGCATTATTAGAGGCCCTTTGTTGCAGCCAAATTTCCCTCCTGGGCCCCTGAGCTGGCTGCTGACCCTCCCCCCAATCCCCTCCCAACTTAACAGACTCTGCAGAGTCCCTGTGGAGCAACAGTTAAGATGAGGAGGGACACCATGGGGGCCCCTACAGGCTCTGGGGCCCTGGGGCAATTGCCCATTTTTTCCTATGGTAGCTCCGGCCCTGGTCTGGATTGCCTCAGCCCATAGGCCTCAGGTGACTATTCAAGTATACTGTGTTTGCATTACCTTGCTATGTTTGGTGAATGCTATGTGCCAGGTTGTATGCTACATCTACCTGCAGAGTTGTGTAGTTTGTTATCAGGCAGGAGTTTACACAGGTGTTAGGGCTGGGTTATAGGTCAGTCATATGAGCATACAGTCTGGCCTATAGCAAGTAGCCAGACAAGCCTGACATACAGCCATAAAGTTTTCCTGGCAGAATACAACTTCTGAGGGTAGGGTGAGATAAATTTCATGAACTATTGACCTTTTTCTAACTCTGGACTGTCTCAGCCACCCTAGCTGAACTTGTGAACTAAGAATTTACGATACCTCTGGGTCAATCCTAATACCAGGTCTGTGAGCAATAAAGTAAACAAGGATCCTTATCTTACCCCATTTAGGTGGTCTGTTTATATTAAGGCATCTTCATGATGTATTTATGCTTAAAAAAATATCTGTTTTCCCTTTTGATGTTGCATGTATATAAGCTGTCTGTACCACCAGCTTGCAAACTAACAGGATGTAAACCTGACGAAGGCTGCAAGGCCGAAAGCTTGTTCATTCTTATTCATTTGTAGTTAGCCAATAAATGGTATCATCCTGATTTAAAACTTCTTGGGTCACTTAAAGCAGTAGGATCAGCCATACTATGCCAGGGGAAAAAACACATACATAAGTAGATAAATACTTGATCTACATACATAACACATGTATTATACTGTCCACGTTTTGATTTCAGTGAATATTATATTGTAAATGACGAGAATTCTGTTAGTGGTGGGGGCCATGTCTTTTGCCCACAGTTAAGGCTAACTCGTGATGTCACATAGTCACATAGTTATTTTGGTTGAAAAAAGACATACGTCCATCGAGTTCAACCTCAATACGTCCATTTCTGCCCTTTACTTTTTTTCTTGTCTCCTCCAATCGCTGAGTCGCCTCAGCCTTGCTTGTAAACACAAGTGAGTAGGGGATTAGGTTTCAGATAAGCAGCTGGCAGGGAAATAAAGGAAAGAGGAGGAATACATTATAGATAAAAAGAACCCCCAGCATGCAATTCTTTGGCACTGACTACTAAAGGGCCAGTGCTCCTTAAGTATGTGATAACTCCAAATCATAACAGCAGAAAACGTTTTGAAAGTTTTGAATGCAGGATTAGCATCTTTATCACTTAATACACTTAGATCAGTTGCTGTTGAAATTTGATTTTTATGGTGACGATGCCGCTTTAATAGGCTGCCACTGAGCAGAGGCAACAAAACATTCAACCTACTTTGTAAATGTTTAAATAAGAAATACAACTGTGGGATATCTAAAAAGGGTCATTTTTAGGAGTAGGAGCATAAATACAATTGTTTATCTCATCAGTTTATTTTCCCCTCGGGTTCACTTTAAATGGTCCATTTCCAAACTATGTAAATTTGCATATTTTTGAATCAACTCAGAATTATTTGTATCTCATTTACCATTCCTAAATGGTACAAGTGGGCAAATAATGTTTACGGTTTTTTTTTACAGTAAATAATTCAAAGGGCATTAGTTAGCAGCATTTGCTCCATCATCAACCAGCTCTGTGTTCAATCATGGCATTGCCTTTGCTGTCACATCTCCGCTATCACTAACTCGCAGGGGAATGGATTTACCAACTCAACACTATGGGCTTGATTCACAAAGCGGTGCACACTGTTACCATGCTGGTGAAAAGCCCCTTATCACGACTAAACTCAGTTTAGGCATGATAAGTTTAGGAATGATAAGTTTAGGCATGATAAGTTTAGGCGTGATAAGTTTAGGCGTAATAAGTTTAGGCGTGATAACTATAGCACCAACTGGGTTAGCACCGCAGTGCACAGCTAATCAAAAGTTTTGCGCTAGCTAAGTCTGGTGCGCGAAACGTCGCATAGAGTTTAATGGCGCTGCTTTGCGAGCGGAAGTTTGCGATCTAAACTTATCTAAACTTATCACGCCTAAACTTATCATGCCTAAACTATTATCATGCCTAAACTGAGTTTAGGCGTGATAAGGGGCTTTTCACCAGCGTGGTGCAATGGTTATCACGCCTAAAGTCTTTTAGGCGTGATAACTGGGTTATCACCGCTTTGTGAATCGAGCCCTATGTCATTGTACTGTCATTTTAGAGAATGAAAAACAAAACTACTGTGAGATTGACCATTACAAATAATATATATAAAAGAGGACTACAGATGAATGCGTATTTTTATTTCCTTATAAAATATGCAAAGTGTGAGGTATATTTTTAAGTGACAATGACCCTGTGGTTCCAGATGTGACAATGTCATCATTGTTTGACATAAGAAAGAGTGATGCATTTATATGAGCCTTTGAAAATAAGACATCTTTTTAGCTGAATGGAGTACAGAGTCACATAAAAGCCTTTGGCATATATTTATTCATATCTACACATCACACCAAAAAGATGAACACATAGGGCTCGATTCACATAGCGGTGCTAACCCAGTTAAAGACTTTAGGCGTGATAACCATTGCACCACACTGGTGAAGAGCCAGTTTAGGCGTGATAAGTTTAGGCGTGATAAGTTTAGGCATGATAAGTTTAGATAAGTTTAGATCGCGCGCAAAGTCCCGCACGCAAAGCAGTGCCATTAAACTCTATGCGAAGTGCACCAGACTTTGCTAGCGCAAAACTTTTGATCAGCTGTGCACTGCGGTGCTAACCCAGTTCGTTTTTAAACTTATCACGCCTAAACTTATCACACCTAAACTTATCATGCCTAAACTGAGTTTAGGCGTGATAAAGATCTTTTCACCAGCGTGCTAACTGTTAGCACCGCTTTGTGAATCAGGCCCATAGAGTTGATCCCAGTAAAGGGACAGTTGGGAACTCTAAATTATTAGTACACTGGAGTAGAAAATTTCACCCGGCACTCGGCTGGTTCCTGAGAGGATGGGCCTTGTTGCGCAAGCCTGCACTTAGCGTGGTGACTAAATCTTCACCTCATTCACACATACCTCTGAATTGGCTGTAAGTATCAAGCTTAGAGATGTGCATTAAAGAGACTCTGTAACGACAAAAAGATCCCCTGGGGGGTACTCACCTCGGGTGGGGGAAGCCTCAGGATCCTAATGAGGCTTCCCACGCCGTCCTCTGTCCCACGGAGGTCTCGCTGCAGCCCTCCGAACAGCCGGCGACTGTGCCGACTGTTCAATTCAATATTTACCTTTGCAGGCTCCAGCGGGGGCGCTGTGGCTGCTTTCGCTCCGAAGGAGGCGGAAATACCCGATCTCAGTCGGGTCCGCTCTACTGCGCAGGCGCCGGAGACTTGCGCCTGCGCAGTAGAGCGGACCCGACTGAGATCGGGTATTTCCGCCTCCTTCGGAGCGAAAGCAGCCAGAGCGCCTGCGCAGGAGCCTGCAAAGGTAAATATTACGTCACCGCTGTACGGAGGGCTACAGCGAGACCCCCGAGGGACGGCAGATGGCGTGGGAAGCCTCATTAGGATCCTGAGGCTTCCCCCATCCGAGGTGAGTACCCCCCAGGGGACGTTTTAACGTTACAGATTCTCTTTAAGTACGGGAAGTGCAGAGCACAACTTAAGGACATATAGCACACAGAGAGATAACTGTGCACCTGTCTCTTTAAGCCAGCCTTTCTCAACCTTTCTGCCCTGGAGGAACCCTGCAAATAACTTTTGGATCTCAAGAAACCCCTGCAAACAATGTTTTGATCTCAAGGAACCCGTGCATTTATTTTGCAGGAGGCATGGTCTTTAAAAGTATGTGTAGCTGTTTATTTCACTACCTCCTATTACACTGCCACTCATTATACTGTCTCCTGACCCCCCCAAATTAGTGCTTCTTGTTACAGTACCACCTATTATAGTGTGCTCTATATACTTCCACCACGATGGGGGAAAATGCCAAGGAACCCCTGCAGAGTACTCAAGGAACCCTGGTTGAGAAAGCCTGCTTTAAGCGCTTTTATTCAGTCATTCAGCCAAAAATACAACAAAAATACAAATACAATAGTTGTCACAGCTGAACATTTTTGGTGCCAGTTTTGCATTTCAGTCAGTGTATTATTTTAGCAGCTTCACGGTCCCTGATGCAGAATCTGATGGCGCAGAGTGGTAGGTACACACAGATAGGTAGCCAGTTTAACAAGTTAGAACTCTTTAGATAATTTGGGAGTGATAATCAGTGATACAGCTATAGCCAAATGAATGGGAGGAGCGCTGAAAGGTGAAACTGGCTCTTTGCAGAAAGGGTAAACAATCTGTGGAGTAAAGTGGTTACAGTATAAAAAAAGTATGAGGTACAGAGTACCGAGGAATGGAGTTCAACTGAAGTATAAAAGAGGATGAAAGACACAGAGGTTCAGGACACCCTAGTGATAGTTTGGGGGTCCTGATCCAATCAGCCTAGTGACAACAATGTACTTGGTGGTTTGCAATGTGAGGACAGTAAGATGAAACACAGTCATACTGTCCTGTCATAAAGTAGTTGAAAGGTCTAATTTAAAGAGAATCTGTACTCTAAAATTCTTACAATAAAAAACATACCATTCTATTCATTATGTTCTCCTGGGCCCCTCTGTGCTGTTTCTGCCACTTCCTGCTGCAATCCTGGCTTGAAATTGCCAGTTTTAGGCAGTGTTTACAAACAAAAGACATGGCTGCTAACCAGAGTGTGATAGGCTGAGAGGAGCTCAGTCTGTGACTCATACAGAGCCTGCAGGAGGCTTGGAGAGGGTGTGTATAGCTTCTATCCTATCACAGAAGAGCAGCACATTCCTGCCTGAGTGCCTGAGCCCGGCAAAGCCGTCAGAGGAAAGAAGATTAGATTATACAACAGAGATAATACAGCCACTGTGCAACTAGGAAAGGCTGCAGTAAGACAGACCACATTAGAACCGGTATAGGAACTTATAGGATAGAAGAAATAAGGCTGAAAAATTTTGTTACAGAGTCTCTTTAAGGATTTGAGACAATTAATTGTGTCACATCAGATCCTAGTCAGGATCGCTGAGAGGCTTGGAAATCTCTGTTTGTGATGTGAGCATTGCATGCCACCTCCACAGCAAGAGTTTTTCTTTTAAACAAATATTTATTATGATTATCTTTCATTTATAAAGTAGTGTCAACATATTACATACAAACATAGCAAGTACAGCTTATGACACAGGAGAAGAAGAGGACCCCTGTGCTTACAATCTAAGAGATATGGGAATATACTATTCACAAAGTGCGAATTATGGTGCCTACACTCTTGCTGGCAGTCCCAGCGAGTCTTCTCCAAGCTTGCCTTATATTCCCACATTTGAAGAGACGTCCTCCCTATCACCCAGGGTAGGGTGTTTGACGCCTCACGATTAGGCGTATCTAATATATTTTCATTTAGGAGCTGCGACCAAGACCACCCAAGAAAAAGCCCGAGTGGAGACTGAGACGGCACTTCTCCACCTGTACACACGAGTGGTTGCCTCTTTGAAGCAACCCACATTTGTGAGTATATACCTACTAGAATTTTCTACTTGAGAACAATTTAGACGATATTACACCAGAGCGGGCTCCCAGCGTCCGGGTGTTTCTTTCTTTGTTTTTTCAGCACCACATTTGAAATATTCAATGTACCTCAAAAGTAAGAGTACGAAAAGCACATAGCGTGAGACCGCAAAATGGTATTTGTCAATCCGCCACCAATGTGATTCATGCACACTCTTGTGCTCCTTTAGTAATGAGCTCAAATTCCGGCAACCAACACAGCCGCTCATCTGCGTGTACTTTTGCCAAGCAACAGACAGCTACACCGCATAATATTTTGATCGCCACTTCTATTCAGATCACTCTGTGCGCCTGCATCTTCCAACATCGCACACAGCCGATGGCTTCTCACCCTTTCCATGCTGTCTAAGTTATGAGACAGAAAGGAGCGCATGTTTAATTGCTCAGCTACAAGGCCGGATTTATACATTTTCCACCCCTAGGCCAACTTTCTTGCAGCTTCCCTTCCATGTTCCTTGTGCAGCCCCCTCTTTCATGTCTAACATTCATGTATAGCCGCCTCCTTCAGTTCTATACAGGTCCCTTGGACATCAGCTGTCTATTTCCATGTGTTGCTCCTTATTTGCAACCTTTGTATTTAATTTGCAGCTTTTTCTTCCATATTCAGCAATCCCTCTTCCATGTCCATCCACCCCTTGGCCAGCTGCAGTCTAAGGCCCGGGCCTTGGTGGCCTTTCCAGAAATCCAGCCCTGCTCGGGTACTTGCTTCTGATTTCTAACCCGCAAAAGGACACCTCAGGACAGTGACTTAGTACCACAGAATATGGATCTTCCTTCCTTAATAAAGTATAAAGCTACTCATAGCATAAACCATTTATTGTTCAAAACTTTAAAAGTAGTGCATTCACATGAGCTCTAGTTTAAAAGTGTTTTGTATAAGACAAGGTGACTTCAACCATGACGACAGCTTACACCCCAAAGCTTCTACCTACACGTTACACAAAAACAAATATCAGCAGCACCGCTTTAGTGAAAAGTAGCTCTTTTATTAACCACTTCCCGACCGCCCACTACACAGGGGCGGCGGGGAAGTGGAGCCCTGCAGGACGGCCTCACCCACAGAGGCGGCGGTCCATTTAAGGGCATGGGCGGAGCGATCGCGTCATCCGTGACGCGATCCTCCGCCGGCGCCTGTCACCGCTCGCTCGCCGCAACATCCCGCCGGCTATACGGAAGCGCCGGCGGGATGTTAACCCCGCGATCGCCGCATACAAAGTGTATAATACACTTTGTAATGTTTACAAAGTGTATTATACAGGCTGCCTCCTGCCCTGGTGGTCCCAGTGTCCGAGGGACCACCAGGGCAGGCTGCAGCCACCCTAGTCTGCACCCAAACACACTGATTTCTCCCCCCCCTGCCCCAGATCGCCCACAGCACCCATCAGACCCCCCCCCTGCCCACCCCCCAGACCCCTGTTTGCACCCAATCACCCCCCTAATCACCCATCAATCACTCCCTGTCACTATCTGTCAACGCTATTTTTTTTTTTATCCCCCCCCCTGCTCCCTGCCCCCTCCTGATCACCCCCCACCCCTCAGATTCTCCCCAGACCCCCCCCCCAGACCACCACCCCCCTGTTTACTGTATGCATCTATCCCCCTGATCACCTGTCAATCACCTGTCAATCACCTGTCAATCACCCGTCAATCACCCATCAATCACCCGTCAATCACCCCCTGTCACTGCCACCCATCAATCAGCCCCTAACCTGCCCCTTGCGGGCAATCTGATCACCCCCCCACACCAATAGATCGCCCACAGATCCGACATCAGATCACCTCCCAAATCCATTGTTTACATCTATTCTCTCCTCTAAACACCCACTAATTACCCATCAATCACCCATCAATCACCCCCTATCACCACTTGTCACTTTTACCTATCAGATCAGACCCTAATCTGCCCCTTGCGGGCACCCAATCACCCGCCCACACGCTCAGATTGCCCTCTGACCCCCCCTTATCAATTCACCAGTGCATTAATTACATCTGTTCTTCCCTGTAATAACCCACTGATCACCTGTCAATCCCCTGCCAATCACCTATCACCCATCAATCACCCCCTGTCACCCCCTGTCACTGCCACCCATCAATCAGCCCCTAACCTGCCCCTTGCGGGCAATCTGATCACCCACCCACACCATTAGATCGCCCGCAAACCCGCCGTCAGATTACCTCCCAAATGTATCGTTTACATCTGTTATCTTCTCTAAACACCCACTAATTACCCATCAATCACCCCCTATCACCACCTGTCACTGTTACCTATCAGATCAGACCCTAATCTGCCCCTTGCGGGCACCCAATCACCCGCCCACACGCTCAGATTGCCCTCTGACCCCCCCTTATCAATTCACCAGTGCATTAATTACATCTGTTCTTCCCTGTAATAACCCACTGATCACCTGTCAATCACCTGCCAATCACCTATCACCCATCAATCACCCCCTGTCACCCCCTGTCACTGCCACCCATCAATCAGCCCCTAACCTGCCCCTTGCGGGCAATATGATCACCCACCCACACCATTAGATCGCCCGCAAACCCGCCGTCAGATTACCTCCCAAATGTATCGTTTACATCTGTTATCTTCTCTAAACACCCACTAATTACCCATCAATCACCCCCTATCACCACCTGTCACTGTTACCTATCAGATCAGACCCTAATCTGCCCCTTGCGGGCACCCAATCACCCGCCCACACGCTCAGATTGCCCTCAGACCCCCCCTTATCAATTCGCCAGTGCATTAATTACATCTGTCCTTCCCTGTAATAACCCACTGATCACCTGTCAATCACCTGCCAATCACCTATCACCCATCAATCACCCCCTGTCACTGCCACCCAACAATCAGCCCCTAACCTGCCCCTTGCGGGCAATCTGATCACCCACCCACACCAATAGATCGCCCGCAGATCCGACATCAGATCACCACCCAAGCGCAGTGTTTCCATCTATTCTCTCCTCTAAACACCCACTAATTACCCATCAATCACCCATCAATCACTCCCTATCACCACCTGTCACTGTTACCTATCAGATCAGACCCTAATCTGCCCCTTGCGGGCACCCAATCGACCGCCTACACGCTCAGATTGCCCTCAGACCCCCCCTTATCAATTCGCCAGTGCAATATTTACATCTGTTCTCCCCTGTAATAACCCACTGATTACCTGTCAATCACCTATCAATCACCCATCAATCACCCCCTGTCACTGCCACCCATCAATCACCCCCTGTCACTGCCACCCATCAATCACCCGCTGTCACTGCCACCCATCAATCAGCCCCTAACCTGCCCCTTGCGGGCAAACTGATCACCCACCCACACCAATAGATCGCCCGCAGATCCGACATCAGATCACCACCCAAGCGCAGTGTTTCCATCTATTCTCTACCCTAAACACCCACTAATTACCCATCAATCACCCCCTGTCACTGCTACCTATCAGATTAGACCCCTATCTGCCCCTAGGGCACTCAATCACCCGCCCACACCCTCAGAATGCCCTCAGACCCCAGCCCTGATCACCTCGCCAGTGCATTGCTTGCATCCATTCCCCCCTCTAATCACACCTTGAGACACCCATCAATCACCTCCTGTCACCCCCTAGCACACCTACCCATCAGATCAGGCCCCAATTTGCCCCGTGTGGGCTCCTGATCACTCGGCCAAACCCTCAGACCCCCTTCCGATCACCTCCCCAGTGCATGGATTGCATCTATTTTCCCCTCTAACCACCCCCTGAGACACCCATCAATCACCTCCTGTCACCCCCCTAGCACTCCTATCCATCAGATCAGGCCCAATACAACCTGTCATCTAAAAGGCCACCCTGCTTATGACCGGTTCCACAAAATTCGCCCCCTCATAGACCACCTGTCATCAAAATTTGCAGATGCTTATACCCCTGAACAGTCATTTTGAGACATTTGGTTTCCAGACTACTCACGGTTTTGGGCCTGTAAAATGCCAGGGCGGTATAGGAACCCCACAAGTGACCCCATTTTAGAAAAAAAAGACACCCCAAGGTATTATGTTAGGTGTATGACGAGTTCATAGAAGATTTAATTTTTTGTCAAAAGTTAGCGGAAATTAATTTTTATTGGTTTTTTTTCACAAAGTGTCATTTTTCACTAACTTGTGACAAAAAATAAAATCTTCTATGAACTCGCCATACACCTAACGGAATACCTTGGGGTGTCTTCTTTCTAAAATGGGGTCACTTGTGGGGTTCCTATACTGCCCTGGCATTTTAGGGGCCCTAAACCGCGAGGAGTAGTCTAGAAAACAAATGCTTCAAAATGACCTGTGAATAGGACGTTGGGCCCCTTAGCGCACCTAGGCTGCAAAAAAGTGTCACACATGTGGTACCGCCGTACTCAGGAAAAGTAGTATAATGTGTTTTGGGGTGTATTTTTACACATACCCATGCTGGGTGGGAGAAATTTCTATGTAAATGGACAATTGTGTGTAAAAAAATCAAACAATTGTCATTTACAGAGATATTTCTCCCACTTAGCATGGGTATGTGTAAAAAAACACCCCAAAACGCATTATACTACTTCTCCTGAGTACAGCGGTACCACATGTGTGGCACTTTTTTACACCCTAAGTACGCTAAGGGGCCCAAAGTCCAATGAGTACCTTTAGGATTTCACAGGTCATTTTGCGACATTTGGTTTCAAGACTACTCCTCACGGTTTAGGGCCCCTAAAATGCCAGGGCAGTATAGGAACCCCACAAATGACCCCATTCTAGAAAGAAGACACCCAAAGGTATTCCGTACGGAGTATGGTGAGTTCATAGAAGATTTTATTTTTTGTCACAAGTTAGCGGAAAATGACACTTTGTGAAAAAAAACTATTAAAATCAATTTCCGCTAACTTGTGACAAAAAAATAAAAACTTCTATGAACTCACCATACTCCTAACGGAATACCTTGGGGTGTCTTCTTTCTAAAATGGGGTCATTAGTGGGGTTCCTATACTGCCCTGGCATTTTAGGGGCCCTAAACCGTGAGGAGTAGTCTTGAAACAAAAATGACCTGTGAAATCCTAAAGGTACTCATTGGACTTTGGGCCCCTTAGTGCAGTTAGGGTGCAAAAAAGTGCCACACATGTGGTATTGCCGTACTCGGGAGAAGTAGTACAATGTGTTTTGGGGTGTATTTTTACACATACCCATGCTGGGTGGGAGAAATACCTCTGTAAATGACAATCTTTTGATTTTTTTACACACAATTGTCCATTTACAGAGGTATTTCTCCCACCCAGCATGGGTATGTGTAAAAATACACCCCAAAACACATTGTACTACTTCTCCCGAGTATGGCGATACCACATGTGTGGCACTTTTTTGCACCCTAACTGCGCTAAAGGGCCCAAAGTCCAATGAGTACCTTTAGGGTTTCACAGGTCATTTTGAGAAATTTCGTTTCAAGACTACTCCTCACGGTTTAGGGCCCCTAAAATGCCAGGGCAGTATAGGAACCCCACAAATGACCCCATTTTAGAAAGAAGACACCCCAAGGTATTCCGTTAGGAGTATGGTGAGTTCATAGAAGATTTTATTTTTTGTCAAAAGTTAGCGGAAATTGATTTTAATTGTGTTTTTTCACAAAGTGTCATTTTCCGCTAACTTGTGACAAAAAATAAAATCTTCTATGAACTCGCCATACTACTAACGGAATACCTTGGGGTGTCTTCTTTCTAAAATGGGGTCATTTGTGGGGTTCCTATACTGCCCTGGCATTTTAGGGGCCCTAAACCGTGAGGAGTAGTCTTGAAACGAAATTTCTCAAAATGACCTGTGAAATCCTAAAGGTACTCATTGGACTTTGGGCCCTTTAGCGCAGTTAGGGTGCAAAAAAGTGCCACACATGTGGTATCGCCGTACTCAGGAGAAGTAGTATAATGTGTTTTGTGGTGTATTTTTACACATACCCATGCTGAGTGGGAGAAATATCTCTGTAAATGGACAATTGTGTGTAAAAAAAATTAACAAATTGTCATTTACAGAGATATTTCTCCCACCCAGCATGGGTATGTGTAAAAATACACCCCAAAACACATTATACTACTTCTCCTGAGTACGGCAATACCACATGTGTGGCACTTTTTTGCAGCCTAACTGCGCTAAGGGGTCCAAAGTCCAATGAGCACCTTTAGGCTTTACAGGGGTGCTTACAATTTAGCACCCCCCAAAATGTCAGGACAGTAAACACACCCCACAAATGATCCCATTTTGGAAAGTAGACCCTTCAAGGTATTCAGAGAGGGGCATGGTGAGTCCGTGGCAGATTTCATTTTTTTTTGTCGCAAGTTAGAAGAAATGGAAACTTTTTTTTTTTTTTTTTTTTCTCACAAAGTGTCATTTTCCGCTTACTTGTGACAAAAAATAATATCTTCTATGAACTCACTATGCCTCTCAGTGAATACTTTGGGATGTCTTCTTTCCAAAATGGGGTCATTTGGGGGGTATTTATACTATCCTGGAATTCTAGCCCCTCATGAAACATGACAGGGGGTCAGAAAAGTCAGAGATGCTTGAAAATGGGAAAATTCACTTTTGGCACCATAGTTTGTAAACGCTATAACTTTTACCCAAACCAATAAATATACACTGAATGGGTTTTTTTTTATCAAAAACATGTTTGTCCACATTTTTCGCGCTGCATGTATACAGAAATTTTACTTTATTTGAAAAATGTCAGCACAGAAAGTTAAAAAAATCATTTTTTTGCCAAAATTCATGTCTTTTTTGATGAATATAATAAAAAGTAAAAATCGCAGGAGCAATCAAATAGCATCAAAAGAAAGCTTTATTAGTGACAAGAAAAGGAGCCAAAATTCATTTAGGTGGTAGGTTGTATGAGCGAGCAATAAACCGTGAAAGCTGCAGTGGTCTGAATGGAAAAAAAGTGGCCGGTCCTTAAAGAAAACCTATACTGAAAATTAAAAGTCAAAATAAACATACACAAGTCATACTTACCTCCTGTATAGTCTACTGTTCAATCTATTTTTCCTCTCCTGCGTCCTGTTTGTCCACTGTGATCAATGGAATTCTCCGTCCTCCATTTTGAAAATAGCCATTACCCCATAACAGCTTCCTGGTCAGCACACAGTTAAACTGTAACATCGCCCACTTGAGCCATAGGGAAACATGGACACATCATTTCTCCTCTCAGCTGTAACTGACAGCAACTGATATATAACTGACAGCAACTGGTATATTTCAGTTCTGACAAAATGTTGTCAGAACTGGAAGGGATTATTGTCAGAAGAAAATGGTGAGCTTCTGAGAGGAACTGATGGCAAGGTAACTATGTAATATTTATTTGAAGATACCTCATGTGTTTATTTTAAATAATTTTACTCAGTACAGGTTCTCTTTAAGGGGTAGAAAGCCCTAGGTCCTCAAGTGGTTAAACATGCAATAAAAATCACATGTCAAGAATAGGCTGACCTACACGTTATGTAAACAGGGAATTCATCAGGGGGAATAGAACATACAATTATACAATAAATAAGAGAAGTGGAATTATGGGTAATTAGTGATGGATTACAGAGAGAGGAAGATAGGTACTGTATATTCTGGCGAATAAGACTACTTTTTAACCCTTGAAAATCTTCTGAGAAGTCAGGGGTCGTCTTATACGCCGGGTGTCTTTGATGCCGGGTGATACGCCCTATCCTGTTACCGCCACTCAGATCTCACTGCTGAGGACTATAGTGAAGCGGCGCAAGTGCATGTGCAAGATCTGAGAGGCAGAGAAGGAGATAAATAGGATACAAGGGTGGGCCAGAAGGGTGAAAGAGGTGTGTTTTATGGGCACAGCGTGATCTATTCTTCCATACCGCTCTGATAAACAGCTAGACAAGGAGAGCTGACCAATTCACTTAGGGAGAGGGAGAGTTGACCAATCCAAGCAGTCAATCCCCTATATACTGTTATATACTGGGTACCACATGCAGTACAGCACCAGTATCTGTTCATACAGAGCACCAGTATATGATTTTTTAAAATTTTTATTTGGTGTGCGTTGGAAGAGGGGTAGTCTTATACGGCGAGTATATTCCAAACTCTATATTTTAACTGAAAAAGTTTGGGGGGGGGGGGGTGTCATCTTTTACGCCCAGTCGTCTTATACGCCGGAATATACGGTAGCTTTATTTAAATATGCAAAGGTAGGAGTGAGCCTGATGGGATGCAGAAGGTAATCCCTGAGAGCGAGAGTAGCTCTAGAAGAGTCTTGGAGCTATGCATGGGAAGAGAACAAGTATGTCATCAGCAGATCATTGGAGGAGTGGAGAGAGCTTTAGGAGTGCATTTACCGTATTTTTCGGACTATAAGACGCACTTTTTCTCCTCCAAAAGTGGGGGGGAAAAGTCAGTGCGTCTTATAGTCCGAATGCTACAAATTTGGACCTGCGCCTGTGTTCTCTATCCCCGTGTTTACTATGTATGCATGCCGCCCCCGCCCCCTGTGTCAGCATTTTTCTTGTTGCAGCGTCTGCCTGCACTCTGTGTCCACGTGTCTGCATTTCCCGGGTGTTAATGTGTGCCCGGTATTTGCGTGTCCCGTGTCTTTAACACATATAAGTAGCTGCCACATAGTCATCAGGCTGTCCCCTGTTATCCAAATACATACCGCTCTTGCAGCTTTCATTATTGCGCTGTCTGCCCGGTACCGCCGTAGCTTGTATCAATCAGAAAGTCCCGGCCGACTTTGCAGGGAAATGCACCAATCAGGCGGGGGCGCTAGCCTCAACCGCCAATCACGCTGCGCAATGCTCATCCGATGGTGTTGAAGGCAGGACCACCTCTCCGTCATTGGGGCCAATCACAGCGCCCCCTGCCTGATTGGTGCATTTGCCTGCAAAGACGGCCGGGACTTCCTGATTGATACAAGCTACGGCGCTACCGGGGAAACAGCGCGATAATGAAAGCTGCAAGATATCAGGGGACAGCCTGATGACTGATGACCATGTGGCAGCTACTTATATGTGTTGAAGACACGGGGCACGCAAATACCGGGCACACATTAACACCGGGGAGTGCAGGCAGACACGGGGAAAATGCAGACACATGGAAATGCAGACATGGGAAAATGCAAACACGGGGACACAGAGTGCAGGCAGATGCTGCAACAGGGGAAATGCTGACACGGGGGGCATGCATACATAGATAGATGATCAAGCTCAAGGACAGCCTGATGATGAAGTGTATGTTTAAGACACCAGAGATGCAGACCAGGACAGGACATGCAGACACCGGGAACATAGAGTACATGGAGTTACAGGGATACGCAGACATTGGGGCACAGGGAAGCATGCAGACACTGGGGACACAGGGATAGCAAACTTTAGGACAATGGATAGAAAATACTGGACATGGAGGAAACAGTAAACAAAGGGACAGAGCACAAGGCATCGGACATCAGGACGGAGGACACAGGTAGACAGAGGACACAGGTGGACAGAAGACACAGGTGGACAGAGGACATTGAGACCTCAGTGGACACAGAGGGACATAGGTGAACACAGGGGGCACAAGTACAAGAAGGACATAAAGGAAGGCATAATAATTAGACAAAAAGGTCCATAACACGCCCCTGTACCATGGACGCAATAGGTTTAGTTTTTTTTTTTTCTCTTGATTTTTGTCCTCTAAACCTAGGTGCGTCTTATAGTCCGGAGCGTCTTATAGTCCGAAAAATACGGTATGTGTATATCCTAGAATATAAGTCCAGCTTGTGTATAAGTCGACTCCAATATTCAAGCCTCTTAAGCTGTAATTTTTTATTGACAAGTACAAGTCTACCCAGCAAAGTTAATGGCTGTACGTGGGGCCAGGAAGAATGAACAACTGCACTTAGGGACCAGGGGGAGGGGGGTTAATGACTGCACTGCATAAAGTATTGCAGCAATGAACCCCTCCTGTCCCTTAGACTGCTTTCACAGTGGGACATTACAGGCGCACGTTAGAGCAGCCTGTAACGCACCCCCACCGCACAGCAATGAAAAATCAATGGGCTGTTCACAGTCCCACGTTGCGTTACACAGTAACGCTTCACGTCAAGATCAACGTACTGCATGCAGTACTTTATATGCGGCTAAGCCGCGTTAGACTGTTTGCACATGCTCAGTACGGGTGGTTTTTTTTAAATTTTAGGGGCAGAGAGGAGGCGAGGAGAGGCCGCTACGTAGCCAGGCACATGGCTACTTGGCATTCACTGCACTTGCAGTGTTTACTCTTTTACTCTTCTCTCTCTCTCTCTCTCGCTCTCTCTCGCTCTCTCTCGCTCTCTCTCTCTCTCTCCCTCTACCATAGCTGGGATTTGAACCCAGGACACAGTGTGTAGTAGGTATCTGTCTTACCCTCTAGACCATGAACCACACTACATGCTAAAGCTGGCCTAGCATAAACCATACTACCATTATGATCAATTAAATAGAAAAAGTAGCATGATTAAGGATTTGTACTTTTTGAAAAGCATGCTTATATTCCATAGCTGGGATTTGAACCCAGGATGCAGTGGGTAGTAGGTATCTGTCTTACCCTCTAGACCATGCACCACACTACATGCTAAAGCTGGCCTAGCATAAACCATACTACCATTATGATCAATTAGTTGCGTTAGGGGCACGTTGTGTACCCTATAAGGTCCCCTAAACGCAACGTCCTGGTGTGTAAGTAGCCTTAAAGAGAAGGTTCAGGGAGGGTGGAGAAAAAATAAAAATCAATTTCCACTTACCTGGGGCTTCCTCCAGCCCGTGGCAGGCAGGAGGTGCCCTCGCCGCCGCTCCGCAGGCTCCCGGTGGTCTCCGGTGGCCGACCCGACCTGGCCAGGCCAGCTGCCAGGTCGGGCTCTTCTGCGCTCCAAGTCCTTGTACTTCTGCGTCCCACGCCGGCGCTCTGACGTCATCGGACGTCCGCCGGGCTGTACTGCGCATGCGCAGAACTACTGCGCATGCGCAGTACAGCCCGGCGGACGTCCGATGACGTCAGAGCGCCGGCGTGGGACGCAGAAGTACAAGGACTTGGAGTGCAGAAGAGCCCGACCTGGCAGCTGGCCTGGCCAGGTCGGGTCGGCCACCGGAGACCACCGGGAGCCTGCGGAGCGGCCAAAGGCACCTCCTGCCTGCCACGGGCTGGAGGAAGCCCCAGGTAAGTGGAAATTGATTTTTATTTTTTCCCCACCCTCCCTGAACCTTCCCTTTAAGTGCAGCCAATTACTCCTCCAGGCCCCCAAGTGCAGCAATTATTCACTCTTCCTCCTGAAGCCCAGTATCTTCCCCTTGCCCCTTTCCTTGTTAATTGATGTGGCCAGGACTTTCAAACCTGTGTTTTCTTGGCACTTCCTCTATCAAGAAAGTGTCACTTAGCACTGGGTAAATTGATGCAAGTGGGCATGTCACTAATAGTACACACTACACAGTGTGCTCAGTGTTGCTAATGACTCGTGTATAAGTTGACCCCTATACATTTATTGAGGGAGTCAGACCTACATTTCTAGACTCATAGTTGAGTATATAAGTGTTCATTAATGAACAGATCTCACTGCAGCTGCCATGAGAATGCAATCATATTGGCCTTGTTATAATCATGCGTGAAATAGCCAAAGGTGCCGGTGGCAAAACTGGAAGTTTATCCTACTTGTGTCACGTATTCAGCCAAGTATAGCCCGGAATAATGTACTTAGGCTGCGTAAAAGTCACGTGGTGATGATATGTTTCCCGGCTGCTGAATTAGTTTTTTTGTGACTGCATTTCCTTACAAGCTTTATTCCCACTGGTTTGATTTTTTAGCTATTTTACATGTTAGTGCTTTTGGCTGCTCCCCAATAAATGCAGATTGTCTTTAGCTGGTTGGAGAGCACAGGGCTAGCAGCACGACAGATGTCACATTGGCTCGTCCCTTGGAACCAAATCAGAGACATTACAAGAATCAAAATAATGTTGATTCCCAAAATGTAACAGATTATTATCATTATTGTTCCCACAAGATAAAGAGAATTTCAGGGTATGATATATATTTACACATATATAATATATATAGTTATTTATTTATTTGTTTATTATTATTATTACTGGATGAACAGCAAAAACCATCCAATTTTATGCAATGTATGCACATGCAGCCATGGAGTTCCGACCTCCACATAGAAAATATATAAATAGACGATGCTGCAGCACACAAAAATGAAAAAAATGACAGGGGCCGCATTTTAAATGCGCTCAAGCTCACCGACTGCACCAAAGTGTCCCCCATATGGTGAGTCCTACTCTAAATCTTCCAAAAAAATCTCCAAGACCCATGAGTGAAATTAATGGGAATAAAAATTAAATTAAAAGCATCTTACCTTTCAATCAGCTACCAACTAAACTCCCTAAAAAATGAAATCTGCTTGATTATATGCATTTATTTCACTCTTGGGCCTTGGAGATTGGAGGTCCACCAAAAATGATGGAGTTGACGCAAAGTTGAGTTTTAATCCCTTAGGGTCAGAAATCAATATGCACAGCTCTGGGTGTCAGTGGGATGTGGAGTGTCACACACAGAGAAATGCAATAGTACTATCAGAATACAGTGAAATAATAATCCTCAGGAATGGTACTGTGTATTATAATAATAAATAGCAGCCTTTTTTCAGCTGCATGATGACAAATATATTTTTTTTTTACATTTATTGAAGGAACCCCTCCCTTACTTTTTATATTGCCAGGACAGAATCCGGCAAAATTCTGGAGTAGGTGGTGTCTGGCAAAGGAGAAATTGCTAATGGCTGCCACCTGTGTAACCCTAGTTATGCAAAGAGAAGGGTGGAAAGCATGTACTGAAATACTCATAGGCTTGAATGAGTGTTTATTTATCTTTTGTATGTGTCAGAGTGGTGCAACTAAATATTTTGAATTAAAAAAATGTTTGGTTTGGGTCCGCTTTAATGTAACAACTGCAGTAGTGTGCACACAGCTCTGGGTGTCAGTGGGCTGTGGAGAGTACCACAAAAAAAAACACAGAGACCAATGTGCTAGCCCTCAAAAGGGCTGTTTGGAGTGCTTTTACAGCAAATGAGGAATAAGAACACAGGCCTAGCTAATGCTTTCCCTACCTAACTGCAGAAAGTCTGACCCTGCTCTCACTAACAGTCAGCAGCCAGCAGTGAGTGAATCCAATATGGCCACCGCAACTGCTTTTTGATAGGGGGTGGAGAGTCCAGGAGGGGGTGGTAGCTGATTGGCTGCCATGTGTCTGCTGACTGTGAGGTAAGTGGTCAAAGTTTGGCTCCATGATGATATGTCGGGGACGGGTTCAACATGCCATATGTTCGCAGTTCGCAGAGAACCCAAACAGCGGAAATTCAACGGATACTGTCTGCCGGAAAACTGTTCAGGCCATCTCTAGTGACAAACCCTTGATGGGAATCACAGAGGTCAGACATTTCTTGTAATAGGCCAGGTTTGCCCATGCCTCTTTGCAGATCTTCTCCAAGTCAGTAAGGTTTTGAGGCTGATGTTTGGCAACTCAAGCCTTCAGCTCTGTCTGCAGATTTTCTTTTGGATTAAGGTCTGAAAACTGGCTAGACCACTCCAGCACTTCCTTGTGCTTCTTCTTGAGCTACTCCGTTGTTGCCTTGGCTGTGTGTTTTGGGTTACTGTCATGCTGGAATACCCATTCATGGCCCACTTTCAATGGGAGGGAGGGAAGGAGGTGTTAAGGCAGACATATTATCTGGCTTAGGACAATTTGGCCACTGACCAACACTTTACAATCTCGTACGTCAGCTTTCCATCCCCTATTGATCTTTTAACCCATTAGAATGTAATGCCGATTGGCCAAGGATCTCTTTGTCTCTCAAAGCTGTGAAAAGTGCACATGTATATTCCACCCCTATTTAAAATCTGTAGTTGATTGGTTCACTTTATCAGCTGTAATCCACCATTGTTTTGTATTGTTAATTGTTGTAATGTTTATATTGTTTTTTCATGACTTGTATTCTGTAGTACAGGACCATAGAAGATGCTGGCTTTATATAAAACAACAACAATAATAATAATAATATAATGTGATAGTACTTGACCCCATCCATTGTCCCTTTGATGATTGGTTGGCAGAACACAAAGGGTATCCTTGGGGCCTTTCCAACCCTGTACCCTTAAAATATTGTGTGCACCAAGACTCAATACTATCCCTTTTGCTAATAATAATATACATGCTGCCGCTTGGAAAAATTGTCTAAAAATATGTTCTTGCATACCACTGCTATGCTGATGACACCCAGTAAAATTTATCATTCAAACCTGGGGTGACAGAACCTACTCCACAAATAAGCATATGCTGTGCTTCAGGTGTGGATAAATGATAACTAGCTAAAACTAAATGCTGATAAAACTGAGGTTCTTGTCATGATAGGTCAACACTGGACAGCAAAGCAGCTCCAGTCTCAATCAGCACCACTAAAACAGAGTACACATCACAAAACCAGCAGAAGATACACCGGATAACCTACAGCGGCCACGACCCAACGAGGGATCTTTCTTTGATACATCTTCTACCATGAGAATACACAATGGCACTTGAAGGAATGCGTCAGGATCGCGGTACTTTGGCGGGAGTCTATGAGGATCTAAACGATCGTCCGCAATGCAATCCGTCATGACTGTCACAGTCCGCACTTCATGAAAAACAATCGTATGATCCAAAGGACTTACCGACGATTGCAAACTCATAGAAGCGTTCGTGCGCCATGAAAAAGTCACCCATCGCGAAAAAAGTCACTGCAAAAATCATGTCCTGGGTACGGACCTTTAGAATAGGGAGTTCAGAGCTGAACGGCTCAGACTTTGTGCGCAGCCTAGGTGTAATGACTGATGGAGAATTAAACTTCAGTTGTCAAATTTCAGCTGTTGTGAAACATTCCTTCTTTCACCTAAGAAACATTGCAAAAATTAAGCACCTCATACCTCCAGCAGTCTTTGTAACATTAGTTTGTGCCTTCATCACATATGGCTGGACTATTGCAATGTTCTCTATACAGACCTTCCAAACAGAAACACGGCCTACAATTAATACAGAACACCACTGCAAGGCTATTAACAAGCCAACACAACCATTGCCACATAACACCGATACGTCACTCACTCTATTGGCTATCCATAAAATTGGGAATTCTATTTAAAGCGTACCTGAGACGACTAATATGGGGATATTTATACTTACCTTGGGCTTCCTCCAGCCCCATGATGGGCATGGGCTCCATCACCATCCTCTCCAGCCACTCCGTTGTGTAGTAATCCCTTGTGGTAATCTGGCTAATCGCGGGCAGTCATGCACTTCTGTGGCCAGTCAGATTATTGGGGGGGCAGGATTACTACACAATGGAGCGGCCGGAGAGGATGGTGAGGCAGCCCACACAACTTGTGGGGCTGGTAAGTATAAATACCTCTGTATTAGTAATCTCAGTTTCCCTTTAAGATCGGCTTATTGACCTCTACACGCCTGCACAATCTGGATATCTCAATCATATGTTGCAACTGCATCACACACCCCCACAGCCTTGGATCGGCTTTGAGCAATTATCATCTAATGTGTATGAGGCTTAGAGGTCCATACACACCGTAGATAGAAGTCGGTGCACAAGCGAGTGACGCTGCTCATACAACATTTCCTGGCAAGAAGAAACTACAAGCAGTTTAAACAAAATTGTTTAGACGTATCGATATTCCAAACGATTATGTAATTCGAAAAGTGTGCATGCCAGCAAAAGTGACAATTTCACAAGATATGTGTGCATGTTCTTGAACAATGTAGTTTGATCGTCCGACAGCACGATATCTGCCCATTAGCCATCTCGATTGTTTCAATGATTGTGAAAAATACCCATTATCAGTCGCTCATCATTGTTGTTTAGCTACAATTTTATGATTGCTGTCCGAAACTGCTAAATTTGTGGTTCATCAGGCGTTTCAAATGACTTTTATCTAACGTGTGTACAAGACTTTAGACAGGATTGGATACGAAAACTGTCGTGCTCAGAAAAATATCTATTAATCTTCACATGACTCATTGTAAAAAAATGTTCATAGGTTAGTTCCATTATTTTTTTGCAGTACGGTGACTTTAAACCGAACCTGAACTAAAACCTTTTCTTTATTTATCCTATCTCTGCCGTGTTCTCCATGTCTAAATAACATTGTTCTAGTAATGCACACTGCCAATAATCCTGCCTATCCAGAGCAGCAGAATAAACCAGCTCCGTGGCATAGGGATGGTTGGAATTGCCAAATTCCAAATCTGACAAAATTTTAAAATATCACACAGATTTCCAAATAATTCTTAATTTTTCTAATTCTGAGTTTCAGGGTCGGATTTACCATAAGGAATTGTAGGCACGTGCCTACAGGCTCCTTATGTAGGAGAGGCGGCTCCCCCCCAAGTGTCCCCCTATCCATTAGGGGGGCTACTTAATGCTGAGGTGGGGGCACATCTAGCTCCCTATACTTGTGGTGGGGACACATCTACTGCCTAGATTAATGGGGTTGCCCAATAGGGGAAGAGGGATGACTACCTAATATGGGAGTGTGGCCTGAGGTGAGAGGGGGAGTTTAGGGCACCAGAACGCCTGTGCCTACAGCCTCCTGATCTGTAAATCCGGCGCTAGTTTGCATTGCAGAATTGCAACTTTTAATTTGTTGCAAATATATTTTTGCACAAACCATCAGGCTAGGAACACACTAGGGAGGATCGCATATGCATTTTCCACTATGTGCTATGTAAAATGCAAATGTGATTCTGCCTAGATTAATTAGATTAATTACCGTACGCTATTTTACTAAAAATATGTTCACACAAGATTACAAGTTTCATGGGCGTCCGCAGAAAATTTTCCAGGGGGGGCAAAAAGTGGGGAGCAAAAAGCGGGGTGGCGCGCGTAGCGTGCCGTGCCGCAAATCTGGGTTGGTGTTGTGTGGAGCTACGTCATGCGGCGTGCGTAGCGCGCCGAAAAATGGGTGTGGTCATGAACCAGAATGTGGGTGTGGTCGTGGGTGGAGACAAGTTTACATGAACTAAGCAATGGTGGGACATTAGATTAGGACAGTGGTGGCGAACCTTTTGGAGGTCGAGTGTCCAAACTGCAAAGTCACTTTACTATCACAAAGTGCCAACAGCAATTACTAAATACAAACGTTTTAACTCATACATGAACATTATGGAAAATTAAGTTGAAAATAAACTGTGAAGATAAACAATTTCATCCATCGTACTCCTGAAAAAATTATTCATTTTTTTTAAAACCTCCCAGTTTCATTTTCTGTTTTAAAAAGCGGAAAAAGTAGGTTTAATGCTATTGTCTCATATGATGATGATTCAGCTTTTTCCATAGTCTCGCAGTTAGCAATCATGTGACCCCCAACAAGACAAATTCCGCAATCATGAGGCCCCCCCATCAAGACAAATTCAGCAATCATGAGGCCCCCAACATGACCAACTCAGCAATCATGAGGCCCCCAACAAGACAAATTCAGCAATCATGAGGCCCCCAACAAGACAAATTCAGCGATCATGAGGCCCCCAACAAGACAAATTCAGCAATCTTGAGGCCAACAAATCATGAGGCCCCCAACAAGACAAAGTCAGTAACCATGAGGCCCGCAACAAGACAAATTCAGCAGTCATGAGGCACATAAATAGACAGCTTTTCACATAAATAGGCAGAATGCCCCCTTAATATGTAGACACCTCTCACCTGGCAGCAGTTCCCCAAAATACACTCAATCTGACAGCAGTGGTTCCCCAAAAATAGGTAGCCCCAGGTCTATAGGTGTCCCCAGAATAGGTGGCCAGTGGTATAGATGTCCCCAGAACTGGTAGCCAGGGGTAGAGATGTCCCCAGAACAGGTAGCCAGGGGTATATGTGCCCAGTATATCTAGTCAGGGGGATATGTGCGCAGTATATGTAGGCAGGGGTATATGTGCCCAGTATATGTAGGCAGGGGTATATGTCCCCAGTATATGTAGGCAGGGGTATATGTCCCAGTATATGTAGGCAGAGGTATATGTCCCAGTATATGTAGCCAGGGGGATATGTCCCAGTATATGTAGCCAAGGGGATATGTCCCAGTATATGTAGGCAGGGGGTATATGTCCCAGTATATGTAGGCAGGGGGTATATGTCCCAGTATATGTAGCCAGGGGGATATGTCCCAGTATATGTAGCCAGGGGATATGTCCCAGTATATGTAGGCAGGGGTATATGTCCCAGTATATGTAGGCAGGGGTATATGTCCCAGTATATGTAGCCAGGGGGATATGTCCCAGTATATGTAGCCAGGGGGATATGTCCCAGTATATGTAGGCAGGGGGTATATGTCCCAGTATATGTAGGCAGGGGGTATATGTCCCAGTATATGTAGCCAGGGGGATATGTCCCAGTATATGTAGGCAGGGGTATATGTCCCCAGAAAAAGTAGCCAGGGGGATATGTCCCAGTATATGTAGGCAGGGGTATATGTCCCAGTATATGTAGGCAGGTGTATATGTCCCAGTATATGTAGGTAGGGGGTATAAGTCCCAGTATATGTAGCCAGGGGGATATGTCCCAGTATATGTAGTTAGGGGGATATGTCCCAGTATATGTAGGCAGGGGTATATGTCCCAGTATATGTAAGCAGGGGGTATATGTCCCAGTATATGTAGCCAGGGGGATATGTCCCAGTATATGTAGCCAGGGGGATATGTCCCAGTATATGTAGGCAGGGGTATATGTCCCAGTATATGTAGGCAGGGGTATATGTCCCAGTATATGTAGCCAGGGGGATATGTCCCAGTATATGTAGCCAGGGGGATATGTCCCAGTATATGTAGCCAGGGGGATATGTCCCAGTATATGTAGGCAGGGGTATATGTCCCCAGAAAAAGTAGCCAGGGGGATATGCCCCAGTATATGTAGGCAGGGGTATATGTCCCAGTATATGTAGGCAGGGGTATATGTCCCAGTATATGTAGGCAGGAGGTATATGTCCCAGTATATGTAGCCAGAGGGATATGTCCCAGTATATGTAGGCAGGGGTATATGTCCCAGTATATGTAGGCAGGGGGTATATGTCCCAGTATATGTAGCCAGGGGGATATGTCCCAGTATATGTAGCCAGGGGGATATGTCCCAGTATATGTAGGCAGGGGTATATGTCTCAGTATATGTAGGCAGGGGTATATGTCCCAGTATATGTAGCCAGGGGGATATGTCCCAGTATATGTAGCCAGGGGTATATGTCCCCAGAAAAAGTGGCCATGTGTACCCCAGCAGGAGGGGAGCAGCGCAGAGAAGAGGGAGAGCTATGGGCACTCACCTTAGGGGGCTCTCCCTCCCTCTCTCGCTCTCCCCTCCGGAGTCCGGAATGAAGTGTGCAGCGGCTGGGCAGCGGGCGGAACTTACCTCCTCTCGTCGCGCCGGATGGATTAGCCGCTACTCTGGTCTGATCCAGACCAGAGTGCGGCACCAGAACTTCCGGCGCAGGAGCGAGACGAGGTAAGTTCCGCCCACTGCCCAGCCGCTGCACACTTCATTCCGGAGGGGACAGCGAGGGAGAGAGAGACCCCTAAGGTGAGGGAAGGGGGGGGAGACGTCCGCCCTTCCCCACTGTGCCCATAGCTCTCTCTCTTCTCTGCGCTGCTCCCCTTCTTCTGGCTGCACGGGCACGCGGCCAGGGGGGGGGGCAGCGGGCGGCCAGGCTCGGGCATATGCCTGGTTTTGCCGTATGTGCGGACGCCCATGACAAGTTTGCTTAGAATGTTCACTTTTTCACTTAGGATATGTGCTTTCATGTCTCTTTTATATATTCAGTAGACATTTTTTTTTTTGCTATTTATACTAACAGCATTTTGCACAACTTTTGGAAATTTCGCATCGGAACGCCATGGATTCTGAGTCCAAATTTTGACTAAGTATTGCAAAAAATTAATGTGAAAGTCAGAATTCGGAATTTCGCTAAATCTGTGTGCTCATCTCTAGGGGCTGCCACGCTACCTCCTGCAAGTTCTGAAAATGCACTTACTGCCTCTGATACTCTCAGTTAGTTTCTGCCTCTAAGGCTACATATGTTGTATTGCACCAGGGCCGGCGCTACCATTAAGGCAAGGGGGGCAATTGTTCCAGGGCCCCACAGCTCAGGAGACCCCCCAAGCCTTTCCTATAATGAATAGTTTAAAATTCAATGTATGTGGCCTGGCTGCTGGGTACTGCGGCTGTTGGGGGAAGCAGCGGCAGGCAGGGGAAGGAGGAAGGACACCCGGGTGCCCCCCTCCTTGCTTGCCTGCCCATATGCAGAGCTATGCAAGCAGAATCGTCAGTAAAACTCACGTTACAGCACCGTTGGGAACTTCTGCAAGTCTCCTCATCGCACAGATCCATGTTTCCTCTCTGCTGCCCCCTAGTGGTACCCCTTTCATTACTGTTGCACTAGAGCAGGGATCCCCAACCTTTTTGAGCCCGGGGCCAACTATCCCGACCATACTTTTCTCGGAGGCCCCCAGGGGGGGAGGGGCTGGGGGTTGGGGGGCGTGGTTAGTGGCAGCGGCAGCACCCCCTTTTCCCCCCGATTTTGAGTGTTGTATATAGGTAAGTAGGTATCTAGGTATAGTTGCCCCTGTATAAGGACTATAGTTGCCCCAGTATAGTTAGTTAAGTAGTATAGTTACCCCAATATAGTTAGTATAGTTACCCCAGTATAGCAAATACAGTTACCACAGTATAGCAAGTACAGTTAGCCCAGTATAGCAAGTAGTTACCCCAGTATAGCTTCCCCAGTGTAGCCAGTACAGTTACCCCAGTATAGCTGCCCCAGTGTAGCCAGTACAGTTACCCCAGTATAACTGCCCCAGTGTAGCCAGTACAGTTAGCCCAGTGTAGCCAGTACAGTTACCCCAGTATAGCTTCTCCAGTGTAGCCAGTACAGTTACCCCAGTATAGCTGCCCCAGTGTAGCCAGTACAGTTACCCCAGTATAGCCGCCCCAGTGTAGCCAGTACAGTTACCCCAGTATAGCTTCCCCAGTGTAGCCAGTACAGTTACCCCAGTATAGCTGCCCCAGTGTAGCCAGTACATTTACCCAGTATAACTGCCCCAGTGTAGCCAGTACAGTTACCCCAGTATAGCTGCCCCAGTTTAGCCAGTACAGTTAGCCCAGTGTAGCCAGTAGTTACCCCAGTATAGCTGCCCCAGTGTAGCTAGGAGAGGTGCCCTTTTCCCCCTGCGGCCAGCACCCCCTGTTACCTTATGAGCGGGCGTTCGCTTCCTTCCTTATATTCCCCCATAGCTCCTCTCCTCGTTGCAGCATTTCTTATTACAGCAGCGCTTCCTGTGCGGCTGCTGTAAGGAGGGAAGGAGGCGGGGCAGCGGCTTCCTGTAGCGGCGATAGCCATTACCATGGGAACCGCTGCCCGCCTCCTTCCCTCCTTACAGCAGCCACACAGGAAGCACTACTGTAATAAGAAATGCTGCAACGAGGAGAGGAGCTAAGGGGGAATAGGAAGGAAGCGGCCGCCCGCTCATAAGGTAACAGGAACGGCGGCCGCGGGGGGGGGGGGAAGGGAGAAAGGCCTGATCTGCCGCGGCCCCCCTGAAATCTGCCCACGGACCACCAGGGGGCTGCGGACCCCAGGTTGGGGACCCATGCACTAGAGGAGTCAGCAAGGACATACCGAACTGCATTGTACATCCTGGAATACAGGAAAAATCGCATTGTATGTTACAAATGTGATGTAAAGCATACAGTTCATAGACCTATGCTTCAATGCAGCCACGTACGTCGTCCGGGAAACTCACAGCATGATGCATTCGATTCCACAGAATCCAATTCACTGCACCACTGATTGGTACATGTTAACGTTGCATCATAATATAATTGCATTGTGTGATTATAGTGTCTGTTGTGATGCAACGCAATGGATGCAAAGTGAAAGTAGCCTACGGAATTATACATGTCAATTGAAATGATGGTTATTTGTGTTATCTATGAACTATCACTGTACATACCATTTTGTCTTTTGAATATAAGATGCAATTTTTCTTTGTCAAAAAGGGGGAGAAAAAGTCACTGGGTCGTATATTCCAAATACAGGACCCCAACTTACGAATGCCCACCAATACAAGCCGATGAGACGCCACAATGTCGGGGACTCCCTGTATTGTCCTTTGTACTCCTATGTGTTCCCATGTTCTCCTTCGCTTCTCCCCTCCACCATGCATAGTTAAAAGCAGCGGCAGCACATCTCCTCTGATCCATCGCCACTTGTGGTGATCATAGACCAAATGGGGACAAAGGTGGAGGGAGGAAGATACAGGTCACAAAGGAGCCACAAAAATGATGACACAAGGGGAAAACAAGGACACAGAGGAAAAAAAGGAAGACATGGGAAAAAACTAGGACTCAGGGAGGACACAGGGGGATAAATAGCAGGACACAACGGGTCGGACAAGGGGACAAAAAGGAGTACACAGGAGGACAAAAACAATGACACAGGGGAATCAACAAGACGCCCCTGGACCATGGATGCACCAGATGTATATTTTTTTGTCCTCTAAACCTAGGTGTGCCTTATAGTCTGGAGGGTCTTATATCCTGAAAAATATAGTGTGTACTGCTTGACGGAAGCCATGCAGCTTGTTCTTTTTTGATGGAACATTGAAGAAAATAAAAAAAGGAAATTAAAACATTTTGGTACACTTTCCAATGTCTCCCTTTTTTTCATTATTATTGTTATTAATATTATTATAATAATATTATTATTTTATTTTATTTTAGATCTTTTAAAAATAATGAATGTTCTTGATTGCTTACATTGAAAATTGAAACCAATCCAACACTGTTCAGTTTTTTTCTAAAAAATGTTCAGAATTCTCCACCACTCAGATAATCATGGAAACATTAATTTCTCAACCACAAAAAAGGGAATCATTATAGGTAATCCTCTGGATAATTGAAAGGCTTCCTCCACACCACACTGCAAGCAGCATGTGTTCAGAGAATGCACTTCTGTGTAATGGATAGATGGGAATGTCAGACTGTGCAGTTTATGCAATTCTGATTAGGGATGGTCAATGAGATGGAAATAATTTTGAGTTGATGAAGGATTATGTAAATTTTGTAAGCAAATGTATGTAGCGTGAAAATGGACCATTGAATTTTATCTCAGAGGGATTTGATTGGTCATTTTCAAGCTGCATAATTTTGCATACAATATTTGCATAATCATGCATCAATTAAAAATGATTTGCATCTTATAAACCGTCCCTAGTTCTGTTGTTCCTGTGTATTGCATACAGCTTATGTTGCTGAAATGTGCACAGCAGGGTCTATAGTTTGTAAGAGGACTTACTGTACTTTCTGAACCAACCGATTGCAGCCTTTGGCCCATAGACTTCCATTAGCGGCAAAAATGCAGCGTTTTCCACTACGCTAGTGTTTCTGCTATGTGTGCACCTAGCCTAAGGCCCCATTCACACTTAAAAGCGCAAAGCGTCAGCGATTACAGCCGGCATGTTGCGGGAGTGATTTTTCCACGATTTAACGCAGAAAAATCACTGGACACTGCAGCGATTTTTCCGCAATCGCGTTTAGCTTCTATAGCATTGAAACGCGATTGCTGGGAAATCGCCTGAAAATGGTGCAGGCTACACGTTTGCATTTGGCGATTTGCGTTAATCACCGGCGATTAACGCAAATCGCCCAAGTAAGAACGGGCCCATAGGGTATTATAGCACTAGCGCTTTAAAAATCGCTAGTGCTTGAGCGTTTTGCCGAATTCCCTGGCAAAACGCTCTAGTGTGAATGGGGCCTTAGAGAATAGTTGTTTCTCTCCTAACGATCCTGATGATAGGTATAGTCAAGAACAGGAATTCCACAAGCATCAGATAGCCAAACACAGATAGCAATAAATCCTGACAGATATTATATTCCTTTACCGCTATTGGTAAAAAAAAAAAAAAACCAAAAACCTAGAGTTCTACCTTAAAATGAATCCCTCAGGTCAGGTGACAAAATGTACTTCTCGGATATCATAAATGATTTTCAGCACATAACAATGATTTGAGAACAAGAAAAGCTATAACACGAGAGCGCTCAATGTCAGTAAATGTTCAGTGTTTGGACAGATTGAGCCTTTAAACTGATATTTGAAATGTCACTGTGGCCTTTACTGTTTGGTCTCAATGCTTATAGGAAGAAACATATTCTGAAAAGCAGATAAAATGGTGTAATGAATCCACAAGTCTGCTCCCAGGAGACAGGCGCTGTGTGATTGGCCTCTGAAAGCTTGATGCACCCAAACGAGATTCTTGGATAGGAATGTTGTCTCCAAACTTGAGCTTTATCTGAAACTCACAAGGGCTGCAGAATGTATCGGCAAGTGACAGACAAAACAGTGCAGGAAATAAACAGAAGCCCTAATAATGCACGGGCCTTGTCATATGCAGCCAAGGTCTGACCAAGAGGTCAGTCTCAGTTACGTTTTGACAGAAGCCAAAATAAAGTCTAGTTTGTCATAAGTAAGGAACTTAGTTGTGTTGTTTTCGTCCCTCTAAGAGGCCCCGTGGAGCAGTTGCAACACTCTCGATAAAATTAAAATGTGACGGAGGGCTGGAATAGCTGAGCAAGTTCAGAGACCATGGTCAGCAGCTATTTTTGTTCTGTTCATACAGTCGTCACATCCACAGGGTCATCCGCCTTATTTTGACCTAAGCGGCATCAGTATGAAAACACAGGGTCTACATCATCTGTGTTAATTACTGTAGATTTTCATTAACTTCACTTTTTAGGCAGTGGGTTTTTTTTGCACATATTGCACAGATTATATTGAACACTTCAAATCAGGCCGTGACTCTGGAGGTTACTATCTACTTATTATAAGCATAGGTGAGCAGGGTCCCTAGCGGTGGTGGACACCAGAGAGTGGTTTTAGGGGTAGCCCCATTTATAGTACGAGCACAGAGAAAAGTTGTTTTGTTCTGGTTGTTGGTGGGACCCCAGAGCCGCTGTAAGCAGCCTACCCAATAAAAGCTTGTGTTCTTTCTCATATGAATGTGAGACATAACCTAGCTGGGATCATCTGGAAAAACTGAGGACCAGATTGCCAGTAGGATTCAGGATACACTTGAAGTGCTGTCTGTGGGTCAGGGCAACTACCACACAAGGTGAGCATGTTTCCTGTTGGTGGCGGACTCACATCCATATGAGTGTGTGGTTACCCGATAAGAACACAGGGAGAAATTTTTGGTGCATATACAGCCCATGCTATGAATTGTCTTCTCTTTCTGTCTCTTGAGGCCACACACAACTGGAGACAGGACTGGAAGATCTGAAGACTTTAATGAAGGACTGTTAATTAACAAATGCTTTGGCATAGATATTTATCCTACAGTGAACTTTTAAGGCAGCACATTTTTATATTGTATTTGTATAAATATAAAAGTGCAGCAGGCCGAGGTTAATAGAACAGAGGATAGATAGCAGATTGAGGAGCGCACCAACTTAGCGAACAAATGAATTATAAGCATGCACAAGTAAAACTGCAAAGCCAGTGGATAAAGTTCAGCAAAACTACAGCTTGTTCTTGGATGGTGGGATAAAATTAGAATCCCCAAAGGAAAGCTACACATTATGGTGCAGTCATTTTACATTCTAGATACTGAACTCAACTCCACACAGTCATGCAGCTTGTTCAAGTATGATCTGCAATGATGGGAAGTGGACTTGGCATTAGGTTATTGTTCAGAGGGCTCACTATGCTAGTCATATGTGAATGATGCTGACCCACTGTACAGTTTCCATACTTTCTTGTCTCCAACCATGGAGTATTAATATTGTTAATAGCCACACTAAAAACAAAATCACTGCCCAAATTTCCACATTAGATTAAATCATTACAACTTCTGAGAACCCTGTTTGCACTGTCTGAATTAATTTCATCAAGATTCTGTAGAGTGCCTCTTTCATCCTGTCTATCCGCATAATTGGAATATGATTGAGCTGACATTTGGCGCACTGTTTAGGATTCCACAATCAAGCCCTTTCATTGGTGGTGACAGATTGTCCAGTTTCAAGACAAACTTTAGTCAAGATTCAATATCAACTTTCCCATTTCATGCTGTATCTGTTGATACTTCCACTCTGGGCCACTTTGAATTGAAAGGAAGAATTAAGGAACCTTGCCTTTGGAGTCATGCAACACAAATGCTTAGAGGGTCTCCCAAATTATTTTAGGGCACTATTATTGCTCCATAAATATTCCTTTCCTGAAGAAGCAGTATGTCACCTCTATAACTTGTAGAGAATTTGAGTGAAGACCACAGCCAACCAGCCATTTACACCAATTTGCCCTTTTTCCGAGGCCTTCAGTCTTCAGCCTTTAGTTGGTAGAATGAAGCCCACAGACGAGGCACAGGGCAGATGCTGACCCTCACCTATACACTCTACACACAGATGAGTGGAAGCACCTGCTTCAATACAGAATCACGCTTGTAGCAATGCCAGCACCCTGAATTTGTTTATGGGAAGACACAGCAGAACAGCTTGGTTCTAATAATCGGGAAAGTCCATCCATGCAGGATTTATTTCCTCCATGGTCACATGGATGGTGCTTTTCTTCTTTTACAGATCATAGTTTAATGTTTTATTTGATGCCAATATAACTAGTTTATAACTATTTTATTACAGCCGTTCAGCACTTTTGATTTTAGATATTGGTAATTTTGTATGACTGGCAAAAATTGCACAACACCCCTCTCCCTGGATTTCCCTTATACTAAGTGTTCATTGGTACCCAAAACCCAAATACCGGTCTTATCAGACGCAGAGACTTATGCTACTAATGGAAGTAGTATAATCTGTGATATGAACAATCATTGGGCCAACTGATTTGGTTTTATAAACAATCCACCAATAATGATCAATTTTATATACTATATTTGTAAGTGATCGCTAGCTCCCTAACCTTTTAAAATTGCATAGGATTGTGTTTACATAAGTATAATGCTAACATTTCAGATTACCAATATGAGCCCCACTTGGCTAAGTCAAAACGCAAATGCTTGATTCATCCCAACTGCTTGTTAGGGCAAGATTTTTAACTGCATCTATCAACAATTCTGTTTCAGTTCCTTAAGTTGTTAGGGCTGCTGAGATGTAAGTAAGAAGATCTCCTGCATTTGACAATCAGTAATTCAGTATGATTGTTTGTCCAAACCTAAGTTATGTACATATGCAAAATGCTTGTCACCCGAAGGGAAGGGAACTTGATCCCTTGGGTGACAGTTCAGGAGCCAACGCTGTGCAGATGCCTCACTCTGTAGTAGGGCAACGTGTCTGTTGCTGTAGATGACAAGGAGAGACGAAGATGTTGAAATGTTGAGAGTTCTTTGATGTAGCAAAGTGGTGGAGCACTCCTCTAGATTCTATCAGTGATGTGCCTCGGCCGATCCAGCAACACTCCAGATCAAAACGTAGCAGAAAAGTGGTAAGTCGGCACCATCCAGGTAATATTATAGCTCTTTTATTTCTCAAGCAGCCATACAGCAATCAAAGCGATGTTTCGAGGCTATTAGCCTCTTTATCAAGCTATGCTGTGTATATCAAAAACACAAATGACACCATTTTCCTTTTATACCCAACATGGTACAATTTGAGCCAATCGGCTTTCAGCAAAGCCTGTATCCAATGTCTGCAGTCCATGCCTAGCCGGACCTGATGGAAGACTACCAGGCTCACCTCTGATTGGTCCATTCAAATGTACCCCTGCCGTTCTCTCACACACCTGCAATGGCATCTGTGGCAGGACGCTCCCCTTTGCCAGGCTGAGCGCGATCCCGCCATTCCTCCGTAGCTGCCGCACGGCGCACCAGGGAGTAAGAGAGTCGCGCTGTGTTGAGAAGGGGCGGGACCCAAGATCCCACCCACTCCCCTTCTTCCCGGAAAGATGCAACGTATACGTAACGGCGGATCAATCCACCATAAGTGACAATGGATGGAGTGGGAGGGAAGCACCAGGCCCTGCAGCAGAGGCCAATCAGAAGCAGACTTACTATGTAAACAAAAACACAGCAGCGTGGATTCAGAAACAAAACTATCTAATGCACAATCACAGTATATATCTCATAGGGGGGACACAGATGGTTACAGAGAGCATGAGTATGAACTATTTGATGCAATCTGGCCACAAATAAAGAGAAAATTAAAATACAAATACCGCACTATATTGTCCTGTGTGTTACATTCATAACAGCGGCTGACAGCTATCAGACCGGGAAAGGGAAGAAAAAAGGAAAAAAAGGGGAAGGAGACGGGAGAGAAAGGGGGGGGGGGGGGTGGAGAAAGAAAAAGAAAGGACAGGGAAGAGGACAATGTACCCAGGAGTCATACTGAAGGGATCAGGAGGCAGGGAGAGGAACATGCAGTGTCCATAGCAAACTCAATGGACTGTGTCAAACACGGGTCACCATGGAGACAAGGGGTCAACAAATTAAACAATGTCAGGTGATGGTTATCGAACAGATTCAAAAAAACCTGATCAGGGCTGTGCAGTTGGAGTCTGTTGTTCTTTGATGGGATAATCCTACAGCACTGGGTTCCCCATAGACAGGGAGTTACCAGTGACTACCATGTCATCACCCTGAATACCCATTTGAGAGGAGTCATAATAAGGTAGATAAGGCCAGATTTGCTCAAGAAGCAGTAGTTTTTGACTCAACAATGCCCATTGGAATGTTGCTGTTGTTACATTGACAGCACTGACTGGTGGAATCAGACTGGAACCAGGGCCGGATTTACCATAAGGCACTGTAGGCATGTGCCTACAGGTGCCTCATGATAGAAAGGCGACTCACTCCCCTCCCAGAGCGCCTCCCTCCCTCCTTAAATATGAAGGGTCCTGAACGGAGTGTAAATGAGACGTTACTAACATGGGTGTCGGCATTGCACTGATGAGATCCTTCAGTCAGGGGATAACTTAATACAGAGGGTACCTCTGGCTACCTAATGCTAAGGGACACCTGTAGCTTCCTATGGTGGGCAAGGGAAGCAAGATAAGAGGTGCCAGGATATCTGTGCCTATAGGCTCCGGTGATGTAAATCCGACCCTGGCTGGAACGCTTCCGTATAGTTTAGATGTGTGATTTCTGGACACACCAAACACTGAAAAAACTACATAGAAAGAAGTTCTAACCTTATGAAATGGAAAAAAAAAACTGTTTCAAATAGAGAAGGATTAAGACAGAGTGGAGCCAAAGGCAAAGTAATAATTTGGCTCCCTATGATAGTCTTTCTGGTAAGCTGATGTTGGAGAAGTGTCAAAGGACATGGCTCTTGGGCCCCTTGACACCCACTATACTCCAAGCACCAGCCTAGGTTGCCTTGTTAGGCCCGGTTCACATTAGCGGTTGCTATCCGGAATCACCGTGCCGGAGCCGTGCCGGAGCCGGACCGCATGCGGACCGGACGAAACGGACGCACGGCATAGCAATGAAAGTCTATGCGACCGTTCACATGCGTCCGTTTCGTCCGGACCGGATCCGGACTCTGGCGTCCGTTCCAACATGCGCTATTTTTTGGTCCGGCTGGTCCGGCTGACGTATCCGGACCGGAGCCGGAATGTTGCATCCGGCCAATGGAAACCAATGAGAACCGGAGAGCGCACAACACACTGGCTATAAAAACCGGATGTTATACCACACTTCCTATGCTGACTCTATGGTATGGTGGCCATTTTGGATGGGGACCACATGGCACCAGCGTTCACAGAGTGGAGCAGCAGTGACTTCATGCTGGAGCTCTTTGGCAGCAACATGTCTGACGATATGTCTGATAACGAGGGGGTGAGGCCCTACACATCAGAAGACCTCATCCTACAGGTGCAGCAGGTACCAGCCCTGTGGGACAAGGGGGATGCGGACCACAGCAACATCAAAAAATGCAGAGGCCTGTGGAAAAAAATTGCCAAGCTGTATGTGGAGGACTTTGAGCACTTGAGCAAGAGACAGCAAGGCACAGAGGGTATGTTGACTAGAAGTTTTTGGGGGGGCTTGTGGTTAGCTTGTGATGTATTCCACTTTTGCTATGGATTTGTGTCACCCACGTGTTGCCCACCCACCTGTTCCCCACCCACCTGTACCCCACCTGTGATGTATCCCACCCACCTGTGATGTATCCCACCCACCTGTACCCCACCTGTGATGTATCCCACCCACCTGTGATGTATCCCACCCACCTGTGATGTATCCCACCCACCTGTACCCCACCTGTGATGTATCCCACCCACCTGTGATGTATCCACCCACCTGTACCCCACCTGTGATGTATCCCACGCACCTGTGATGTATCCCACCCACCTGTACCCCATCTGTGATGTATCCCACTCACCTGTGATGTATCCCACCCACCTGTACCCCACCTGTGATGTATCCCACCCACCTGTGATGTATCCCACCCACCTGTACCCCACCTGTGATGTATCCCACCCACCTGTGATGTATCCCACCCACCTGGACCCCACCTGTGATGTATCCCACCCACCTGTGATGTATCCCACCCACCTGTACCCCACCTGTGATGTATCCACCCACCTGTACCCCACCTGTGATGTATCCCACCCACCTGTGATGTATCCCACCCACCTGTACCCCACCTGTGATGTATCCCACCCACCTGTGATGTATCCCACCCACCTGTACCCCACCTGTGATGTATCCCACCCACCTGTGATGTATCCCACCCACCTGTGATGTATCCCACCCACCTGGACCCCACCTGTGATGTATCCCACCCACCTGTGATGTATCCCACCCACCTGTACCCCACCTGTGATGTATCCCACCCACCTGTGATGTATCCCACCCACCTGTACCCCACCTGTGATGTATCCCACCCACCTGTGATGTATCCCACCCACCTGTGATGTATCCCACCCACCTGTACCCCACCTGTGATGTATCCCACCCACCTGTGATGTATCCCACCCACCTGTACCCCACCTGTGATGTATCCCACCCACCTGTGATGTATCCCACCCACCTGTACCCCACCTGTGATGTATCCCACCCACCTGTGATGTATCCCACCCACCTGTACCCCACCTGTGATGTCTCCCACCCACCTGTGATGTCTCCCACCCACCTGTGATGTCTCCCACCCACCTGCGATGTACCCCACCTGTGCACATAAAACATACACAATGACCAATTATTAAACATCAATTTATTGTAAAAAATTAAGACATTTAAAATCACTTAAAAACTTGAAACTCCAAAATAAACACATTTCAACAAAACATATTAAAAACCAAACATTCACCCTCGTCCTGGTGGTGTGGTAAAATAAAGTCTCAGTTGGTCCCTGTTCCGCAGTGACACTACCCTTGGCCTGGTTGCATACCTCCGCAGGGGCATTAGTGGAAGCACATTCGGGGGTTCCGGAGTCTCTCTTTCCTCCTGCCGCACAAAGTTGTGGAGGATGCATGCTGCCTTCACCACGACAACTGCGTTGCCCGGTTTCAGCAGCATGGGCGTGTGGAACACCCTCCACTTTGACACCAGGATCCCAAATGTGCACTCCACCATTCTCCTTGCACGGCTCAACCGAGCATTGAAGTGTAGCTGGCTGGCATCAAGTCCCCTGTCTGGGTACGGACGCATTACATGGTCGGACAGGGCGAAGGCCTCGTCCCCCACAAACACATAGGGGTAGGCCGGTGCCCTTGTCCCAGGCCAGGGTCTGTAACGGGGGAGACGCAGTCTGCCTTCCTCCATCAGCCGGCAAAGGGTCGTACGCTGGAAAATTCCAGAGTCATTGGAACTACCGTACGACCCCACGTCCACGTACACAAACTTGTAGTCCGCATCTGCCACTGCCATTAGAACAATGCTAAAGTATTTTTTATAGTTGAAATAATGGCTGCCACTCCCCACGGGTTTCTGAAGCCGGATGTGTTTCCCATCCAGTGCGCCAACACAATTAGGAAACTTGCACTCGGTCCAGAAGCCCTGGGCGATCTCCTCCCATTTCGTGGTGTCTGGAACAGGCATGTATCTGGCCCTCAGTCGCGTCCAAAGGATCCTCGAAGTCCTCACGACGATGCCTGCCACCGTGCTCTTCCCAATACGAAATGTGACATGTAGCGATGTATATGTTTGTCCAGTTGCGATGTACCTACAAGAGAAAAAATCGAAATCAATTTTTCATGTCGTTACAGGAGAAAGGTTCAAGACAAGGTGGCGCAATATACGTGATGCATACGTGAAATGGCTACGGAAGAAAAAACTTGCCGAACGAAGTGGCAGTGGCGGGGGAAAGCGACAAAAAGACTACCAATTTGCCAAGCAATTGTCTTTCATCAATGCAAGCCTAGAACCTAGACTGTAAGTACCACTACTGTGGGCAGGAACTGAGAGCTCATTTTAGCAGACAACTACCATGACTTCGGCCATGTATTGCTATAAATTGGCCTCAATTCCCATGGCTTTTCTCACAAGCTTTATCAAATGTTTGGTAGAAACGGTTGATAAAGTGTTTGCTAGTGTTTGCTAGCTCTGTGAATTGACGCCACATGCTGTTTGGCACACCAATAAATATTGTTTTTATCTACAGGACTGAAGACAATTTGGAGCAAGAGGAACCGACCCAGGAGGCACGGTTCAGCAGTGAGGAGAGCTTGGTGGATGATGACGTCGCCGATGTAACCTATTGCCCAGAGGAGAGGAGTAGGAGGAGGGAGTCCTTAGCTATCCCAGCTCTCTCCTTTGATGATGACTTGGTAGAAGAGAGCTTGGATGTTGAGGTTGCAGAACCGAGTGTGGAAGAAGCTGCACCTCCACAATCGACCGCTATGGAAGCTCCAGGGGAACAAGAACAAAGTGAGGAGCACCGAGAGACTGCAGCACAACCAGCGCGCAGGGCAACCCCGACACAGGCCAGAGGACGGGAAGATGCTGCCACACCACCAGTGAGGACCACCCCACCAGTGAGGCGTCGAGGTACCCTCCCCCCAACAAGGAGAGAGACAGAGTCCGAGATGTCCGGGGCTGTCTCCGGACTTCTCGGGATTCTTCAGAGCCACCAAACTCTCATAACCCGGCAGTTGCAAGATGAGGACAGGGGCCATATCATGGAGCAGTACAAGTCCCACATCACTTCACTGCAATGTGAGCTCGACGCTGTACATGGGCACTACAGGGACGAGCTTAAAATGATGCATGAGATGCACAGAGGAGAAATCGACCAACTGCGTGCGCAGCATCATCAGTCGGTGGGCCAGCTGCAGAACATGATGCAGCAAATGCATCAACAAAGCAAGGAACTACTGAAATTGCAGGCACACCCGTGTTTTCACACTGTGATGTCTCTAATACCATATTTGGAAAAGGTGCCTTCCCAAAACATGATGGCGTGCCATTCCACTTTGCTGGAGGTGATCAAACAACACATGGACACGCCATTATTGCAACCACCAATTTTTAGACCCCCACAACCAACAGCGGTGCCCACCTGGCAATCATCACAGATGTACACCGGCTACAGAGGCAGTCAATATGGGCCACCGCTGTCAGGGTCCAGCTCATCCACGACCAGCACCCAAGAGAGTCCAAATTTCCAGGCAGCATCTCCCACCTTTTCTAGTAGTGGTGCCGATCCAATTTGAAAAAAAAAGTCAAATTGTTCCTGGACATGCTCCTCTGAATACCTCCGATCCTCGGAGGAAGGATACCATCCCAGGGCTTTTTAGCCCAACCTTTTCCCTGCCCCATCTCCTTCAACCAAGGTTCAGAGGTGTTCAGATGACCATGTCAGGGAACTTTTGTTTTTGCTGGACTTGAACTTTAGGGCCTGGTGTCCCCGAAAGACACTACCTGGGTCACAACCTTGTGCCTGTTGCACTGCACCTGTAGTCCTGCACCTGTGCCTTTGATTCCTCTTGTTCCTTACTTTGTTGTTCCTAATCACTTGCACAAGACCCTTGGAGCCATGGGTGAAGGACACCTTCACTGGTCGGTGAGAGGCCTAGCCTTTTCACTGACCTGTGTCCTTCATCCATGGCTCAGAGGGTCATGTGCCAGTGGTTAGGTTTTTAAAGCACTTCAATTTTAGGGCCTGGTGTCCCCGAAAGACACTACCTGGGTCACAACCTTGTGCCTGTTGCACTGCACCTGTAGTCCTGCACCTGTGCCTTTGATTCCTCTTGTTCCTTACTTTGTTGTTCCTAATCACTTGCACAAGACCCTTGGAGCCATGGATGAAGGACACCTTCACTGGTCGGTGAGAGGCCTAGCCTTTTCACTGACCTGTGTCCTTCATCCATGGCTCAGAGGGTCATGTGCCAGTGGTTAGGTTTTTAAAGCACTTCAATTTTAGGGCCTGGTGTCCCCGAAAGACACTACCTGGGTCACAACCTTGTGCCTGTTGCACTGCACCTGTAGTCATGCACCTCTGCCATCGGTTCCTCTTGCTCCTCACTTTGTTCTTGTTCCTAACCACTTGCACAAGACCCTTTGAACCATGGATGAAGGACACCTTGACTGGTCGGTGAGAGGCCTAGCCTTTTCACTGACCTGTGTCCTTCATCCATGGCTCAGAGGGTCCTGTGCCAGTGGTTAGGTTTTAGAAGCACTAAAAATTTAGGGCCTGGTGTCCCCGAAAGACACTACCTGTAGTCCTGCTCCTCTGCCATCGGTTCCTCTTGCTCCTCACTTTGTTCTTGTTCCTAATCACTTGCACAAGACCCTTGAAACCATGGATGAAGGACACCTACACTGGTCGGTGAGAGGCCTAGCCTTTTCACTGACCTGTGTCCTTCATCCATGGCTCAGAGGGTCATGTGCCAGTGGTTAGGTTTTTAAAGCACTTCAATTTTAGGGCCTGGTGTCCCCGAAAGACACTACCTGGGTCACAACCTTGTGCCTGTTGCACTGCACCTGTAGTCATGCACCTCTGCCATCGGTTCCTCTTGCTCCTCACTTTGTTCTTGTTCCTAACCACTTGCACAAGACCCTTTGAACCATGGATGAAGGACACCTTGACTGGTCGGTGAGAGGCCTAGCCTTTTCACTGACCTGTGTCCTTCATCCATGGCTCAGAGGGTCCTGTGCCAGTGGTTAGGTTTTAGAAGCACTAAAAATTTAGGGCCTGGTGTCCCCGAAAGACACTACCTGTAGTCCTGCTCCTCTTCCATCGGTTCCTCTTGCTCCTCACTTTGTTCTTGTTCCTAATCACTTGCACAAGACCCTTGAAACCATGGATGAAGGACACCTACACTGGTCGGTGAGAGGCCTAGCCTTTTCACTGACCTGTGTCCTTCATCCATGGCTCAGAGGGTCATGTGCCAGTGGTTAGGTTTTTAAAGCACTTCAATTTTAGGGCCTGGTGTCCCCGAAAGACACTACCTGGGTCACAACCTTGTGCCTGTTGCACTGCACCTGTAGTCATGCACCTCTGCCATCGGTTCCTCTTGCTCCTCACTTTGTTCTTGTTCCTAACCACTTGCACAAGACCCTTTGAACCATGGATGAAGGACACCTTGACTGGTCGGTGAGAGGCCTAGCCTTTTCACTGACCTGTGTCCTTCATCCATGGCTCAGAGGGTCCTGTGCCAGTGGTTAGGTTTTAGAAGCACTAAAAATTTAGGGCCTGGTGTCCCCGAAAGACACTACCTGTAGTCCTGCTCCTCTGCCATCGGTTCCTCTTGCTCCTCACTTTGTTCTTGTTCCTAATCACTTGCACAAGACCCTTGGAGCCATGGATGAAGGACACCTACACTGGTCGGTGAGAGGCCTAGCCTTTTCACTGACCTGTGTCCTTCATCCATGGCTCAGAGGGTCCTGTGCCAGTGGTTAGGTTTTTGAAGCACTTTAATATTAGGGACTGGTGTCCCCGAAAGACACTTGGGCAGCTATGCCCTGCAACTCTTCCAGCACAAAGTTGGTGGTTGGTGTTCCTTAAAACTGACCGGGCTATACCATAGATATGTTATTTTTTGTCTTCCATGTTGGAAGAATGTTTCCATGTTGGAAAGTGGTTGTTTTTGCAATAAAAAAATTTGTTTTTACATACCTCAGTGTGATGAGTAGTTGTTCTTGTGGTGTGACTGCTCTCCTGAACGTGGTATCCTTCTTCCTAAGGTCATCCTTCACCATCTCCAAAAGGGTATCAAACCTGTCAGGAGATGGAAAGGAAGAAGCTGTAAAGTATGTTGTGGGACAAGGTGTTGGGTGGAGGATGGGGGAGGTGTGTTTACAGAGGTTTGGGAGTGTTGTGGAGGGTGGGGGTGTAGTGTATAGCTAGGTATACAGGGGTGTGGGGGTCAGGGTGGTGTGTTTAGCTAGGTATACAGGGATGAGGTGTTGTGGGGGTGAGGGTGGGGTGTTTAGGGATGGTGGGGGTTGGTGTATTTAGGCCTAGATACTTACAGGGGAATAGACATCCGAGTGTAGCTGTAGAACTTCTGTGGGTGTCGTCTGAGGTCCCGGTAGAGGGCCTGGAACTCTCCCTTCCTCTGCCTCCTGGCTAGTAGAGGGTGCACCCACCATCTCCTGCGAGGAGCACGCCTTATCCCCACATAGTAGTAGGTAAACAACAGGAAGGAGAGAATTCCCAGGTAATAAGCGTAAAAAATGACTTGATCCATGGTCCCAACTGCTGTCTCTGTATCCAAGGATGGTCTCCACACGTCCAGCTGTCTCCAACAATGACCCCAGAGCTTCTGCTGACCTCCCAGAACCCCAGGTATTTATACAGGTTGCTATCTCTTTAAGAATCCGGATCCGGACCGCAACCGTGTTCATACCGCACGGAAACCGTATGCAACCGGACGGATCCGGACTGGAACCGTACGGGTCAGGTCCGATCCGGCTCCGGTGCGGTCCGGACATCCGGTGCGGTTTTTGCAAAACCGCAAGTGTGAACGGGGCCTAAATGATCCTGCTCTGGATGCAACGCTAAATTGAATCATTGAAAAATATGCATTTAATATGAACGATGTTGCTTCAAAAATTAATATTCTTAGCCTGCAGTCATCAAATTCTGAACAAAAACATTACTTTTCAATCAGCATTCAGCAATAGCATATTGTGAGAATGTCCATTAAATCAGACTTACCCTACAGTTTTCATATACTGCAGGTTGCTTGGCTGCGGGAGATCTCTTTAAAATACTAGGGATATTATTACATTTTTCCTGTGTCACAAATCATTGTGTTTTTGGTTTGCAATTAGATAAGAAACCTTGCTTCAAACGAAGGAAAACATTCAGTTTGAACAGGTGACGATATGTGCATTCCAGCTGCTATTGATTTTCAGTAAAGTGCTTTTTGGGTCCTTTCTTGTCCTCCTTACCTTTATGACAATCCTGACAGTGATTGATTTAAAACCAATAACAAAGTAAACACCTAGAGGCCTTGTTGTAACTTTTCCCAGGGAAGACTGTGTAATGCTGGGGGGGGGGGGGTCATACTTTCTGACCACCCAGCGCAACAAGGCTAAAGGTAGCCATAGACTGGTCTATTTGCCATCAGATTCGACCAACAGATAGATCCCTTTCTGATCGAATCTGATCAGAGAGGGATTGTATGGCTGCCTTTCCTGCTAACAGATTGTAAATCGATTTCAGCATGAAACCGATCACCATCTGTGAAGCTGCCGCTGACGCCGCCCCCCCCCCCCCCCCCGCATACATTACCTGCTCCGGCCAGCACGAGTCCCCCTCTGTCTCCGTGGCTTCTTCTCCGCGCTGGGTTCCGGACCGGCTGCTGCTTCATTGAACTGCCTGGCCGGGGAAGCTTAAACAGTAGAGGGCGCTCTACTGTTTAAACTTCCTGCCGGGACAGGAAGTTCAATGAAGCTTCAACCAGTCCGGAACCCAGTGCGGAGAAGAAGCCACGGGGACAGAGGGGGACCCGCGCCGGCCTGAGCAGGTAACTGCGCCGCTAGCGACGGTCGTCGGGCATTCGAACGCTGCTATCGACGCACTCCCGACCCGCCGGCGATCGACCAAAATCTTCCACACAGACGGATCGACGGGAATCAACGAGAACAATTGATTTAGGACAGAAATCGATCGTTCTGTCAGCGTTTGCGCAACGATTTCACAGCAGATTCGATCACAGTGATCGAATCTGCTGTATATCGGCGGGAAAATCGTTAGGTGTATGGGCCCCTTAAAGAGGATCTGTAATGTCAAAACGTCCCCTGGGGGGTACTTACCTCGGGTGGGGGAAGCCTCCGGATCCTAATGAGGCTTCCCACGCCGTCCTCCGTCCCTCAGGGGTCTCGCTGCAGCCCTCCGTGAAAGATGACGTCAATATTTACCTTCCCGGCTCCTGCGCAGGCGCTCTGACGGCTGTCGGCTCCGAAGTAGGCGGAAATACCCGATCGCCGTCGGGTCTGCTCTACTGCGCAGGCACAAGTTTCCAGCGCCTGCGCAGTAGAGCGGACCCGACTGAGATTGGGTATTTCCGTGTAGTTCGGAGCCGAAAGAAGCCACAGCGCCCCCGCTGGAGCCAGCAAAGGTAAATATTGAATTTACAGTCGGGTCTGTCGCCGGCTGTTCGGAGGGCTGCAGCGAGACCCCCGTGGGACAGAGGACGGCGTGGGAAGCCTCATTAGGATCCGGAGGCTTCCCCCACCCGAGGTGAGTACCCCCAGGGGATGTTTTTGAGGTTACAGAGTCTCTTTAAGAGCTGGATAATGGAAGAGATTACACAGGCTGCCAAGAGCAACTGCAGCCCTGAGCTTCCGATATCGCTACAAATAGAACACAATTGCAGCGCAGTGCAATGTTGCGCTGCCTTAGTTTGCACTGTGCTGCCTTAGTGATAACAAGCATTCAGACAGGTACAAGACAGGACTATAGATTGGAGCGTAACTAGTAGCAACCGCAGCTCACAGTCACGTCCACAGAAGCAGAGCAAGCAGGCTAACAACAGTCACCAGCAAGCATCCACCTAGGCAAGACAAGAGGATAGAACGTAACTAATGGCAACTGCAGCCTATAGTAACGTTCCCAGAAACTAGAGTAGCAGGAATACTACTAGTCACCAACATGGTGATGGCAGAATCCAAGCTATCTGGTTAATGGATTCACTGACCCACCGAGGATGCAGCGAACGTCCACCAAGCATGGAACTAGGCAATACACAATAATAAGAAAAATAACAAACGGCTCAACTAACGGATAAATATATATTTGCAAGTCTGCATATATATTTATCAAGAACTAGCTAAAGAAATAAAAGTAATAAGGTTGCATAGAACTACAATAACATAACTATACAGAGTAACAAGGTGCCCAGCAGATCAATGTACTGACTACTATGACGGGCGGGTTATGAAATGGGAGGCAGACTTTTATGCTGGCATCAGCCAATGGATGCAGGTATGCAAATCTTCACACAGCTGAATGGTAATCATTCAATCCTGAGCCTTGATTACCATTTGCTAGCTGGCTGTGAATGCAAATGACCCCATAAGAAATACATGCAGAATTATGTAACAACATGCATGCAGGAAATCCAGGGCTATCTGGCCGCAGCTCAGCTGCAACAAGCAATTGGTGGAATGATGACAGCATCCTGAGCTGCCCAGAACTGCAGAGCGATTGCAAATGACAATGAGACCCATTGCAAATGCACAACCGAATTCAAGCAGATAAGCCAGAACTGTCCGTCTGCAGCTCCACTGCAATGGACAGAATACGCTACAGGAGGGATCCTTACAGACTGATTTGAAAAAGTTTTTCTTTTTGTAAAGCTATGTTAACATCCCATTACTGAGCCTCTTTACTGACATTATTCATCGGGTTTCCGTTATTCTTCTTTGGTTAAAAATATTAACATAGGTAAATAAAATTGAAGGTGTCTTCATCTACCTGCGTTGGTGTGTGCCGCCTGGTGCCATCGTGCACGTGTGCGGGACCGCAGCTGTGCGACTTGCGCACAGGGGGTGCTGTGCATACGCGGGGCCGTGGATGCGGCCGTGCATGGAGAGTACGCCCGTAAATGGAAGGGTCTAAATTACTAATAGGCAATAGCACTGGAAGTGGCAAAACCATAGCAGCTATTGTGGTTTTTGACATTTTGTAAGGTCACTCCCTCCAAATGCATCATACATTTACAATTGATAAAGCACGATTTCCAAAAATTCCATTGTATTGTGTCAAATGTAGAAACGAGGCTGGCACCACCAGAAGTAGAAAAGTAAAAAAATTAGCTCTTTATTGATCAGTCATTAAAATGACAGCATGGTCAAAAAATAAGGCTTTGGCGACGACAGCCCGCTGTTTCAAGATGTTATAGCTCTTTCTCAAGCCAGTCAGCCCATAAAATGCTAGCAACAATGACCACACACTTATATTCTGGTCTATACATCAATTAGCCAATCATTTCAAAATAGGGATAGGCTCCATCAGCCCACCCATCAAAATACAGCATGGTATACGCGTACAAATGTCTGCATAGTACGCGTCCCATAGACGCAATATCAATGCATAACAGCCGTTGCAACTCGCCATCCAAATGCATTATCAAAAGGATGCGTACAAAAAGACGCATGATGCGTAATACTGGACGGAAGATGGCCGCATCCCGCTCATAATGCCAACGCAATAATAATGCGTACAAACTAAAAAAAAAAAAAACGCCCTTTGGACGCATAACCGTAACGTGGATGCGTACAAAAAGATGCATGACGCGTGATACCAAACACAACATAGTCGGATGTTACTTATAATACCAGTGCTGTATTAATGCGTAAAAACCGGCGCAAAAAGGCCTTCCGGACGCATAACCATAAAATGGATGCGCACAAAAAGGCATATAATACATAACGTCATGGCGGAACCCGAATCAAGTCACACCATGAACCAATGCACAAAATTATACACGTGGGAATCGCATAACTGAAAAAACAGTTCTCACCAGACCACAAAGTTCTTCCCTCCATCAGCTCGCAGGGACTACAGAAAAAGGAAAAAGAAGAAAAACACATCACTGCAACAAAAATCAAAATGTTCAAAAATATTATAATGCTCCCAACCAGTATTCCACACATCCTAGCACAGCATGACCACTGCCTCTTACCATAGTAAATATCCCACATCACTATTTGTACTATGCGGACATTTGTACGCGTATACCATGCTGTATTTTGATGGGTGGGCTGATGGAGCCTATCCCTATTGGTGCATGTGATTTTTATTTATAATGCACTTCCTGTTTTTGCATGTGGAGGTCTCTACACCATGCTGCTATGGGCTGTCCTTGGTCAGCTGACTGGGAGGTATGTTCTGATGACATCACACACTGCCTGTTCCCCATCAGGTCCATCCACACGTTCCTGCACGCTGACTGGTGTTTCTGATTTTGAAATGATTGGCTAATTGATGTATAGACCAGTATATAGGTGTGTGGTCATTGTTGCTAGCATTTTATGGGCTGACCGGCTTGAGAAAGAGCTGTAACAGCTCGAAACAGCGGGCTGTCGCCGGCAAAGCCTTATTTTTTGACCATGCTGTCATTTTAATGACTGATCAATAAAGATCTAATTTTTTTGCTTTTCTACTTCTGGTGGTGCCAGCCTCGTTTCTACATTTGACTACTGAGGATTCTGAGGATACAGGAATCCAAGGCTTGGGCACACAACAGTTCCTTCCTATGGATGAGTGCTCCTCCAACTTCTGTTTTTGAATTGTATTGTGTCAAAAATACTTTCCAATCCTTTGCTAGGATTTTAGAGGTGGGTAACCCAACAGCGAAAGGTACCTGTGGAGAACCTACTGTAGATACTGCTGAAACTCTACCATAATAACATAATAAAGAAGAGTAGTATGTATATTAGTGATGATTGTTATCTACTAATTATGATTACGCAAAATTTTGCGTACATTTTTGCAATTATGGCCATACATAATTCCAATTTTTACATTCAACTGATTACGTAATTTCATGTAATTTTCGCTTAATTTTGTGCCGACTTTAGCAGGTATTAGCCAAGCCCTCATCCATGCTATGATCACCAAAATTGCTACATATGTTAAGGTGAAGGGGAACAAGACTAAAAGGTACTGTATAAATAAATGTATATTTTCAACTGTAAATATGGAGATGGGCAGCAATGAGTATAAGCAGGACAGTCGTTATATTAAATTGGGCAAGGTGGAGTTATGATTTAGCTGTTGGAAAAGTTCAGTGTCAGAAAGGAAATAGGAAGGTTAAACTAGGTAGGCAGGAAGTAAGGATCTTATGTCGTGCAACTGAGGGGAAAGTTTATATCACACCTTATTGGTATGGTGCGACACATACTGTGAAGCATACAGTACATATTATTCATATTATATATTATATACCGCATATAATATTGATACGATTAACAATTGTATCTATAGTCTCAATCGTAAATATGACTTTCAAGGAATCCCACAGTCTAAGTTTAAAGTTTTTATTGTTGTAGATGAATGATAAAATTGTTTTACAACACCACATAGGCAAATCTTACTACTGAACTTTTTTGTATCTATTCCCTGCACTCTAAAGTATTCATGTTCATTGCAATAAATATCTGGCCTGTGATTCATTTACATCACTGGATTCTTAACCCTTGCAGTAAAAAAAAAAATACAACAGAAAAAGGATCATGCACTAGTTCTACGCAGGATTGGGACTGTACATACATATATTTATCTCATCATGTTATATGACAGTTCAGTTACCCTTGATGCAGGGGCGTAATTACAGAGCAGCAGCCCGTGCAACTGCAGGGGGGCCCAGAGCTGTGGGTGGGGCCTCAACTACTAACATTCCCTCCCTCTAATAAAGGGGTCCATCCTTCAGATCAGGTGTTTTTGTGGCTACACTTGTTATGGGTGTGAAGATCATCATGGCAACACGTTTTAAGACTCTTGCAAGATGGGCCCCCAGGCTGTGAGAGTCACCAAGGATAGGCAGGGTAAAGAGTGTGAGCATTGGGAGGCATCATTAAAGTTTTGCTGGGAGCCCCATGATTTATAGTTACACCCTTCCTTGAGGCTAGGTCCACACTATTCAATGCAGTGCCGTGGGCAGTGACAGCACGCTGTCACCATCCACGGAATGTAACACATGTTGACACATGTCTGTAGCACAATAGCATGCCCAACTTGTGTCCAAGTCAGTCGTGCACTGTTGTAGGTTGGTGTAACGTCATGGATGCAATGGACATGTGTGAACAGATCCTATAGTAAGAATTAGATCCATCGACATGTCCATTGGACCGCTGTATTTTGGCGAGGAAAATGGAATGCTTGGCCTCATAGTGGGAACAGAGATTATAACAAACTGTTTTTGTAATAAAATGTAAGTGCATATCTGTACCTGGTAAGCATCTGTTAATTAGCCTGACCCATGGAAGAGCAATTTATCATTAGTCTGGTAATATGTGCGGAACAATCAACTGTAAACAATAATTATTACGTCTTCAGAAACCAGTAATGCAGCTGGAAGGCTGGAAAATATTCACGTTTTTTTCTCCGAATCCCTATTACTCACTATGGACTTAGTTAAGTCTGTTGCGGCTATTGGAAAATCACTTGAAATACAACAAAGAGGATATGCATTAATTGTGATGAAATTAAGGTTTTATTTGTTTAGTGAAGATCAGAACCCCTCATGTACAAAACTACAATATATAATATCAGGAAATACACTGCACAATATTGCTATAACATAGCACAATCCTACCACTGTGTTGTCAGTTATGAACTACGTTCATAAAATGCCATGCTGATTAGCATGCACTGCATTGTTTATCTCTCCATCCTTGTCCCTCACTGAGATAACTTCACTTCCTACTTAAAGGGAACCTGAAGTGAGAGGAATATGGGTGCAGCCATCTTCATTCTCTAATAAGCAAGCCCAGTTGTCTGACTTCTGTGCTGATGATCAGCCTCTAATACTTTAAAGCGAACCTAGCAGTGGATTATTTTTTTAAATGCTGTGTACCATTGGGGTTGAGGGGGTTGAGGAGAGCACTATTACTTACCCACAGGTTGTTCCTCCTCTGGCCCTGAACAACATGGGTCATCTTCTTCACCTGACCGTCACCTTTTGCCGGCATTTGTAATTCCCGACAGGGTCACGTGCCGCAATGCATGCCGGAGGATGTAGTCCTTGGATGTGAGTACAGCTCTGTACTCGCATTTCCTTCTACAGATTGCAAAAATGCAACTGCTAAGCAATTCTACAACAATATTTTTAATATGTATTTTTGAAGTTTTGCAAGTGATATTTATGTTCCTATACTTTTTTTTTACCTATACTTTTTTTTAAATCAGTGTTTATTGATTATGAAGAAACAGAATAACCAATACGGCACTGTATTCATGGTAATTTCCTATACTTTGATCACAAATGCAATCGCTCCAAGAATGTTGCACTGCGTTTCGTATTCTGAGAAAAATCTAATCTCTCTAGTCTAGTGGGATCACCCCTATTGAATTGTGCTGTCATATCACTTTGCACGTGCCCCAAAAGTGCTCATAGTGGAGCCCAGACCTTAAAGGAGTCATCAGGCAAAATAAAAACATATGAAAAAACTAAACTAGCTGACGGAGGGAGACCAGAGCAGAAGTAAGTGACTACGAGAGCACAGGATGGCTGCATGGGGCTGGTAGAAGCCCCAGGTAAGTGAAACTCATTTTTTTTGCCTGATGACTCCTTTAAAGGACCACTGTCACGAAAAATTGTAAAATTTAAAATACATGTAAACACATGCAAATAAGTAGTACATTTCTTCCAGAGTAAAATGAGCCATAGATTACTTTACACCTATGTTGCTGTCACTTACAGTAAGTAGTAGAAATCTGACATTACCGACAGATTTTGGATTAACCCATCTCCTCATGGGTGGTTCTCAGGGTTTTCTTTATTTTCAAAAGCACTTGGTGAATGGCAGTTGCTTTGTCCAACTGCCAAAAAGTGTACAGTGAGCAGGCAGGCTGGCTAGCATCTATGTATAAATCTTTTTCAGGGAGTGTCTTTATAAAGAATAAAGGCCATGCCGAGAATCCCCCATGGAGAGATGGACTAGTTCAAACCCTGTTGGTTCTGTCAGATATCTACTACTGTAAGAAGAAAAGTAATTTATGGCCCATTTTCCTCTGGCTGAAACATACTTCTTATTTGTATGTGTTTACATATATTTTAAATTTTAAGATTTTCAAAACAGTTCCTCTTTAAAGGACAACTGAAGTGAGAGGGATAGGGTGGCTGCTATATTTATTTCCTTTTAAACAATACCAGTTGCCTGGCAGCCCTGCTGATCTATTTGGCTGTGGTAGCATCTGAATCACACCAGAAACAAGCATGAAGCTAATCTTGTCAGATCTGACAATAATGTCAGAAACAACTGATCTGCTGCATGCTTGTTCAGGGTCTATGGCTAAAAGTATTAGAGGCAGAGGGTCAGCAGGATAGCCAGGTAACTGGTATTGCTTGAAAGAAAATAAAATGTGTCTGCTGTTAGATAGCTAAAGTCTCCAGCCCCTTACTTGACTGCAGGGGCGGCGCCAGGGGGGTGCAAGGGGGTGCTCGAGCACCCCCTAGAATTGTCCAAGCACCCCCAAAGCACCCCCTGGAGTGAACTGACTTCAGGCGTCTAAAAGACGCCAAGTCAGTTCACACAGCGGCAGCACGGAGCAGCAGGCAGGGCTACGGTAAGATGGCCGCCCGGAGCCCTGTTCTGCAGACTTCGAGTCTGCAGTGCATGGCTTCGGGCGGCCATTTTCCCGTAGCCCTGCTCTCTGCATGCAGGCAGGAAGACTCGTCGTGACGTCGGGAAGGAAGAGGATCGTGGGCGCGCGGGCGCTGCGCGCCACAATGAGGTCGGGACTCGGGACAGGAGGTCGGGAAAGAAGGTCTTCTGGCTGTAGGTGAGTAAATGGGTTTTTCTTTTCTTTTTCAGGTGATGCTGATTGTGCATATTGGGGTCATATCTGCTACGGATTGTGCATATTGGGGTCATATCTGCTACGGATTGTGCATATTGGGGTCATATCTGCTACGAATTGTGCATATTGGGGTCATATCTGCTACGGATTGTGCATATTGGGGTCATTTCTGCTACCGATTGTGCATATTGGGGTCATTTCTGCTACCGATTGTGCATATTGGGGTCATTTCTGCTACCGATTGTGCATATTGGGGTCATTTCTGCTACCGATTGTGCATATTGGGGTCATTTCTGCTACCGATTGTGCATATTGGGGTCATATCTGCTACGGATTGTGCATATTGGAGTCATATCTGCTACCGATTGTGCATATTGGGGTCATATCTGCTACCGATTGTGCATATTGGGGTCATATCTGCTACCGATTGTGCATATTGGGGTCATATCTGCTACCGATTGTGCATATTGGGGTCATATCTGCTACCGATTGTGCATATTGGGGCCATATCTGATAACGATTGTGCATATTGGGACCATATCTGCCACCGATTGTGCATATTGGGACCATATCTGCCACCGATTGTGCATATTGGGACCATATCTGCCACCGATTGTGCATATTGGGACCATATCTGCCACCGATTGTGCATATTGGGACCATATCTGCCACCGATTGTGCATATTGGGACCATATCTGCTACCGATTGTGCATATTGGGACCATATCTGCTACCGATTGTGCATATTGGGACCATATCTGCTACCGATTGTGCATATTGGGACCATATCTGCTACCGATTGTGCATATTGGGACCATATCTGCTACCGATTGTGCATATTGGGGCCATATCTGCTACCGATTGTGCATATTGGGGTCATATCTGCTACCGATTGTGCATATTGGGGTCATATCTGCTACCGATTGTGCATATTGGAGCCATATCTGATAACGATTGTGCATATTGGGGTCATTGGACGTGTTTTTTGTTAAAATCTGCTCACATTACGTGTATTTTCTTGAGAAAACCTGCACAATTATGTGAATTTTCTGGGAAAAGGGTCACCAAAACTTGGGCCCTCTGTCTTTGCGTTGCACTTTTAAAGGGAACCCGAGGTGAGAATAATATTGAGGCTGCCATATTTATCTCCCTTTAAGCAATACCAGTTGCCTGGCTGCTGTGCTGGTCCTCTGCCTCTTATTCTTTCAACCATAGACCCTGAACAAGCATGCAGCAGGTCAGGGGTTTCTGACAATATTGTCAGAACTGACAAGATTAGCTGCATGGCTTGTTTCTGGTGTAATTCAGTTCACTACTACAGCCAAATAGATCAGCAGGGCTGCCAGGCAACTAGTATTGTTTAAAAGGAAATAAATATGGCAGCCACCATATCACTCTCACCCTGGGTTCACTTTAAATTACAGTTAGCCCCGCCCTCATCCGGTCATGACCATGCCCATTTTTTCGTCGCGGGTTGTAGCCACACCCATTTTTTGCTGCGGCGCGCGAACGTCAGCTCCCCCGGAAATTGGTCCAGCACCTGCATAGCACCCCCTAAAAAAATTTCCTGGAGCCGCCACTGCTTGACTGTGTCATATCAAACCACATAAAGAATTGCTAATATGTTTATGTTCACGAAATTGGTGGCTTTTTTTTTTTTTTTTAAACAGATTGCTAGATTTGGTTCTCCATTGTTCTCCTTTGCTAAACAGGTCCTAATTGCATTTTACTGGATAATAATGATGCACTACTGACCTACCCCACCCAGCGTATAAATACTACTTTCTATGTACCCATGACAGGATTAGGTTAGGAACTTTTGTTCCGGAGCACGGGGGGTTAAGCAAAGGTTAAACATGTTTGAATCAATACCATGCCATTAAGTGGAAGTGCAGTGTATGAACTGGTATTTGTGTGCGCGAGAGTAAACACACCTATGTTCTGTCTCAATAAGGATGTCAGGGGGAAGCCATAAATGGTCATGTTTGTGTGAGCGCACTGTCTGGGAAGCAAGATGAATGAATATAGTAATTATATCAGCAGATTACTGCTAGGGTGTGCTTGTATTTAAATAGGAGGTAGGCGCCAGGGGAGAGAGAGTGGCACAGAGAGAATGCCACCTTCCCTGTGCATAGTTTCAGGCAGGCAGGCATGACAAGCATGAGGCAGGGAGAGAGAGGTTAAATTGTTTGTGAGGGCTCAGATTTGGGTGGCGGCAGAGAGTGAAGGGAGTGCCCGGAATTACCTGCCAAAGGAAGAAAAAAAAAACACTGTGCAGCCAAATCAGAGGAAAACAATTTTGTTTGGGTGCGAATTCTGACTGGGAATGTCACAACGCGCAGGGGAAAATCCCAGAGGTATATGGGGAGGACAGCATATCGCACTGTAGATCAATAAAAATATTAACACTGTGCTGTGAGAGTTATTTCTATCAGCCGGGTTAGTTCATGGAGAGAGCAGCTGTGTGCAGTCATGTGCGACATACATCACATATCAGATTCAGCTGCTTACAGCACGCATACACAGGACGGTTTTCAGGACTGATATCTGTCGAAAGCCATGTACACACGCTGTCGCTGGTTTGAAATTGGCCACGGTGGACAATAAAGATCACTTCAGTCGAGGATTGTGATTCAAACCAGTGTTTATACAGCGGCCACACAACATCTGGCATGCCCAACTCCTAGTTGCATTGTTCTCTCTGCGAATCCACTGTGTGGTGTGCTGCTCTTCTCCCTCGGCCCCCGCACATAGCAACAGACGCGTTGGAAGCCAGGAGGGTGATGATGCGTACGGGGCCGGTTGTAGTAACAATGGGAGTCCTGGGGGGCCTCCACGTGGCGATCCTGGATAAGTGCTAATTGCTGCGCAAACTAATCCCCCGCAGGGCAAAACTTTTGCGGTGAGTTAGTTGGCAAAACCCTGCATATCCTGGCATGCGAAAGCGAAAGCAGATTTGCTTGAGCAATGTCTCATGAATAAGCTAATTAGACCTTATCTGCAAAGCCAGGTATATAAGGGTTCACTTGGTGTTTGATGCACACACCCTTTTTGCAATACGTTTTCAGTTCCTTTCTTCTGGAGGCAGGTTGTGGACGACTCTCTTTACATGGGCTGTCTGCAGCCTGTTTCCCCATTGGGGTGTGGAGCTGTAGAGTCACCCTTGAGCTTTACCGGGCTTGGGGTGACCTATGCTTCAATCCCCCCTGTCGTAGTGCTCCCAAGTCGCACACTTTTGGCCTGGCATAATAATGCACTTGGATGCAATACGAAATAAGGTAGGTCCTATCCTTTGTGGCCGGCCAGCAGCGGCGAGTCCCGCTGCTGGCCGGAGGGACTTGAACTGATGTCGTGGGCACAGGAAGTCATCAGGGGGCTTCAAGAAGCCCCAGGTAAGTTAAAATCATTTTTTTTATTTAACTTAAAGAGAAACCGTGACCAAGGATTGAACTTCATCCCAATCAGTAGCTGATACTCCCTTTCCCATGAGAAATTGATTCCTTTTCTCAAACAGATCATCAGGGGGTTCTGTATGGCTGATATTGTGGTGAACCCCCTCCCACAGTGTGATGTCAGGACCATGGTGCTGACATCACACTGTGGGAGCCTTGTTGCATTGTGGGAAATAACCGCTGTTTCCAACTGCCAAAAAAGCAAGCAGCAGCTACTTCCACTGATATCACCTGGCACCATGTGGTAAATGTCAGAATGTAAACCAGGGAGAGGAAATATTTTACAATGGGCAAACACTGATAAATCATTTATAAATAATTATTGTAAAAATTACAGTAAGCACTTTTATTCATTACGTTATTTTTTTCACTGGAGATCCTGTTTAAAATCCCTTTAAGTTGAGTGGGAGACACCTTGGGGGGCCCCTACAGGCTCTGGGGCAATTGCCCACTTTGCCAATATGGTAGCGCCGGCCCTGGATGCATCTGTACTGCATTGGCAGGACCCTGTCGCCCAAGGGAAAGTCTACCAATCCCTGCCGGCAACAGCGATCACCTGCAGATCCCTTGATGTGTAAGGGGCGTGAGATCCAGTGGTGTAGCAATAGGTGATGCAGAGGTTGCAGCCGCATCTGGCGTCTGCATTATGTCTTTATTGGTGCTGTAATGGTAACAATCACCTCTGTTTGTGCTTTGAAAAGTGTTAATCATTAACGAACTGTTCCCCTCCACATGCTCACACCTCTCTCATGTTGTGTGTCGTTGGAAAGCATGTTTCCAGACTCACTATTCTGTGATTATTAAACACAGTGCTGGGAAGGGAGGGGTGTGCGTGTGTGGGGGGGGGAAGGGGGGGGGACATTTGCATCTGAGTTCGTGACTCTGTAACTATGCCACTGTTTAAATCTATGCAGCATGATCAGTTTTATATGGTGGATCGATTGCTAGCGTGATAGTGAGAGGTGATTAATCATTGAGCTGGTCAAAGCATTGATTAATAGCTTTGCACTATGTAAAGCAGGAAAAGAAAAACTTTGACAAATTTCAATCAGGTTTCAGTTTAAAATGAATTTGTAAAGTATTCTTGCTGTGTGACTGGCTGATGGAAAGTGTAATTATAGCCATAGCAGTCATAAAGGCTGTTATGGGTGTGCAAGGAAGGGGCCCAGCAAGGCATACGTGCTAAATGGGCGCTGTGGAATTTTGGCCACTGGAAATAGTCATTATTGAGTATTGGTGAAATTACCAATATACTACAATTGGGCAGTGGTCATTCCAATAGTAAAATATCAGTCTATTTTACTATCCCTAAACCTAACCCTATTCTCTTGCGAGCCTCCCTCCACCAATGTCTAACCTAGCTGAACCCCCTTACCGATGCTGAACCCTAACCAAATCCTCCACTAATGCCTAACCCTAGCTGAACCTCCTCACCGATGCCGAACCCTAACCAAACCCTCCACCAATGCCTAACCCTAACTGACCCCCTCCCCATACACACACACCGATGCCTAACCCTAACTGACTCCCCACCCATGGCTAACCCTAACCACCCCCACCGCAAACCCACCAATATCCTCACCTTCACCATATTACGCTACATATCAGGCACCACAGAAGTCTGCCTGAAATATTTCTGGAATTGGCCTCATGACACTGCATCTTTCACCTCTGGCGCTGTCCCCCCAAATGTTAATGTCCCCCCACCCCATGTAATGCATTCAAATATCTCACCTGTCCATCTGTCTGTCCAAGTGCCCAACTTCTCCTGCTTGAACGCACCACGTTCTATTCATTGAAGTCATGTGCAACAAGAATACTGGATATTCTGTCGCAGCTGGACATTTTAATGCAGGGAAATGGGGGGCACATTAACATTTGGAGGACAGCGGTTCCATCATGTTCGCTGGTTGTGATATCCCATGCCGTTACTACCATGCCCCCGATCAGCCATGTCGGCCCAAGATGTGCTTGCTTGATCGATACATTCAATGAAATCAGTTGAATCGTTGATAGGGCATGCTTGTTGTGGCACTGATTTTCATCCGATTTGATAATACTTATCAAGTTGGATTGTTGATTGGCCACAAAATCACCAGATGTATAGCCAACTTTATTACAGCACAAAAAGAAAAAGAAACAAGAACTCGGGCTAGTTCATGTAGTATTGGGACTGTACATACACAACTTTATCTGTTACTGTCACATGTAACTTCAGGTACCCTTTAAAGAGGAGCTGTCAGCCATACTATCTCAGATATACCCCACATATATAAGTAGATAAATACTTGCTCTACTCAATTCAATCCAATTGATCAATCGGAAATCGATTTAGATCGATTTGATCTATCTGACAGGATGGAAAATCTAGGTCCATCTGCTGAGTTGCATTGGATCTAATGGTCCAATAATGCATTTAGATTTTCAATAGATTTCCAACAGATTTCATTCTGAAATCTATTGGAAATCTGTTCCTAGTGTGTGGCACACATCAGATAGATTCCTGTCAGATTCGACTTGACAGGCATCTGACAGAAATCTATTTGATGGTTGAATCTGCTGTAAATCTAAAGCCTCATCTACACATGTAGATGAGGCGGCGATGTTCCTTATCAATGATGCGGCTCGATTGATAAGATCCGACAGGTCGGATCTTGCTACCGCCGATTCCCTGCTCGTACCCCGCGAGGGGACAATGGCAGGGAATCGAGCGGAGGACAAGCGGCACGGCGACGAGCGGGAATTGAGCAGGTATTGATTCCGGCGCATGCGCGGCGAGCGGGGACGCGGAAGAGGCGATCCGGCGGCTAATCGAGCCGCCGGATCGCCGCCTCATCTACGCATGTAGATGAGGCTTAAAAGTGTATGGCCACCTTTAATCAGGGAGAGGAAAGATTTTACAATGAGCAAACAATGGGCTTGATTCACTAAGCCTTATCAAAGTTAACACGCTTTATCAGAGTTAACATGCCTTATCAGAGTAGCATAATGAGCGCTGCAAACTTATGCCTGCTAATTGGCAATGACGAGAGCTCCACTCATCCTGCCCTGAGCCCCTGCGGGTGCAATCCCTTTAAAGGACATTATCCCCGCACTTTGATTGGCCCAACAGGCTGCCTGTCAAGTTTCCTGTCAAGTGACAGGCAGCCTGTTGGGCCAATCAAAGTGCGGGGATAATGTCCTTTAAAGTGATTGCACCCGCAGGGGCTCAGGGCAGGACGAGTGGAGCTCTCGTCATTGCCAATTAGCAGGCATTAGTTCGTAGCACTCGCGATGCTTCTCTGATAAGGTGTGTTAACTCTAATAAGGGCATTAACTTTGATAAGGTGTGTTAACTCTGATAAGGCATGCTATTTGTCTTAGTGAATCAAGCCCAATGACTAAATTATATAAACAAGAATATTGTAAAAATCAAGCAATTTTATTCATTATGCTATTTTCACTATTGTACCTCTTTAATTATCCATACAGTAGAATTTATTTCAAGACCATTCAAGGGAATAGTTATGTCAAATTCATGTCATGTTTTTCCAAAATACTCCCAGCAAACAACTGCACAGCCCTACCCTATAACGATTGTACCAAGATTGCTCTTTTTTGTACTTTTCCTAACAGAAGTACTTGTGTTTTGTGGGATGGATGAGGTAGTTGTGGGCCCATCTCAGCTGCAAGCCTGGATGCTAGCCTCATCCACTCTAAACTAATCCCTCAGTGGCAACACGTCCACTGCTTCACCACTCCTAGCAGGAGATAGAAAGCTGAGGGAAGGCTCATAATTCATAAAATAAAAAATGATATTTGTTCTGTGAGTGTTATTATTAGCCACCTATTAGTACACAGAAGAGTGGAAGAGAAAGATAAGCGCGATAAGGAAACCACACACTTCTGTTTACAGAGCTTTGGACGTGAACCAGCCTACTCATGAATTCAAATTCAACACCTCACACATGCTTCTACATTTAATGGCTTACTGTAAGGTTACAACAAAAAGGATTTGGCTGCCAAACAAGGACATTTAACCCACAGCTCGTATTGTTTTTACAGGGATACAGAGGCACCAGTGACCTTGTCTGCTTCACAGAATCCCTAATCCCTTCTAACGCGTTCTCTTAAAGGAAAAACACCACATCAATAAACAAGAGACACAGATCATTCGAAAGTATACACAGGGGCGCAAATACAGGGGAGCAGACCCTGCGATCGCAGGGGGGCCCAGAGCTGTAAGGGGGCCGCAATGACTACTTCACTCTCTCTGATCGAATCTGATTGGAGAGAGATCAATTATTTTTGTAGCTTTGTGTAATTAACAATGATCTTTCTATTTCATTTTGCAGACAGGCAAGGATTTCCATAACTGACAGTAAGCTCAGACTGCTTGCCCTTAGTGTGCACTGAGTCAAGCTCAACATAGTTTTTAACCTTCCTGAAGCTGAGCTCGGGCTATGCCGCCGGAAGGCACCGCTCAGGCCCCGCTGGGCCAATTTGCATAAATTTTTTTTGCTGCACGCAGCTAGCACTTTGCTAGCTGCGTGCAGTGCCCGATCACCGCCGCTACCCGCCGATCCGCCGCTATCCGTCACGCCGCAGCCGCCCCCCCCAGACCCCGAGCGCTGCCTGGCCAATCAGTGCCAGGCAGCTCTATGGGGTGGATCGGAATCCCCTTAGACGTCACGACGTCGATGACGTAGGTGACGTCATCCCGCCCCGTCGCCATGGCGACGGGGGAAGTCCTCCAGGAGAACCCGTTCTTTGAACGGGATCTCCTGATTGGAGGGGCTGGGAGGATGCCGCTGAGCAGCTGCTATCATGTAGCGAGACTTCGTCTCGCTACATGAAAAAAAAAAAAAAAAAAAAAAAAAAAGATTTGCTGCCCCCTGGCGATTTTTTAGCAAACCGCCAGGAGGGTTAATATTGTGTTTTTAAAAACTTTCACATGATAGGAGGACAGTGTACACAGGTGAGTAAATAAGTAGGATTTCCAAGGAATCCCCACACTAGTCTGCTGCTATATGGAAATTGTGTACTTGGTCAGACAGTCACGTATTTTGATACCAAATAATCCCAATGTTCTGGGTGCTTTTGAACTGTTTTCAACTTTTTTGATATTATAAAAACAGGTAGGTTTTTACAGGAATGCCTGAAAAACACACAGAGCTAGCAAGTAGTCTGCAGTTTTACAAAAAAGATATTTGTATGCAATAAAGCAAATCTGAAGCAAAAATAAATCGTATGATATGATATAATGATAATTATAACGTAATCATATAATTATAATTATATCATGATCATATAATTGTTTGTGTGGTATGGATAATGAATAAAACATTAGTAGCCAAGAAAAAAACTCTCATATTTTTATATATATATATATATATATATATATATATATATATATATATATATATATATATATATATATATACATATATACAGTATATATATATATATATATATATATGTTTTTTTTTTTTTTTTATAACATTGCATCAATCTGTTATATTTGCACTCTGTCTTTTAAAGGGAACCTAAAGCGAGGCTTCCATATTTATTTCCTTTATACCCAGTGGTGTACCTAGGGAATTTGACACCCGATGCGCTGATTTTTTACAGACAACACGCCCTCCCAAACTATCAATTTGTTTGATGGGAGGGTTGACGGGTTGGGGCGCCGAGCGTGTTGCTGCAAATTTTGGGGGATTTGGGGGGAAAAGGAGTTGTCAGGATGTGGGCGGAGCTAGCCGTTATGAAACTTTGTACTCTATACAGTGCTGAAGAAGATGTCAGTGCTATATAAAAACATAATATTAATATGGTAGGACATAAGCTGTGAGAACCTGTTGCTTTAAGGTAGGTACTCCACTGGCAATTCCAGTTGCCTGACTATCCTGCTGATCTCCTTGCATCAGTAGTGTCTGAGGGCCAGTACATACCAAAAACCACTAGCAGATCCGCAAAACACTAGAGTTTTTTGAAGCAGATTTTCAGAGTGATTCTAGGCATGTTTAGAGAGAATTTCCAAACATGCCTAGCAATTTTTGGAGCGTTTTTGTGTAGCAGATGTCATTTTGTTACAGTAAAGCTGTTACTGAACAGCTTCTGTAACAAAAAACGCCTGGAAAACCGCTCTGATCTAGCGTTTTTCAGAGCTTTTTTCCACTTTCCTATACTTAAATCTAAAAAATGCTGCAAGACAAGAGTTTGCGTTCGGGGAAAAAATGAAAGTGAATGGGATGGTGTGTACCATCCCATTCACTTTCATTAGCCAAGCGGTTTTTCCCCTGCAAGTGTTTTAAATAACACTTCAGAACCGCTCTGGTGTGCACCAGCCCTAAATCACACATCTAAAAAAAGTATGCAGCTAATCCAGTCAGACTTCAGTCAAAGTACCTGATCTTAATGCTTGATCAGGGTCTATGGCTAAAAGTATTAAAGGCAGGCAAAGGCAGTATCAGCAGGACAGCCAGGTAATATGCATTGTTTAAAAGGATATAAATATGCCATCCTCTATATCCCTCTCGCTTTAGGTTCCCTTTAAGCTATAAAACTAAGCAGAAATAATGTCCCTTTGAACTTTTCATGCAGTAAAACCTTATCTCAAGCTGTCTCTCACTGTTTCTTAGCTGTTTAAAGAAAAACTATAATGAAGAAAACCTCCCCCGGGGGGTACTCACCTGGGGTGGGGGAAGCCTCCGGATCCTATTGAGGATTCCCCCGTCCTCCTCGGTCCCACGGCAGCGGAGATAAAGCTCCCCGAACAGCGGGGATGTAAATATTTACCTTCCCGGCTCCAGCGCAGGCGCAGTATCGGCTCTCTGCCTCGGAGATAGGCGGAAATAGCCGATCGCTGTCGGGTCGCTCTACTGCGCAGGCGCAAGTCTCCTGCGCCTGCGCAGTAGAGCGAACCCGACGGAGATCGGCTATTTTTGCCTATCTCCATGCGCAGAGCCGCAACAGCGCCCCCGCTGGAGCCAGGAAAAGTAAATAAATCAGCGCTTATCAGCGCTTGTCAGGCTTGTCGAGGGAGGATTCTGGGACACTTCGGGGGAGCCAGCGCTGGACTGCCTGCAGCTACAGGGGAGTGGGAAGCCTCATTGGGACCCTGAGGCTTCTCCCTCCCGAGGTGAATACCCTTCAGGAGAACTTTTTTTGTTACAGGGTCTCTTTAAGTGCTTCAGAAAACAGGGCTGTATTCAATCTAGTGTTTAGGGTCAATTCGCTCAAAGAAGCTCTTTCGCATAGATAACAACTGACGTTTTTTAACTCTTTCTGTACTGGAAAACAATATGAGACTCTTTTATTTGCTGGTAATGTTCTGTTTCGTAGCTGTATTACACATACAATTCATTATCTCATAAGTATATTTTCGTTTCAGGTGCACTTTAAAGTATGCTTTAACAAGATGGGTACACAGCAGATTACTGTTTGCTAGCACGTTGTACTTGTATGCTGTAGTAGACAACATTTAGTGATGGAAAAAACCCTGCCCAGCCTTGTTCCTTTCTATCGCTCGTTTGTTAGCAAACAGAAAAGCTGTGAAGGAACTGGCAACCATTTTGTTTTTCAGGTGAAGCTTGTAAAACACTAGTGTGTGTACACAGTATTCTCATCTCTGTCATGTTTCCATAAAGAAAGCTTGTAAATTCTCCCGTCAAACCATTTTCCACTTATGGAGCAAATGAATAGGTTTATTGAGATTGCTTTGATCACACATTGTGACAGAGCAGGTTTACACCTGTATTATTAAATCAGTATCAGCTAAGTAAGCAGCAGGTAATCAAGTGTCAAAACACACTGATATACTTTTTAGTGTGAAATGCTTCTTTACAAGTTAATCCATTCATTACAGTCATGAAGAAAACCTCAAACTGCTGTTTGCATTTTTACAAAAATTTCCAACCTGGATGATAACAGAATACAGCTGCGAATCAGTGGCATAGCAATAGGAGATGCAGAGGGTACCACTGCACCAGGGCCCCTCGTCCAGTTGCTGTATTACACTTTGCACTGGGACCTACACTACTTGAAGAATATAATATACTAGATATGCCTGATTTACCTTAAATATGGATTGGTGCTGCAAAAGGCTGTAATTCATGAAGGGGTGCTGAATAGTTCTAGGTCTGACTAAGAAGGGAATACTATAGAGGAAGAAACTTGCATTCTACTCCACATCTGGAAAAAAACAGGAGCACTCTATAGTGCATTAAACACATTTATTGAACTACAGTAAAATAAATTCACTAAGGGGGCTGGGGCACACCGAGCGGGTTTTTAGGCGTTTTTGCAGCTGCTTGCGGCTGCAGATACGCTTGGTCAATGTATCTGAATGGGGTGGTTCACACCAGAGCGGGAGGCGTTTTGCTGAAACGCATACTCCCGGGGTGAGGCATTTTTTGGATTGCGGAGGCGTTTCTGCATCCAATGTAAAGTATAGAAAAAACGCAAACCGCTCTGAAAAACGGCAGTTCAGAGTGGTTTTGCAGGCGTTTTTGTTACAGAAGCTGTTCAGTAACAGCTTTACTATAACAATATATGAAATCTACTACACCAAAAACGCTTTCCAAAACCGCAAAATGCTAGGTGAAACGCTACAGACAAATAATAAAAAGCGTTTCAAAATCTGCTAGCATTTTGCGGATCTGCTAGCGGGTTTTGGTGTGCACCAGGCCTAACAGGATGAACCTGAACTCCCAGGAGTGTGTAAAGGGCTACAAAGGACCAAAAAGCCCTCTTAATAAAATGCTATGCAAAACAAAACGTTGCCTTCTTAAAACAGAAGGTATTTACAATTATTACTGGGCAGCACGGTGGCGTAGTGGTTAGCTCTCTCGCCTTGCAGCGCTGGGTCCCTGGTTTGAATCCCAGCCAGGGCACTATCTGCAAAGAATTTGTATGTTCTCTCCGTGTCTGCGTGGGTTTCCTCCGGGCACTCCGGTTTCCTCCCACATTCCAAAAACATACGGATAAGTTAATTGGCTCCCTCTAAAAATTGGCCCTAGACTACAGTACTTACACTACATAATATAGACATATGGCAATGGTAGGGATTAGATTGTGAGCTCCTTTGAGGGACAGTTAGTGACAAGATATATATATATATACACTGTACAGCGCTGCGTAATATGTCGGCGCTATATAAATACTAAAAAATAATAAAATAATAATAAATTCAGATTGGTGTGAGCAAATGATGTCTCCCCATGATGCATCACCCAAAAGCACCCAGAGTTGCAGTTAAAGTGGATCCGAGATGAACTTTTATACATTGCATAACTGTGTTCCTTACATATACAGTAGGTTATAGGGCATTCCTCAAGCCAAATACTTTTTTGCTTTTGTTTTAATACTCTAATTCCCAATAAACTAAACAAGCCTCGCCCACAGCCTTTCAGAGAGCCTTGGCACTGTAGCAAGGGCTCATGGGAGCTCAATCTGGGCAGGAGGAGGAGGAGGTTACTAGCTAGAGATTTCAGAGGCAGAGGGGAGGAGGGAGGAGGAGAGGGGAGTGAGCTGAGGGGTGGAGATGCATTTGCAGATTACCTGTGTAATGATGACAAACAGAACATGGCCGCTCTCATTGTATCACAGGAATCAATCATCATAAACTGTTGAAGCTGTATGCAGCCAGATTTGCTGTGTAAACTATCTAAACTTTAGATAAGATATATAGACAACTTACTTGTTATAGTTAGTTTTCATCTCAGATCCGCTTTAAGTAAGAGGGCTTTTTGGTCCTTCGTAGCCCCCTTACACATTCCTATGAGTTCTAGTTCACCGTGAGCTTGCAGGGTAATGTGTAACTCTGCTGCAAGCCCTACCCCATAGAGCCGCATTAACCCATGCCATGCAATGATGAGGATCAACCAATTGGAAACAGTCTGTATGCATGTTGGATTATTGTGGCTCTGTACAATTAACACAGTGACACATCATTGCATTCCAGCGGTTCTGGAATGCAGAACCGTTTTAGCTTACAGGGGCAACAAAGGATGATTTGCATATTTAACAGCGATGCATACTGGGAGATATCATATGCTCACTCCAACCTGAAACACCTTCGGTTTTAAGAAGGCAAACTTTTGTTTTAAAGGATGAAGAATCAAAATGAAGGTGTGGTGATGCTGAAGCGCGTAACGCGCTACAGACTTGTTAGGCTTAGGACCTACCCAATGCCGCCACTTGCTCCTGTCTTGTAATAACGCAACACCAATGCTGCGTGCCACAGTGCTGAGGGGAAAGATGCAGAGTCAGACTATGTGATATGCACATTTCCTTTGCTATCAAACATCTTTATTGAAAGTTAAGATAAACAGTACATACTGGTTGACGTTTCACTACAGTCGTAACAGTGGGGTACTGAAGTGAAGAGTGAATATCAATTGTGCAAACAATAGGATATGCAAGTATGTAAAAAAATACAATCCTAAATTAATACAAAATAACCATTGAGATAGTTGAGGTCACGAACATACACATTCTCTGAAAATTGTGCATCTATAAAAAAGAAGAAGAAAAAAAATGTCTGAGATAACGAAGAGAATGTCAAATCTGGATACGCAGGAGTAAATGAGAACCATACGTTGAAATGAGCCAAGTTCCCATATTTTAGAAAAAGTATTAAAGTTGTCTTGGATACAACTCGTAAGATATTCATTTTGGCAAATGTAGTTAATTTTGGCCACAATTTGGTTCCAATCTAGTTCTTTAGAAAGCCATTTGGCTCCGATGGATATTCTAACTGCTGAGGCAAACTTAGCGAGTAATTTATTTTCCATTTGGGATAATGTATCAATTTTCGCATTAAAGGAAAACTTAAGTCAAATATAAAAAATGATTTTTACTCACCCGGGGCATCCCTCAGCCCCCCGAAGCTGGATGGTGCCCTCGCAGCCCCGCTCCGATCGTTCTGTCCCCGCCAGCGGCTACTTCCGGGTTCGGCGACAGCCGCCGACAGGCTGGGAACGTGGCTGATTTTCCGCGTTCCCAGACGCTATATCCCCTACCATACCTAATGTACAAATGCTAAAGCAAGTATTGGGGCATCTTATGCATTCGGAGAGCTTGAAAGTAGAAAGGGAGAAAAAGCATTTTTCAAGACATGGAGGGCATTTCTGGAAAAAAAGAATGTTCTAGAGATCAAATTTTGAGCATAATGACCCCCTTACAGAATACCACATGGTCCTTGACCCAAAAGATTGGTGGCTATCTGGGGAAGCTTGAAGTTTAAAGGGATACTGTAGGGGGGTCGGGGGAAAATGAGCTGAACTTACCCGGGGCTTCTAATGGTCCCCCGCAGACATCCTGTGCCCGCGCAGCCGCTCACCGATGCTCCGGCCCCGCCTCGGGTTCACTTCTGGAATTTCTGACTTTAAAGTCAGAAAACCACTGCGCCTGCGTTACCATGTCCTCGATCCCGCTGATGTCATCGAGAGCGCACAGCGCAGGTCCAGTATGGTCTGTGTTTGCGCAGTACACTCCTGGTGACATTAGCGGGAGCGAGGACACGGCAACGCAGGCGCAGTGGTTTTCAGACTTTAAAGTCAGAAATTCCAGAAGTGAACCGGAGGCGGGGCCGGAGCATTGAGGAGTGGCTGCGCCAACATAGGATGTCTGCGGGGGACCGTTAGAAGCCCCGGGTAAGTTCAGCTCATTTTCCCCCGACCCCCCTACAGTATCCCTTTAAGAGGCATTGTTGGGTTGGAAGGATGTCCGGAACTAAGTTGGGAACCATGGGAGGGTAGTTTTGGGGTAAGTGTTGGTGGAGACACCGGAACTGTACATAGGAAGATTTATGTAGGAACTGTTTAATTTTTTTTCACATGACGGTCACAATTTTGATGTCTTCTTCATGTCTTCATTCTATAGATGTGGGATTCTGGGTAAAATAATCTAGACATACCCAGAGTACCCAATATAGTGATATGACTCGGAATTCTTATATTACAATTTATTTGTGGGATATGTATATACTGTATATGTACCGTCATATGAGTGGAAGGGTGGATGCACCTGTCAATTTTTATTGTTTGTCTAAAATCAAAGCAGAAAATAAAAAAAGGAAAATGGAGGTCAATTTTTCTTTTGTGTGATTGTAGTATAATGTGTCATATAGACAGTCGAATTCTGGATTATCTGGCCCTCCTGAAGATCAGCAAAATTCCTTCCTTATCCCAAAATATTAAAGGGACCCTGAGCAGTAAGGAAAAAAGGAAATCCGGATATACCTGGAGCTCTCTCTAGCCCCCTGTACACTGTGATCTGGAGATGCTGTCTCCTGAATAGTCAGCTTGGAGGTGTCCAGTTCATTTTGTTTCTTGCCAGCATTCCAACCTTTTGGCACTCATTAGGCGATTCCCTGGTTATTTTTTACTGTTTCAGCAAAGGACGACATGGCCACAGAGCTTGCTAATAACTACTTAAAGGACAACTGAAGTTAGAGGGATATGGAAGCTGCCATATTTATTTCCTTTTAAACAATACCAGTTGCCTGGCTATCCTGTTGACCCTCTACCTCTAATACTTTTAGCCATAGACCCTGAACAAGCATACAGCAGATCAAGTGTTTCGACATTATTGTCAGATCAGATACTGTAAATTAGCTACATGCTTGTTTCTGGTGTGATTCAGATACTACTGCAGCCCAAAGACCAGCAGGGCTGCCAGGCAACTGGTATCACTTCAAAAGAAATAAATATGGAAGCCTCCATAACCTCTTGCTGCTTTTGGTAACTTTGCCAACTTTTAAAAAAAGTAATTTAGCTGCAGAAGCCTACTTTAATACTCAAAAGTTATCATTTAGGCACTCTGCTTATTAAGCTGCCATATGACATCTTGGAAATGGAAATTCATTTTTGATTTTTGTACCTACTTGACCATTGTTAAGCACTTTGCCAGTAATGGTTCTTTATACTATATAGATCACAGCAGTTTTGACATTTTAGCTATGTCTCTATTGATTCCAGAATAACTTTATCACTACTTATGACACTTAAGTGACATGTATATATCTTTTCTTGGAACAATTCAGACTTTCTTTGGGAGGTATTTTTCCAAGAATTATTATTTTTTAAGTATTTCAATATGAGAAAGAAGAAAAAAAAAAGGAAAAACTGTTACATTTTAAATGTTTTCTCCAATTATAGTTTTTAAATTAGCAGTGTTGCCGCAGATACAAATGCAAATTTATATCTGGCTAATATGTAATTTATCACTTCAATTATGTTCCTGGCACAATAGTTACATAGTTAGGTTATTTGATTTGCTGCCTGAAACTATTTTTGCTATATACTCAATCACCAAAAAGGAAAAAGAAAGAAAGTAAAATAAAAAATGAATAATAAAATGTTGAAGCAGAGGTTAATGGGTTATTTTATCTTATAGTACCATGGGCATAAAAGAAGGTGATGTTTTAGAGGTGGCTAAACAGTATTGTCAATGTAACAGCCCCCATGCTTACCTCTCATTCTACCCCTTTTATTGGTGTTCTTATTACATGCCCCTATTCCATGTGCCTCCCCTTTAGTTCTCCCATCATAGTGTCTCTGTTATATTAACCACTTATAGTGTAATACTGTACAGTATAAACTTGTTATAGTAAACTCTGACATTGTTGATAATTGGGTATAGTAAACTAAGTGTCCAGGTCCTGACCAAGCACCATTATAAGTATATGGGAGTAAAACCTAGAATAGTAAAATCTGATATAATAGAACTTCTGTTATGGTAAACCTGTTTTTTGGCCCCAGCCCCCCTGTATTCTGTATCCGGCTATAGTGGAAAGTGGTTGAGCGCATGTGTCATACATCAGTCATGGTGGGTGGGTGGGCTGGCAGCCATTGTAGGCAGCTCACTATCTGCACTCTACTCTGGGCCTGCGTGGGTTACTTCAAAAGCACCAGCCAGTGAGACCTATGCTTCCTGTGTAAGCTGCTGCCTGATTACCAAGGGAATTGCCTATCATCTGTGACTTGCTTGTGCATGGCTGCAATGCTACAGTATCCCCCAGGCTGCACAGGAATGTGGACAGAGATGCACACTATCAGTACTGTACATGCATTAACTGGTGAGACCTATGCTTCCTGTGCAAGCTCTTTCATGATTATAGCATGCAAATCCCTGCATAATGAGCACTGTGCATTTTGATTTAGCTTAGACACTGTTTGTGTTCGGTTGCTAAAGCTTTGAAAAGAAAAAAAGAGTCCCAATTATTGATGGAATTAAGATCCAGTACTATAGTATAGTTTATGTGCTTGAGTATGGCCATTTCTGATACAGTAAACTTCAATTTACTTCTATTTACAGTTATCGTTCTATTCTGATATAGTAAGCTAATTTTCCCAGTTCCTTGGAGTTTACTATAAAAGGATTATATTGAATCAACAAAAACTGCCCTGGCCACCACACTAATATATTTAAAAATCCAAACAATATCTAGTGCGCCTACTCCAAAAGCATCACAGTTAGGCAGCGTTACACAGTCCACAGTACATTTCAAAACATAAAAGCTGATCCAGATTTAATGTGCATCACTTCTTCTTCAGTAAACTTCAATAGCAAGATTTCCAATATGCTGAATCACAAGGGATAGGACAGCCTCCAAGCAGAGCCGGGACAAGGTCCTCCAGCACCCAAGGCTGAGACACCAAAGTGCACCCCTCCATCCCTCCCACCCCAGCCGTCACACACTGATTGCTACTAGACTAAGAGGCTCCCCAGGGCCCCTAACCCCCCAAAACCTTAATCTCTAATTATCTGGCTTGCAGTCATTGCTATGTATCTTCTTTTCTTATTTCTTTCTGCTTCAAATACAATAGAGGAATCATAGCTAAGTGAGTTGTGCACCCCCTCCTACACTGCGCCCTGAGGCTGGAGCCTCTCTCGCCTCGGCCCGGCCCTGCCTCCAACACACCTATCACACATCAGTCAGTGTCCTTTAAGCCCACCAGTACGGGCAAGTAGAGGTTTGGGGAAGTTAAGGGTCTTCCCTCACCTCCAGGCAATCAACAATGTATCAGCTACCAGCTGCAACTTTTGATCAACACCTCAACAGATTATCTCAAAAGCATAAAACCATTGACTTTAAGAGGTAAAAATGATTATTGCACTTACATATTCTTATTATTATTAATGACTTATAAAATGCCAACATATTTCGTGGCGCTGTACAAAGTAAGAAATAAACATGGGGTACATAATAATACAGACAAATGGTATACACCAATATACAAAATACAGAATAGGTAACAAAATACAGAATCAATATAAAATACAGAATTGCTAATTACAGCGACAAAAGTTACATGATGAATAAAATGTATAATGAATTCTAAGACACAAAAGGGTGAGAGAGCCCTGCCCCGTGAGCTTACAATCTAAACTATCCTTGAGTCATATAAAAACATGGCATTATTTAGGACGAGCTCCCCCTGTTCTGTTGCCACTTGCAGGGCTCCTCCACCTGTGTGCACTTTTAGTTCCCCAAGTGCTTCTAGTGTGCATTTCATGCACTTCATGCACCCCTGGTGTATAGCATAGAGTCGCCTCAGTGTCTACTGCCATGTGTAAAAACATCTCTTTTGCCCTACATTATACATGTCAAACTCCGGCCCATGGGCCACATCTGGCCCTCAGAGCCATTAAATTTGCCCCGCAAATGGTTTCCGACCTTGCATTATGTGTGGCCCACTGTGGACCACCAGAATCAGAATCAGAATCGCTTTTATTTCGCCAAGCACGACTGGGTCGTGCCCGGAATTGGGCTTGGCACAACGGATACAGGGCGTATACATAGAAAAGTAAGAGACATCAGGACATAGAACATAGTAGACATGATTTCATCGCATAAATATAACCATAAGCCATAAACATAACCATAAGCCGTAAACATAACAATAAGCCGTAAACATAACCATAAGCCGTAAACATAACCATAGACCACAGTTTTATCACTTCATCACATACACATAACCATAAACCACCGTTTTCCATAGCCAGGTGGGTTACATGCCTAAAGTCAGCGTGGGGGAGCAGGGGCAGCCTAAGGGGGGAGGGCATGAGCAGAGCTTATTGCGTTCAGCAAATTTACCGCTGAGGGGAAGAAGCTGTTTTTGTGTCTCGTGGTCTTTGTCGCGATGGACCGATACCTCCGATACCTCCACCCCATGGGGAGCTGACTGAAAAACTGGTGGCCAGGGTGGGAGGGATCGTTTGCAATCTTCAGTGCTCTGGAACGTAGTCTGGTCTTATAGAGGGAGTCCAGAGCAGGAAGTTGGTTCCCGATGATCCTTTCCGCTGACCTGATAACCCTCTGTAGTTTGCGTCTGTCGCTATCGGTGGAGCCAGCATACCAGACAAGGATAGAGGAGCAGAGGACAGATTCAATGGTTGCGGTGTAGAAGCTCCTCAGGAGTTTTTGGGACATGCCGAACTTCCTCAGGTGGCGGAGGAAGTAGAGCCTCTGCTGGGCTTTCCTCTGGATGGAGACAGTGTTTGTCTTCCACTTCAGGGTATTGGAGATGGTGGTGCCCAGGAGGCGTACGCAGGGCACTCTTTCCACCACCATCCCTCCAGTGTGCAGTGGAGGCGGGGTGGAGGCGTGTTTCCTAAAGTCAATGACAATCTCAACGGTTTTTGCATTGTTGAGGACCAGCTTGTTCTCCCTGCACCAGTGGCAAATCCTGTCAACCTGCTGGCGGTATTCCTGCTCATCATTGTTGGAGATCAGGCCGACTATGGTGGTGTCATCTGCAAATTTTATTACCTTGACAGAATTTGCCGAGGATCTGCAATTGTTCGTGTACAGGGAAAACAGGTATGGTGACAGGACGCAGCCTTGTGGGGCCCCTGTGTTGGTGATCTTTGGTTGCGAGGAGGTGGAGCCCATCTTGACAACCTGAGATCTGTTTGTAAGGAAGTCCTTGATCCACAGTTGAAGAGTGGGGTGGACCCCGAGCTCAGCCAGGTTCTCCTGTAGTATCTGGGGGCTAATGGTGTTAAACGCCGAGCTGAAGTCGAGGAGGAGGACCCTGGCATATGAATTTGGTTTGTCAAGGTGGTTGTTGACAAGTTCCAAACAGATGTTAATGGCATCGTCGGTTGACCTATTTGCCCTATAAGCAAATTGATACGGGTCTAGCTGGGCTTCAGTTTTGTGTTTAAGGAGGGGCAGGACTGCTTTCTCAAAAGCTTTCATTATGACCGACGTGAGTGCGACAGGCCTGAAGTTGTTAAGGTCTGAGGCACCCTGTTTTTTGGGGACAGGAATGATGGTGGACCTTTTGAAGCATGTTGGTACTTTGCCACTCTGCAGAGACTTGTTGAGGATGGAGGAAAGGATGGGAGCAAGCTGCTGTGCACACGCTTTCAGGCAGGCCGGTGACACCCCATCCGGGCCTGAGGCTTTTCTGGCATTAAGTTTAGACAGGTGGCACGCCACCTCAGTCTCACTTACAGCCAGGGGGGTCGAGTTTTGGCATGGTGGTGCTGAGACATGGGGTGGAGTGAAGGGGACCTGTAGTATTGGAAGCCCCGCCGGAGCCTCCTGCTCCTCAAACCTGCAGTAGAAGCCGCTGAGTTTTTCCATCAGTTCAGCGCTGGGAGCTGCGTTTTGGGGGGGGAGCTTGTAGTTGGTGGCTGCTTTAAGCCCCCGCCAAACGGCTTGTGCATCATTTGAGGAGAGGTCCTGCTTCAGCTTGTCTGCGTAGCCTTTTTTGCGATTCTCAATTCCCTATCCAGGATGTTCCTTGCCTTCCTGTATTCCTCATGGTTCCCGGACTTGTGTGCGACTTCCTTGCTTCTGCGCAGTTGCCGAAGTTTCTTGGAGAACCAAGGTTTGTCATTCGGGTAGACTTTGTGCGTTTTCTTTGGTATACAGGAGTCCTCGCAGAAACTAATGTACGAGCTCACGTTGTCAGCCCACTCATCTAGGTTTGGAGCTTCCAGAGCCTTCCAGTCCGTGCAGTCAAAGCAGGCTTGAAGTTGCAGCTTGGCCTCGTTTGACCACACCTTGGTTGTTTTAAGGACTGGTTTAGCGGTTTCTAGGCGCCTCCTGTAGGTAGGTATCAGGTGGATGAGACAGTGATCGGATGAGCCAAGAGCTGCCCATGGGGTGGCTTTGTAAGAGTCTCTCAAGACCGTGTAGCAGTGGTCGAGAGTGTTTGCGTTCCTAGTGGGGCAGGCGATGTGCTGATGAAAGCGTGGGAGCTCTTGGCGGAGGTTGGCCTTGTTAAAATCACCCAGGATGATGAACAATGCATCTGGGAGGGTTGTCTCCCAGTGCGTGATAGTGTCGCTAAGGACGCGCAGGGCAGCTTTGACATCTGCATCGGGTGGGATGTACACTCCGACCAGAGAAGCTATATTAGGGGTGAAGCCCTAGATCACCAAGGAAGCCATATGGGGGAGGGAGGGGAAAAGCAATAGATATCATGGAACTATTTTTGGGAGAAAGGTGGTTACTAGGCACCAGAGAACTGTATAGGGGAGGGATGGGGGTCACTAGACACCAGGGAAATATATAGGGGAGGGAGGGACCATTTGACACCAGGGAACTTTTATAAGGAAGGGATGGACATTGAGGTTGGTTCATGACTTGGTCCCAATTTTCAATTTTGGCCCACTTTAGAATTTGAGTTTGACACCCCTGCCCTACATGTTTCATCTTTATGATTAATAAGTCATAAATAGTGTCCCCACATTATAATGCATCCAGTTTATATTTCTTCCTAGATAATGCCCCTCATTATAATGTTTCCAAATGGTTGTGCCCCCAGATAGTGGTCCCCACACAGTGCCCCCATTAATTTAGCATCCCCCATGATATAGCGTCGTTCCCTTGATGTTAAGCGTTAAGTCGTTAAGCGACGCCTCTTCCTGCTCGCAACATCACGTGACTACACTACGGACGCGAACGGGAAGTAAGTGATTGCGGTACTTTGCGCAGAGTTGTTGGGCATCTTTTTAATTTGATCCACAGTGTCTTTCGCTTCACGATGCGCGATAGCCGCAGGGGCAACATCGTTTAACACGCTTATGTTAAACGATGTTGCCTGACATCGGGTAATATCGCTGCAAGTATCGTCAGGTGGGTACCAAGCTTTATTCATCTTTATGGGTGTGAGAATGGGACATGAGCGATGGGTTCTCCGATTGGCTAGTTTGGATCCCCTGAGGAAATAAGCATAGGGGGCTGCTTAATAATTGATATACTGTATACCTATATATATATCCTACAGACTTACATGAATTTTAAGAGTAGGTAAATATACACTGTATACATCTGATTATTGAAAACTAGCTGAAGACCAGGTGTTGCCCAGGTTTGTATTTGGTTGTTGTTGTTGGCTCCAGCCACTTTTGCTAACCTTGACACACAGTCAGTCACTAAGCAAGTTTGTGAACTTTGGACCCTTGGTATCAATAATGTGAGAATGGAAGCAGTTGAAATTTTGCGACTAAAATCAATCAAACGAATCTGACTGGCTGTTTGTGGCTCCACCCCCTTTTCTGAATTTGAGCCCCAGTCACCCAGTGATCGACTGTAGCAGGTTTGAGGCCTCTGCCATTAAAGTGACACTGAAGCAGAAAAAAAAACATTATGATATAATGAACTGTATGTGATAATTAATAGAACATTAGCCTGTAGCCGACCGCGTCACGCCGACGGGCTTGGCCGCCGCGGCAGCCCCAGGACCGCCTTACGCCGATTGGCGTAAAGTCCTGGGGCTCTGTTTTGCAGGAGATCGCACGCAGGCTGCGCGCACATCTCCTGCTCGGGGGGCGGAGGGGGGAGTGCAAGAAAGTAAAAAAAAACAACATTTTTTATTAAAAAAAAAACTACAAATAAACATAAATAAATAAACATCGGGGGGGGGCATCAGACCCCACCAACAGAGAGCTCTGTTGGTGGGGAGAAAAGGGGGGTAATCACTTGTGTGCTGTGTCGTGTGGCCTTGCAGCTTGGCCTTAAAGCTGCAGTGGCCAATTTAATTAAAACTGCCCTGGTCTTTAGGGGGGTTTAACACTGCGGTCCTGAAGTTGTTAGTAGCAAAGAAAATAGTCTCATATTTTATTTTCAATTATATAGTTTTTTTTATAACATTGCATCATTCTCTAATATTTGCAGTTTACACATTACACATTACACTCAACATTCTAAATGATTTCACAGAGCAGGCTAGTGAACTTTTGAATTTTCTCTGCAGAAAAAACAAAATACAGTAAAAGACACTTGAGATAATAAGCTTCAGAAGACAGAGCTCTCTGCTTTGAAAGTCATGAAGCTCAGATAAGCTCTTTTGCATAGATAACAACTGGAGTTTCTTAACTCTTCCTGTACTGGAAACAATATTAGACTCATATCTCTGCTGCTAATGTTTTATTTCTTAGATGTACTAGAAGAAGAACATTGCAAAGATTAAACATCTGATTCCCCCAGAGGATCTTCCAACCCTAGTCCACGCCTTCATCACATCACGGCTGGACTACTGCAATGCCCTTTATGCTGGCCTCCCCAAAAAGGACCTGCGTCGCCTGCAATTAGTGCAGAATGCTGCTGCCAGATTGCTAACAAACCAGCCTCGCCACTGTCACATTACACCGATCCTTCGCTCACTGCACTGGCTACCAGTAGAATGGAGAATACTCTTCAAGATTGGACTGATGACATTCAAATCCCTGCACAATCTGGGCCCTGGATACATGAAGGACTTGCTGAAGCTGCACCACACCTCTCACAACCTCAGATCAGCAAGTTCTATAAGCTTGGTCACTCCCAGAGTGCACCTCAAAAAATCTGGAGATAGAGCCTTCTGTCATGCTGCCCCTACTCTTTGGAACTCCCTGCCACACCCAGTAAAGACAGAACCATCCCTGGAGCTATTCAAATCCAGACTGAAAAGCCACCTGTTTAGCCTGGCATATCCGGACTTATAAAATTCTTGCTCTGTACCATGATGGTCGGAGCCATGCTTATGCGCTTTGAGTCCCATGGGAGAAAAGCGCTTTACAAATGTTATTTGTTGTTGTTGTTGTTGTACTACACATACAAATCATTATATCATAAGTTTATTTTCACTAAAGATTCCCTTTGACAGTTTAAGAATGGTAGCAAATAATTTAAATATTCCCCTTGAAAATCATTGAAAATAAAAATAACAATTATTACGGTATATGTTCATGTATCCACAAACAGAACACAAATAATAAAAGTAGTTATTAACCATCTAGAGTTGCTAATAGTATTGAGTTACTTTGGGATCCAGATTCTTAGAGGACATAACCAAGATCTGAACAATATAGAATAATGTACAGTTTGAAAGAAGATGCAGATGCCACATTTTTACAGGCATTTCAGTGCGTAAATTGATATTCATATACATATCATCTGGTGTGTCTGACTGTTATTTTCTATGCGATTCAGGAAAGAATCTGGCACCTGTGTGTACTGCCTCTTGACAAAAAAAAAAAGTTTCTCCAGTTGCTGCTTACTGTATATACAAGCCATATATTTTTTTGTGCATTCTTTTCTTATTTTTTTTTTCTTTTGCTTTCAAGCTCTGCTGTAGCGTTACATATCTAGCCACATGTGCATTCCATTGTGGGAGAATGAAAGAATCATACGGATGTATTTAATAAACAGAAATAAACAACTGTGTGCTGTAGCAGAAACCAGTTAGAAATCGTCTTTCACTCGCAGATATTAATTCTGACCCTGGTTTCTAAAACTACCTTAAAATATGGTTCTCATTATATCTCAGATGCAGGTGACCTGACACCCTTCCCATCTCCCTTCAAGCTCAGGAATTAATGTCACGTCCTGGAATCTTGGGAACAAATCAAGGCGACATGAAGTCAGTATAGAGAGTCTTTATCTAGGAGTCCATCTTTGTCACAATGCAGGACTTCAAGAGTACCCAAGCCGAAGCTCAGGCACAAAATTAGATACCTCAAGAGAGGGAAGCCTCAGCATCCTATAGAGGCTTCCCTCCCTGCTCTGATGTCCCTCGTCGCTGAGCGCACCCCCCGGAAGATTAGCAATAAGGCATTGTTGCTAATCACATGAGGCTGCGCAGCGCCTCTTCCTATAGCGTAGCTGCACGCTAGCTGTGCGAGTCCACTTGCGCATGCATGCCCGTGCTCGCGTGGTTAATGCACGGCCGTACTATAGGAAGAGGAGCTGCACGGCCTGATGTGGAGGGGGGCCGCGCTCGGCAACGGGGGATGGCGAAGTAGCGAGGGAAGCCTCAATAGGATCCTGAGGTTTCCCTCTCTTAAAGTAATGATCTGATTTTGATAACTTTCAGCAAAGCTGAATTACGTCGATATAACAACATTCCCGTTTCACTCCAAATGGGCAGTGTGTCTTTCTCATTCTCAGCTCCTGTACCAGATGCCTCGTAGTTTGAGAGTATCTTATCTGTCCCTAGCACTGCACTCTTCTGAAGAGAAAGCTCAACGTTCCTGGATGTTCCTACCACCACTGCACCACTTCAGTCTTCCCCACTGACATCCTCTGTAGTTCCTCTTTCAGGCCTTGGTGCTTACTTAGCTTGCCAATCTCCTTGTTCCATGTTGCTGTCACTTGGCACTACTATTTCTATCACCACTGCTATCTAATACTTGTCTACTACCACGATTCATTGGCGGTAGTCATCTGTCTATCTTCATCTAGAAGTCCAACAGAATCTTAGCCCAGTTATTCTAAACGGTGGTCTGTTGAGTCTCCCATCTGGACCCGAAAGAATTTAGCCCATACGCTGTGCAGATGTTCCTGTACACATTGAAGCTACTTGGCTGAACTGTTCAGCTGATTCCTGGCTGCTACTTAATTCTACACATGCTTACCTAAGATAATTATTTGCCTGGATTAAAAGGGTCTGTGTCAGATGTTGATGGCTGCTGACAAATATATATAGGCACTTGTAAAAAAAAAGTGAGGATACAATAAATATTGTGAAGTTTAGGGGCTCGCAGCCAGCACGCAGTATACAGTTGTATAAAACAAAAATCTGTTTATTTTTCAGCAGTAACATAAACAGCTTATTTCAGCAGAAATTGGAAAATAAAATGGCAAGCTTACTTCAGCTTTGTAGTCCATATATCAGTAGTAAATAGTCCAGCTTATTCAAATACAATTCATTTAAGCCAAAGCCATACACACAGCGGTCCAAAGTATGGTTTGGTTTCCAGCAATATCTCCAAACAGACTGGTCAGGAGCTCAGCAGCACACATGCTCCTCCACATCAACTCCACCCTGACTGCATGTGAGATGCTTCCTGATATGCAAATCTCTTAGAGCTTCTCTTCAGCTCTATAGAAAACCAGGTGTGCACCTGGGTGAAATGGGAAGGCCCGCCCTTCCTTCCCTCCCACTCCGGGAGTCTGGCCCTGAAAAAATAACAAAGGCTGCCAACAATACCCAGACTCCCCTTCCAGGTACACATCTAATTTTAAAGGGACAACAGTCCAAATAACGGGGAAATGTACCCTCCCGTCCAGCACGCAGTCCCGATGATCCCTACAATATATTTTATATATACATTAACTACCTAAAAGTGTTTAAAAGGAAGAATACCTGAATCAACTAAATATTTGGTTTCACCAAATTATTGACTTTAAAACAGGTTTTCTTCTGCCAGTTCCAGTCAACTGAAATTGATCAGGAATCAAGAATGGTGAAAACTGAGCTTGCTGTACATAATGGCAACAATGCATACTTGAATGTAAAAGACTTCCTGGATTTCCCTTCTCTTGGTTTTAGTAATTGGTTTAGGACTTACCCAGGATACCACACACATCAGAAAGGAAAAATTCTGGCACCTCTCGAGGTATCTTTAGGTTAATTGAATTAACAAATTCATTACACACAAAAAAATGAGTTGTACAATTGTGGGAATACTTAAGATGATATATTTTTCTGTATACATGCTCATTCCTTCTTGCCAGATATTTTTTTGCTGTACTCCTTACCCTTTAACAGATAGCTGTGCCTTAACATCCCCCCCCCCCCCTTAAAAACTCACCTAAGGTGTGTTCACTTATGAGGGTCATGCGACAAGCCTCCTCCCGTGAACTGCCCAACTCCTCCCTGCACCAGTCTCAGATCCTGCTATCTGGACACCGCCACACATCACCGAACCATGCCTCTGTAGACTGACACTAGAGGGAGGAAGAGTGGCAGGACAGTCTCACTGATTTCCACAACTCTGCATGCTGAATGTCTACCCCTCTTTAGGAGGAAGGGTGATGACACCTATAGCCAAACTAAGCTCTGTTTCTGACAACAGCAGATGTGAGTGGTTGCATGTACCACCTCCACCCCCCACAAGAAGGTACTGTTAGATGACAGGCCACAGTTCTGATTCTCCATCTCAGATCCAGTGACATTGGGTTCCATGGTGGCACCATCACAAGGCTGTCTCCAGTGATTTAGTGGTGGGGCAGAAGGTCCTTTTTAGGTGCAAAGGAGAATTTTGAGGTCCACTGGCCAGTTTTTGTCAAACTACTTGCAATAATTTATATAACTAATTTGGTATGGATTATTTTTGTTATTGATAATGTAGCTAACCTTTAAACTGTTTACAACAATACACATATCTGATCTTCTGCACCTCTCTAGTCTGGATCACGGCTCTGCCTTGAGCAGTAAATGTCCTTGAAATGCATTTATTAAACTCTCCAGTAGACAGGAATATTAGAGTGAAATTAATGGGAATGTTTTCCTTCTTGTATAATGTGCTGGACTCCATGTGAAGGAGTGACAAATGACCTTCGCTGTGTGTTTTCTACCTGCTTCTCTGTCCTTTGTGTGCCTGAAACTTTAAAGGTCACATGCAAACACTGAAAATGGCTCAAATGCCAAACAGATCTGAAGGTTCTCTTTATGAGATTTACTAGTACTCTGTGTTTTCCTGAGACTCTGCAACAAGTCCCTGCCAACATTTCTTGCACAGCAGGTACCTAGCCATGCAAAGTACAAGGTTATATAGTCAATAACAAGGGTGTTGCATTCTATGCTCAAAAACATACATAATGCCATAAGGTTGGTCATGGATTTCAAAAACACCTGTTTTCACAACAGTCATGTTTACTTAGAGGAAAATTGGACAGATTTGACATTTGATCGTAAAAAGGCTAACATTTGTAAAATGTTCTAACTTCTTACAGGATCCTTTGAAAGCACTGATTGACAGTATAGCATGATGTTTTTGTGGTCATTATTTCACAAATATAATCATTTTTGCTTTGAAAGGTTGCTTGAGAATCTATTATGTGTGACCGGTCATCTGTCTGTTGTACAGAAAAGGCAACAAAAAATGAATAAGCTGATTTAGGGCATTAGCTGTATCACAGATAAAGACTTCCTGGCAGTTGGATGTTGCCTCCTGAACATTCTGTACATTCAGTTCCACTATGATTATTCACTATGTGGAAGGGTCAGGATTATACCAAGTTTAAAGAGTTACAATGTTAAACATTGTTATTTCCCAATCATTCCTGTCACCAGGAGGACGATGATGTATTGCCAGAAAAAAACAAGACACATATTTCAATGATGGTGTTCACACCGACGTTCATGGACACTCAGTTGACATCAGGCCTGGAATTGTGTCAAAGGAGCCTACAGGCACAGGTGTCCTGGCACCCTAGACTTCACCCTCCATGAATCTACAAATACCAAACAACCGCACCTAAAGTGTGCAGCCTGGCCCAGCTGTCACTTTTCCCTTACTTCCCTTGTCCATAATATAGTAGGTAGCTACAGGTGCCACTTAATATTAGGTTGCCAGAACTATCCTCAGTATTAAAATTAGAGGTGCCCCCGAATGAAAAGGCAGCTCTGGTCAGTGGAATGCTGAGACCCAGGTGAGTAACCTCTCATTTACACTCCGCTCAGGACTCTGCATGGGTAAGGCAGGAGGGAGGCACTAAGGGAGGGGGGTGTGCCACCTTTCCATCATAAGAGACCTGTAGGCACGTGCCTACAGTGCCTTATAGTAAATCCGGCCCTGGTTGGCATTGCTAATTGTCCAACTCGCAGTACTCTGATTGCGTTAGTACCAGTAATATTGCCATCCGCTGTGTCTGCATTTTCATGTACAGTATACTCATATCATGACTTTTATGGATATCAATGTCTGTATTCTTATGCATACATGTCTCTGTCATTTTATGTATAAAAAAGTCTGTTATGTTTACCCATGTCTATAATTTTATGTATAACTGTATTTATATTTTTATGTACACCTGTTTGTTTCTTACTCTGTACACGTCCACAGAAGATAATTTTGCTTTAAAAATCATTAATTTTCCCATTTACCTTTTTGGTTACAAAAACTAACTTGGGGTGGGGGTAACTTGGGAGGAAAGGACAGCAGCCGCGACTGCATGCTTTTATTTTCTTTAGTTTTGTATTTAGTTTTCGTTTTTCTAGTTTTAATTTGATAGGCAACACTTGGGTGTTCGTGCAGGTGATGCAAAGCAGCATAGAAAGTGGGCACCTGGGCTAGGATGAGCCAACGGCCATTTCACACTCCCACTCTTGTTCAAGGTTTGATCTCAATCAATCACTTTTACTAAAAAACGTAGGAGTGTCAAACTCAATCACTTAATGGGCCAAAACCTTAAACACAGTCTAATGGACCAGAGGCTTCCTGATCCATCCTGGAGCTCAACATTGCTGTGCAGGGACTCTCCGAAAATATCCAAAAAGATCTTATCAGACATGACCTCATGACCACAACACTCCCCCTCCATGGACCAGTGTGAGTTTGCCCATACTATGAATGTGCCACGCCTGCACAGAAGCCTCTCATTTATAAGTAGGGTAGCGGGACCATAAACAAGAAGAGGGTCCAAGCCAGTGGTAGTCGGGTTGAGGCAGACAACGGAAGCCTCTCAACCATCCAGAAACTTTCCTCTTCATGGTTAAGCATTTGACTTTTTTCTTCAAACTAACAGGTTCGCATTAAGTCACTAGCCCAGAATGAGCATGCAGATCAGATGCTTTGACTCTGATCTGACTCTACTGAGTGCATGCTTGTTGCAAGTGTGAATCTCAAACTAAAGGTAAAAGCTCAGCATGACAGCCAGGCATCTTGTATTATAAGCCAATGCCAATGAAGATGGTCAGAAGAGAACTGGCATTTCTTCCTGTAACATCAGTAGTGGCAGTGGATTTAAGGTGCACTTTCCTCCGGGTGTACCTCCCTGTGCAATAAAGTAAGAGCCTGACTGTGGTGTTTATGCTTTGGAGGTGGCCACATCACATGTTTTGTGAGCACTGGGTGACTGCAGGCATTACAGAGGAGAGTTTACTCGGCACAAGCACAGAGGCATATACTTATAATGTATACAGCACAGGTTGAGGATTTACATCATTCTCCTTTCTTTTACTACTTAAAAGCATGCAAATTTGGAGCTCTTGTGGGTCACATAAAATAGCAAGGCGGGTCAGATTCAAGGGTCTTGAGTTTGACACCTGTGCATTTTTCACTCCCATCCAAAGGGGTTGATTCCATGGGCGTCCGCAGAAAATTTTCCAGGGGGGGGCAAAAAGTGGGGAGTTAAAAATTTGGGCTGGTGTTGTGTGGCGCGCCAAAAAATGGAGCTACGATGGGTGTGGTCATGAACCAGAATGTGGGTGTGGTCGTGGGTGGAGACAAGTTTACATGAACTAAGCAATGGTGGGACATTAGATTAGGACAGTGGTGGCGAACCTTTTGGAGGTCGAGTGTCCAAACTGCAAAGTCACTTTACTATCACAAAGTGCCAACAGCAATTTAAACTAAATACAAACGTTTTAACTCATACATGAACATTATGGAAAATTAAGTTGAAAATAAACTGTGAAGATAAACAATTTCATCCATCGTACTCCTGAAAAAAATTATTCATTTTTTTTAGAACCTCCCAGTTTCATTTTCTGTTTTAAAAAGCAGAAAAAGTAGGTTTAATGCTATTGTCTCATATGATGATGATTCAGCTTTTTCCATAGTCTCGCAGTTAGCAATCATGTGACCCCCAACAAGACAAATTCAGCAATCATGAGGCCCCCCCCATCAAGACAAATTCAGCAATCATGAGGCCCCCAACATGACCAACTCAGCAATCATGAGGCCCCCAACAAGACAAATTCAGCAATCATGAGGCCCCCAACAAGACAAATTCAGCAATCATGAGACCCCCAACAAGACAAATTCAGCAATCTTGAGGCCCCCAACAAATCATGAGGCCCCCAACAAGACAAAGTCAGTAACCATGAGGCCCGCAACAAGACAAATTCAGCAGTCATGAGGCACATAAATAGACAGCTTTTCACATAAATAGGCAGAATGCCCCCTTAATATGTAGACACCTCTCACCTGGCAGCAGTTCCCCAAAATACACTCAATCTGACAGCAGTGGTTCCCCAAAAATAGGTAGCCCCAGGTCTATAGGTGTCCCCAGAATAGGTGGCCAGCGGTATAGATGTCCCCAGAACTGGTAGCCAGGGGTAGAGATGTCCCCAGAACAGGTAGCCAGGGGTATATGTGCCCAGTATATGTAGGCAAGGGTATATGTCCCAGTATATGTAGGCAGGGGGTATATGTCCCAGTATATGTAGCCAGGGGGATATGTCCCAGTATATGTAGGCAGGGGTATATGTCCCAGTATATGTAGCCAGGGGTATATGTCCCAGTATATGTAGGCGGGGGTATATGTCCCAGTATATGTAGGCAGGGGTATATGTCCCAGTATATGTAGGCAAGGGGTATATGTCCCAGTATATGTAGGCAGGTGTATATGTCCCAGTATATGTAGGCAGGGGTATATGTCCCAGTATATGTAGGCAGGGGTATATGTCCCAGTATATGTAGGCAGGGGTATATGTCCCAGACAGTATATGTAGGCAGGGGTATATGTAGGCAGGGGTATATGTCCCAGACAGTATATGTAGGCAGGGGTATATGTCCCAGACAGTATATGTAGGCAGGGGTATATGTCCCAGACAGTATATGTAGGCAGGGGTATATGTCCCAGACAGTATATGTAGGCAGGGGTATATGTCCCAGTATATGTAGGCAGGGGTATATGTCCCAGTATATGTAGGCAGGGGTATATGTCCCAGACAGTATATGTAGGCAGGGGTATATGTCCCAGACAGTATATGTAGGCAGGGGTATATGTAGGCAGGGGTATATGTCCCAGTATATGTAGGCAGGGGTATATGTCCCAGACAGTATATGTAGGCAGGGGTATATGTCCCAGACAGTATATGTAGGCAGGGGTATATGTCCCAGTATATGTAGGCAGGGGTATATGTCCCAGTATATGTAGGCAGGGGTATATGTCCCGGTATATGTAGCCAGGGGGATATGTCCCCAGAAAAAGTGGCCATGTGTGCAGGAGGAGGGGAGCAGCGGAGAGAAGAGGGAGAGCTATGGGCACTCACCTTAGGGGGCTCTCCCTCCCTCTCTCGCTCTCCCCTCCGGAGTCCGGAATGAAGTGTGCAGCGGCTGGCAGCGGTGGGCGGAACTTACCTCCTCTCGTCGCACGCGCCGGATGGATTAGCCGCTACTCTGGCCTGATCCAGACCAGAGTGCGGCACCAGAACTTCCGGCGCAGGAGCGAGAGGAGGTAAGTTCCGCCCACCGCTGCCAGCCGCTGCACACTTCATTCCGGAGGGGACAGCGAGGGAGAGAGAGACCCCTAAGGTGAGGGAAGGGGGGGGAGACGTCCGCCCTTCCCCACTGTGCCCATAGCGCTCTCTCTCTTCTCTGCGTGTTCCCCTCCTGCTGGCTGCACGGGCACGCGGCCAGGGGGGGGGCAGCGGGCGGCAAGGCTCGGGCAGATGCCCGGTTTTGCCATATGTGCGGACGCCCATGGTTGATTCACTATGACAAATAGCGTACCTTATCAAGGACATTATCCCTGCACTTTGAATGGCTCAATAGGCTTCCTGTCACTTGACAGGAAACATGTCAGGCAGCCTTAGCCTATTGGGCCAATCGAAGTGCGGGGATAATGTCCTTTAAAGTGATTGGACCCGCAGGGGCTCAGGGCAGGATGAGTGGAGCTCTCGCCATTGCCAATTAGCAAGCATAAGTTCGTAGTGCTCGCTATGCTACTCTGATAAGACGTGTTAACTCTGATAAGGCGTGCTAACTCCGATAAGGCGTGCCAACTCTGATAAGGTGTGTTAACTCTGATAATGCACACTATTTGTCATAGCGAATCACCCCCATAGTGTTCAAAGGAGGACGTGAGGCATAGTGGGATGTGGTTTTGGGGTATTGTGGGAGGAAGCCATGCCAACCTTGCCACTCAACCTCCTTCTAGTGCGATGCTGTGGAAACAAGTGTGGTGTGATGAGTGGAGCAGCACTTTTTCATGGTAAGAGGGATAGGGGTGGTAAATAAATAAATTCAAATTAAAAAATCATGATAATGTTTTGTGTTTTTTTTTTTTTATATATATGACTGGCTCATGTGGATGATAGTTTGCAGATACAGAGGGCACAGACTTCTTTCTGTATAGATTACAGCTCACAAATCTACAATGAGATGTTATCATCTTTCCTCTGTAGTTCTTGCTATTGGGGCATTTCACTCAAACCCATGGAGTATGCCAGCAGGTTACTGTTTTAGCTCATATGTGTTGCAACTCCACCACAGTGCACTGTATAGGCAGACGAGGTGTTCGGATTGTACACAATCTAGGCTTGCACCCACAATTATCACAAAAGGTCATTCTGGGCGCCAAAAATACTAGCCTGTGTTGTCTAGCTGACTTTTTTCTTCCTGTGTGGCCAACACATGTAAATAATACATTACATACAATTATAACTACTTTCTCCTAAAAGGTTTTAGTTATTGCCAAAGGCACCATTTAAAGTGACACTGAAGCGAAAAAAAAATTATGATATAATGAATTGTATATGTAGTATGGATAATTAATAGAACATTAGCAGCAAAGAAAATAGTCTCAGGTTTACTTTTTCAGATATATGCTTATTTTATAGCATTGTATCATTCTATCATATTTGCAATTTACAAACCACATTCTGTATTTTAAACTATGTAATAGAGAAGAGCTAATGACCCTTTCAACTTCCATGCAGTAAAAATCTTATCAGAAGCTGCCTGTCACTGTTTCTTTGAAGTATAAGTGCTTCAGAAAACAGCAACTCAAGTTGAATCAGAGAGCTCAGAGAAGCTCTTTTGCATAGACTCGTATCTTTGCTACTTATGTTCTATTTCTTAGATGTACTACACATACAATTCATTATGTCATAAGTGTATTTTCACTTCAGATTCCCTTTAAGATACATTTAACTTTATGTCACTAATATTATTTTATCCACAGATTATTTTATTGGACCTGAGACTGTTATTGAAATGAGCCTATTCTGAAAGCAAGGTTAGGTTCATTTTTCAAGAACATTACAAGGTTATTTTTCTTCAACCGCTACTGCAAATTACGTCAACATACATTTTGTTCACCTTCAGATCAAAGTAAAAAATTGTAGGACACACAACGCACGCTTTCAGGTTCACTCAGTACAACAAACAGCAATGTGGAAAAGTCAAAGAACAACAGCAGTAAAAAAAAGATCTTTCACTGATCTAAATTGCACATTTTCCATTTGCTTTTGAATTATTTCCAACTATTATCACTAAAGCCATTTTGGTTCTCTATCCAGTATTATAGGGCCTGAGAAGACCTCTCAATCTATATCCTGCCTCCATGAGGATGGCTAGAGATATATTAAAACATAAAGGTATATACTGTACAATCATTTTAACCACTTGTCAACCGCCTAACGCTGATCGGCGGTGGAAGAGTAGCTCGGTTGTTCCTCAGCGACGCCATACGGCGTCATCTCACGAGGAGCGAGATTAGACTGGAGCTCGCACGAGCTTCTATCTGTATCTGTAAACACAGCTGAGCACAGTGATCAGCCTGCCAGTGGCTTATCAGTGCTGGCAGGCTGGTTTTTGTGTGTGTGTATATATATATATATATATATATATATATATATATAAACATTTATTTAGCGCTGACATATAATGCAGCGCTGCACAGAGTATTGCCTTGTCACTTAACTGTCCCTCGGAGGGGCTCACAATCTATTCCCTTCCATAGGCATATGTCTAAATATGTGTATATGTGTAGGGTAGCGTATGTAACGTAGTGTAGGGCCAATTTCGGGGGGGATTAAAAAATGTAAAAATGTAACTCTTTTTTTTTTGTGTGTTTCAAAGTCTTTATTGAGTTTTTAACATTTTAAAGAGGTACAACAAAGTTTCAGAAAAAGCATAACAAGATTAACAAACAGACAATATAACGTTGAACATTTGCTTAATGTCATATCAAAGTGACAAGATAAGCAGTAGGACATGTAAACCATAAACAATGGGGGAGATTATATCTGCAGTTTGCTGGTTGTGTGACCCAGAAGACTAAACCCAACTATCTGGGGCATGCCGTAAGTGAGCAGGGAAGGGGATCCTGGCCTAAAGTCAGGAAAAATGTTGACCTCTGGAGCCCATCGTCCAGCGATAGATGGGCGATCCCAAAGAGGTCGCTACTGTGAGCGAAACTGGTGAGGCAAGTATAGGAAGAAAGAGAAGGTAGAAAGAAGAAAGAAAAGGAAAAAGTGAGCGGTCCCGACTCATAGCCTCATAATGAATGGACTCTCCAGTGAAGGATGTTCGAGCTGGATCCAGGGAACCCAAATCCTTGTACATTTTCTATGGGTATCAAGATGCTAGTCAGCTTTTCATTGATCATGATTCACATATATATATATATATATATATACAGTGGCTTGCAAAAGTATTCCGCCCCCTTGAAGTTTTCCACATTTTGTCATATTACTGCCACAAGCATGAATCAATTTTATAATTTTATTGGAATTCCACATGATAGACCAACACAAAGTGGTGTACACATGAAAAGTGGAACGAAAATCCTACGTGATTCCAGACATTTTTTTACAAATAAATAACTGCAAAGTGGTGTGTGCATAATTATTCGGCTCCCTTTGATCTTAGTGCAGTCAGTTGCCTATAGACATTGCCTGATGAGTGCTAATGACTAAATAGAGTGTACCTGTGTGTAATCTAACGTCAAAACAAATACAGCTGCTCTGTGACGGCCTCAGAGGCTGTCTAAGAGAATATTGGGAGCAACAACACCGTGAAGTCCAAAGAACACACAAGACAGGTCAGAGATCAAGTTATTGAGAAATGTAAAGCAGGCTTAGGCTACAAGAAGATTTCCAAAGCCTTGAACATCCCACGGAGCACTGTTCCAGCGATCATTCAGAAATGGAAGGAGTATGGCACAACTGTAAACCTACCAAGACAAGGCTGTCCACCTAAAATCACAGGCTGAACAAGGTGAGCGCTGATCAGAAATGCAGTCAAGAGGCCCATGGTGACTCTGGACGAGCTGCAGAGATCTACAGCTCAGGTGGGAGACTCTGTCCATAGGACAACTATTAGCCATGCACTGTACAAAGTTGGCCTTTATGGAAGAGTGGCAAGAAGAAAGGCATTGTTAACAGAAAGCATAAGAAGTCCTGTTTGCAGTTTGCCACAAGCCATGTGGGGGACACAGCAACCATGTGGAAGAAGGTGCTCTGGTCAGATGCAACCAAAATGGAACTTTTTGGCCAAAATGCAAAACGCTATGTGTGGCGAAAAACTAACACTGCACATCACTCTGAACACACCATCCCCACTGTCAAATATGGTGGTGGCAGCATCATGCTCGGGGGGTGCATCTCTTCAGCAGGGACAGGGAAGCTGGTCAGAGTTGATGGGAAAAACTTGGAAGAAAACCTCTTGGAGACTGCAAAAGACTTGAGACTGGTGTGGAGGTTCACCTTCCAGCAGGACAATGACCCTAAACATAAAGCCAGGGCAACAATGGAATGGTTTAAAACAAAACATATCTATGTGTTAGAATGGCCCAGTCGAAGTCCAGATCTAAATCCAATCGAGAATCTGTGGCAAGATCGGAAAACTGCTGTTCACAAACGCTGTCCATCTAATCTGACTGGGCTGGAGCTGTTTTGCAAAGAAGAATGGGCAAGGATTTCAGTCTCTAGATGTGCAAAGCTGGTAGAGACATACCCTAAAAGACTGGCAGCTATAATTGCAGCAAACGGTGGCTCTACAAAGTATTGACTCAGGGGGCCGAATAATTACGCACACCCCACTTTGTAGTTATTTATTTGTAAAATTGTTTGGAATCATGTATGATTTTCGATCCACTTCTCACATGTACACCACTTTGTATTGGTCTTTCATGTGGAATTCCAATAAGATTGATTCATGTTTGTGGCAGTAATGTGAAAAAATGTGGAAAACTTCAAGGGGGCCGAATACTTTTGCAACCCACTGTATATATATATATATATATATATATATATATATATATACAAACAACAATCACAGCAGCAATCAAATATCACAAAAATAAATCTCTATTTGTGAGAAGAAAAGGGGTTAAAATTAATTTGGGTGCTAAGTTGTATGACCGAGCAATAAACCATTAAAGTTGTGAAGTGCCGAATTGTAAAAAATGGGCCTGGTCACTAGGGGGTTAATAGATCAGATTTTACATTCAATAAAAACATTGGGGTTGATTCACTAACCTAAATAACCTTCTGTTACTCGCGCTATTACATCAGCGTTCCTTAATTTTTGATTGATTGATTGATTGATTTTTTTACATTGATTGGCCCTATAGGCTGCCTATTGGGCCAATCAGCACGCAGGGATCACGTCCTTGGGGTCACTGGACTCGCCGGGACTCAGGATGTTACTCGCGCTATTTAGGTTAATGAATCAACCCTATTGAGTCTAATGATAATACATTCATTATGACGCTCTCAATCTACGTCTAATCGTTTTATATCAATTGAACATTGATTGGGGAAAGCCATCCTTACCTCCATCGAGGGCAGTGAGGGCGTGGGAATGGCGGTGCAGGTAGATGATCAGCAGCTTCATGGCTCTGTGCTGCAAAGAGCAGTACAAACGGAGTAACAGCAGCAGTGCTATCAATATCATATCAGGCTCCTGTCGGAATCTAATATCAAGTGGTGCCAAGTGGTAGATCAGGGAAACTATCAATATTAGGAATAATAATATTCATAATTTCCATAAATTATTACTAATTGTTTACTATAGAAGTATCTTAAATAATACCTCCAGTATAAAAAGACAGAGCCCGTCATGCCAGGCTCTTAATGCTGTAGGATCAGGAAGTCTCAGAGTTAATTACTTGCTTGATCCGCCGTATTTCGGACACAGGTGACACTCCCTCCTCAGGAATGCAGTTGTGCCATTTTTCCTAAGTCTGCCAAATCTCTGTGGAAACCTTTGCATGCATTGCTGCAGCCCATCGCGAGCATTGCAGCCACCAATTAGGCTGTGGCAGCCAAGGTGAAGGGTGAGAGCAGGAACGCAAATAGGGGTAGCCAGAGCCTCGGCAGAAATTCGAAGAAAAGAAAAAGCCTCACTTCTTGGGTGGGGGGCGGAGTGATCACCTGTATGGATACATTACTGTGGATCAGGCAAGTAATTAAACCTAAGACCCCACCTCCCCAGTCCTGCATCATTAAGACTAGGGATGCTCGCTGGATTCCGCGGAATTCTTAATTCCACGATTCCGGCCAGAATTAGGTCAATTCCGATTCCAGCGGTCGGAACGGAATTGCTAAACCTCTAAAATGGAATTCCATGGAAAAAATTTTATTTATGCGGAATTGAAAAAAAATCTCTCTCTCTCTCTCTCTCTCTCTCTCTCTCTCTCTCTCTCTCTCTAGTAGGGATGGTCACCGCTTTCCGCGGAATTGTATTTTCCGGAATTTTTAGGCGGAAATTGCTCATTCCGTTCCGTTTGGTCGGAACGGAATTGCTTTTTCAATCTGGCGGAATTCCGAAAATGCCTGTGAAATTCTGCCGGTATCCGTTGATGGTTTTAAGCTGAAAATTCAATTCAATGGCATCAAGTCCTAGAGAGAGAGAGAGAGCTCATTTTTCTCTTGGGTATATCACAATGGTACATGCTAGGCTGGCTTCAGCATGTAGTGTTCTTGGTGGTATAGCGGATAAGTCAGTTGCCTACCACACACTGAGACCTGGGTTCAATTCCCAGCCATGGTATGTAAGCTGGCTTTTGAAAACTACAATTCCCTGGAAGATGAGAGAGAGAGATAGATAGATAGATTTTTAAAAAAAAAATTCCGACGGAATCCGGAATTCCGTACAAATCTGGCTGAATTTTCATAGCAACGGAATTTAACACTGACGGAATCTGTGATTTCCAGCGGAACGGAATTTGCTGGTTCCGATCATCCCTAATTAAGACAATGCCTGGCATGACAGGCTCTGTCTTTTATACTTCAAGTACTCTTTAAGACAAGTAAGAAGAGCAACTTTATGTACCTTATCTGATTCCTATTCTATAGCTATTAGATGTAGTCCAGATGGCTGTGCTGAGATGCCAGGAACTGCTGTTAACACATGTAAAGCCGACCAGTTTCACCAGAAGAACTGGCTTCCTCAGGGCAATGAAAACTAGAAGAAATTTCACTTTCAACACTACAGCAATTAGTCCCTCAGACAGTTCCCAAAATATTTAAAGGGCATTGTTAAAAGAAGAGATGAAGCAACACTGTGGTAAACATGTCCTTCTCCCAACTCCCAATTATGAAACAGGAAAATCCTAAATAAGCATACATTTTTCAAAAAATAAACAAACTTTTTTTTGGCATTTGTGATGTTGTATTTGTAGTACAATTATTTTTTATATCAAGGGCCGGTTCACATGGGCAATTGCCAGCATCGTTTACCATCCTAGTGCACCGCGTCCTGCATTGAGATGAATGGCAGCGTTAATCTCAATGCATTTACCATCAATTGCGCAAGCATCATGGTTGATCGAATTTTCCGAGACACCGCATGTAGCTTATAGCGTTCGCTGCATTAGCGGTTCCTCATACAACTAGTGGCTTGAAATGTAATGCAACAATGAACCCATTGCCAAACAAGTGCTTGAAACAAGCTGCCAACAGCTGCAAAATGCACATTGTCTAGGATGTAGAATGCACATAAATACATGTTTACATTGTAGGTGTGTGTAGGGATAAACAGCCTACTGCTATCATTGCCAGCATAGTGATAGCCTAATAAGAAATGAATTTTAACACCTGAATCAATATTTTCATGTGCACCAGCTTAAAAGAATTCTACTGTATAATGATGTAGTCTTTTTTTTAAACAATAAAGCATTCTTTTTTGTTTATTCAAGTGATGCTTTCAGATGTGGCTTAAAGAGACAATGAAGCCAGTTGGTTGTGTAGTATGGATAATTACCAGAACATTAGTAGCAAAGAAAATATTCTCATATTTTTATTTTCAGTTATACAGTGTTTTCTATAAAATTCCATCATTCTCTAATATTTGCAGTTTACACACTACTCAGCATTCTAAATGATTTTACAGAGCAGGCCAGTGAACTATTGACCTGTCCTCTGCAGTAGAAAAAATAATACAGTGACTGACAGTTGAGATAACAAGCTTCAGAAGACAGAGCTCTCGCGACTTTGAAAGTCGTGGAGCGCAATGGCTCTTTTGCATAGATAACAACTGGAGTTTCTTAAATCTTCCTGTACTGGAAACAATATTAGACTTATGTCTCTGCTCCTACTGTTTTATTTCTTAGTTGAACTACACATACAAATCGTTATATCATTATTTTTTTTTTCACTTCAGTGTCTCTTTAATGTAAACTATAACAGCAAAAGAAGGGAATGCTTTTCACCTGCTCTACTTAGGTCTCACATACTTGAGATTTGGAGACTACGTTGTTGAGGACATCCTTTCTTGCAAAGCACAATTCTGGAAACCTAAGCCTGGAGACAGGGAACCAGTAAGAGGGAGCAGTGCTTGACTGATGAGCTGGGTTGGTAACTAAGTGGGTAGTCAGCAGGACAATGGTTCAGCAGCAGAACAGGTAGCAAGACAAGCAGGAGTTAACAAGTGCGCAGTTAACAGAGAGGCAAGAGATTCACCAACCAATAGGTAGTCAGCAAGGCTGGATTTATACTTTTGTTGCCCATGGGCCATCTTCTCTGTGGCTCCGCTGCCATGTGCACCAATGGCCCTCTCATTCAGTGTGCAGCTCTCTCTTCCATGTGTAACATCATTGAACAGCAGCTCCCCTTTTTCATGTTTTGCTCCCCATTCGTGGTCTCCCTTTTCCGTTTGCAGTATCTTCTTCCATATACAGCAACCCCTCTTCCATGTCACCTCCTTGGGCAACAGCCGCCCAGTGTCTAGGCTTTTGTAGCCTTTCCAGAAATCAGACCTGGTAATCAGACAGGCAGAGGTTCAGAAAAAAAAACAGGTAGTTAGACAGACAGAGGCATGGCAACATGCAAGCAATCAGTCCTGGAAGGGTCAAGCGCACAAGAGTAAATATAACACTACACACAGCAACCAACTGCAAAACTCCATGCCACACACATGCCTGACCATGTTCTCACACCTAAGGATACAAACAGCTTTTTTTGAGAAGCAGACTATTTTTTTAGCTTTGATTTGAATAAATCCCTTAATACAGTACCTTAAATAGTGACCAGGGACGCATGCCACACCTCTTTAGGTATGCCGTGCTATGGCAGACTGGACAAAGATCTACAAGTTGTACAGATAGCGAAGGGGCAGCAGCAGCAATGCTGACTACTACAGTATTCAGCAATAATGTAGGGTAACCCTAAGAACAGGCACTCTTCCAATAGTGTCACTTCCAGGCATGACCCTGCTGTGCATAATCAAACATCCATCACTACGTTTCGCTATATGTAATACATATATATTTTATTAAATTAAGGGAACATTATCCACTGTTGTATCAACCCCATACTGATTCACAGACAGCCTCCACATTGAAAATTGCGGCAGAAAACAATTGCAGCTGTGCCCCTGCACTTGTTATGTGTATAAATACAGAAATGATTTCAATCTCATCAAAAGATAATATTTTGAATTAGTTGATTTTATATTTAATAACAGTTATGTAGAAAATCAGCAGCACCGCTAACTTAAACGGAAAGAAAAACTAGACTATATCTCATACAAATATTACTAAATGTATTCCTCAGCTATGATATACAGTATGTACCGGTACTTACTTGCATCCCTTCTCTAATAAAGTGGAACTCTAGACGATACTCTGGAAAGCGTACTAATAAGGCTTTTTGTCTTTGCTGTGAGATTTGAGCATTTGACCAGGGCTCAAATCCCGGCTCAAGCCAGTACATAAAACAGTAAGGAGTCATTGGGCAAGGCTTTCTAATCATCCTGGCTCTGAAGCACTTTGGATCCATCAGAAAAAAAGTGCAATATAAATGTTCTGCATTTTGTTAATATCAGGATTGATTTTAGAAGGATGCGAACGTCAGCCAGGTTCACATTACTGTCTGCGACCTCCAGGAGGTAATTTGATGTTTACTTCCTGTATCACCAAGCCAGGAAATGATTGGAAATCTACCTAGTGGGAACAAACACAATAAAAACCTGAGAGGGCTGCTAACAATGTATTAAAGAGGAACTGTAACCAAAATAACTTTTTTTTTTTACAATATTGATTTATAAATCATTTAGTCGGTGTTTGCCCTTGTAAAATCTTTCCTCTCCCTGACTTTCTTTCTGAAATGTATCACTAGTGGTGATTTTTTTAGCACTGGCAGGTCTGGCAGGTGATCTCTGCAGAAACATGTTTGTTAAGAGTTCTAAAGACTGTACAAAAACATAGCTGGTCTCCCAGAATGCTCGGGGGAGAAGAATTCTGCATAATAAACAGCCTAGGATAAGCCTCAGTGGGTGGGTGGGGCTACAGCAATATATAGCTATAATAAGTGTTTTTGATGCTGAAACCAGGATATTTAACATAAGAGTACATTTTTTTCTTTGTTGCTGTCTCTGTTACTGTTGGAGAGATTTCCAACATTTTCTTGTCTTGATAACATGAATGCAGGGGAATCATATTATGCACACACAGATAACAATAAAAATGTACTAGAGCTTCTAATCCTTCTCCAAATTATCAATAAATATGAAGATTCTGCATGGTGACTTAATTTAAACTGCGCACTACAAATTTCAAATCGGGGTCACGGTGTAAGTCCTGCATTAAAGCTCTGTCCAGGCAAAATTGCTAATACCGCTGTTACCATCTATAGATTACCAACTACAGGGTGATTATTCACACTGGCTGAACTGGAGAGCTGCCCTGTCCAAAACCCTACTCTCCCAGCTGGCCAATCAACTCCCTTCATACAGGAGAGGCGCTGACTGGAAGCTTGGCCACACCCTCCTCCTGTGTCCTGATTAGCTGGTGAGCTGCAACAGCTAGTCCTCCCCTTCCAGAAGGCAATGCATGGGCACACCAAGAAAGTCTCTAGAGAACAGCAGCAGTCACATGACTATGCCCCTTTTTTTAAAAAAAAAATGTACATCTACAGTATGAGCTGTTGGTATTAGTTTGATGTATTAGTTTACTAAGAATGTAGTTTGACAGTGGTAACTATTTAAATCAGGACAGCAGCTAAGCCCCGGTTCACACTTGCGTTGAAGTGGCAAACAGATCTGTGAAAATGGATCTGATCAGCAGTCGATTGGATCCGTTTTCACTCCATTGCCACTCCGTTTCCATTCCGCTGCTTCTGTTCCATTTCCCCACATCCCCCCCCAGACTCCACCCCCAAAGTGTATTTTCTATTTAGAACAGTCTGTTTCTTCATTGCCCCCAATGCAGCGATTCAGCTTCCGTTTCCATTCCGCTGGGCCAGCGGTCCAGAAAAACTGGTGCAGCAGGAAACTTGCGCTCCGTTAAGTGGATTATGCGGAACGGATCTGTTTGAATGGACGGATGTGAAGTGATCCATAGGTTAACAGTGGATCCATTTTGCATCCGTTCTGATCCGTTCTCTTCCGTTATCTTCCGATCCCCTAATGTGAACCAGGCCTAACTGTGACAAAAATCCAAGTTATATAACTACACTAAATGTAAAGCCACATATCACGTTTAGACATTTATGCAATTTATAAAGGTTAGTAGCTTTGGAAATGCTACATTGCAAAGCCCAGTGATGATAGTATAGCTAAACACAGCAAAGAAGTGATAATCTAGCTGTGAATGTGCAATGGTGCTGTAAGTATTCAGTGTCCAATAACTCATCCCACAAATACAGCGCCCACAGAGATAGATATACTTCTGTATTTACCATTCCTAACAAGAAAAATGCAGGGAATTGACATAACAACCAACAGAATTGCCGGGCTTCTTTGGCAGCCTTTGCAGTGCAATGTTGACACAACACCTTTATAACTAGTTGTCAGTAATAGGGAACAATGATGGAACACTCAAGAGATGCCATAAAACATAACTTTTAATGCTGTCCCAATAATATCAATTGCATACACATAGTACACCATTAAACAGGGATAAACAGGCATAGCCAAGTATTCCTTCATCATATAAAGGAGAATCAATGCATATTTTGTCTGCATAACTAAATTGTACCAAGATAACATGTAAGTTGATCCTTGACCTCGCTTTCATTATGAGGCAGTGAATACTTGACTATGCCAGGCAGCCTGTGTGACAATCTACTATTTGTCTGCCATTGATATTATAGAGAGAGAACAGTGTTCAGCATTGGTTTAATTCTTACTGACAAGTATTGACAACTATTGAAGTTTCTCCTTCTATTCTGAAGCACAATGACTATTGTAATACATCCTTGGAAACTAGTAGACTGTAAGTATGCATTGATGCTTTCTTTTTGTGTGGGATTTGAACACTTTTATAGCTAACCATCATTATTTCATAGCAAGCATCACAGCAGTAAAGCGGCGATTTCCATAGTTGCCAAAACCTATTTACAATGTAATAGTACTGATGCTTTAAGCGGAACTGTAACCAAGGATTGAACTTCATCCCAATCAGTAGCTGATACCCCTTTAACCATGAGAAATCTTTACCTTTTCTCAAATAGATCATCTGGGGGTCTGTATGGCTGATATTGTGGTAAAACCCCTCCCACAGTGTGATATCAGGACCTAGGTCTTTCTGTGAGCCTTGTTGCATTGTGGGAATTAACAGCTGTTTCCAACTGCCAAGCAACCAGTATCTCCCTCTGTGCATACAGTGTATATATATATATATATATATATATATATATATATATATATATATATATATATATATATATATATATATATATATATATATATATATATACTGTACTAGCTGATAGCACTGCTCCAGTATGCCCCATTGCCCCAGTATGTATTTAGCTGGTGTTGGCTGCGCCCACTTTTTCTAACCCTAGAACACAATTACTCAATGACCTAGTTTGTGAGCTTTGCTGTCTTTGGCATCAATAATTTGAATTGAAATTAAACAAATCTGATTGGCTGTGACTCCACCCCCTTTTCTGAATTTGAACCCCAGTCACCCAATGACCAACTGTACCAGGTTTGAGGCTTGTGCCATTAACAGTGCAAGGATGGCAGCAATTAAATATTCCCCTTGAAAATCAACAGGTGAAATTTGATTGGCTATTATAGGCTCCACCCACTTCCCTGAATATTAATCCCTGTCACCCAGTGACCAACTGTGCAAAGTTTGAGAACCCTGCCATAAACAGTGTAAGAATGGCTGCAGTTTACATTTTCCTAGTGAAATTTGTATTTGTCTCCGCCCCCTTTTTGGTTATGGGGATAAAAAATATCCTATACTTTATTCCAGGTAATGTACTATGTGTGTGCCAAATTTCATTCAAATCCGTTTAGTCATTGTTTGATTGAGTAACAAACATCCAAACATTGAAACATCCAAACTTTCACATGTATAATATTAGTAAGATCTATAAAAAAAACAAAACCTTTCAGCCTATCGCATTGTTAGTGGGCGTGGCTGTAGATAATGGCAGTTGGTGCTGTCTGTTTTTTTTATGTCTGCCAGTAGTAAAGATGATTACATGCAGGCTGATTGCGGATCAAACAACATGAACAAATTTCATTGCTGATAGCAATCATTTCTTGATCGCTCTTCTAGTTTTTAACGTCTCATTTTGCAATGATTTATTTTTTCTTCCCTTTTTGCTGAAGTTCCTCGTTAAAGCCAAAATTAAACAAGGCAAACAAACTAAGCTTTATTAAATTTCAACAAGAAAATTGCAAAATCATGTAAACCTGGAATGGAATACAGTAGATCAGTGATCACAGGATCCAGTCACATAGAAACATCAAGGTTACAATAACAAAAGCTTATAATAAGAGCGAGCCATTGCATACAGTCTTTGTGATAACTTTAGAGAGAAGAAAACGATTTTTTAAAAAAGGAGGAAGAAAAGAGAGTATAGAGGGAGAGAGAAGGAGATAGATCAGCCAGGTTGGCTGAAGAGATCACCTGAAACACCAGACAGTTGCATTGCAGAATTGCTTAGAACTGAAAAGGGGAACTTCCCCAAACCTTACTATTATTTATAATCTATATAGTGCCGACATCTTCTGCAGTGCTGTACAGAGTATACTGTCCCTCAGAGGGGCTCACAATCTAATCCCTACCATAGTCATTGTCTATGTATGTATTGTGTAGTGCATGTATTGTAGTCTAGGGCCAATTTTGGGGGACGCCAATTAACTTATCTGTATGTTTTAGGGATGTGGAAGGAAACCGAAGTGCTCGGAGGAAACCCACAGACACGGGGAGACCATACAAACGCCATGCAGATAGTGCCATGGCTGGGAATTGAACAGGGGTGTAACGATCGGTGTCAGCACGCAGAGAGAATCTGATTATTGGTGATCTGCAGTATCACCAAGAATGCAGATATATACCCGATTATTGATGATCTGCAGAATCACCGATAATACAGATATATTGCTAACCTCTGGACACCTAAGGAATGTGAGTGTTTGGTGTAACAGTAGTGTTGGGCGAACATCTAGATGTTCGGGTTCGGGCCGAACAGGCCGAACATGGCCGCGATGTTCGGGTGTTCGACCCGAACTCCGAACATAATGGAAGTCAATGGGGACCCGAACTTTTGTGGTTTGTAAAGCCTCCTTGCATGCTACATACCCCAAATTTACAGGGTATGTGCACCTTGGGAGTGGGTACAAGAGGAAAAAAAAATTAGCAAAAAGAGCTTATAGTTTTTGAGAAAATCGATTTTAAAGTTTCAAAGGGAAAACTGTCTTTTAAATGCGGGAAATGTCTGTTTTCTTTGCACAGGTAACATGTTTTTTGTCGGCATGCAGTCATAAATGTAATACATATAAGAGGTTCCAGGAAAAGGGACCGGTAACGCTAACCCAGCAGCAGCACACGTGATGGAACAGGAGGAGGGTGGCGCAGGAGGAGAAGAAGGCCACGCTTTGTGAGACACAACAACCCCGGCCTTGCATGAGGGCAAGAAGCGTGCGGATAGCAGGCTTTGTACCGCCATGCAGTCATAAATGTAATAAAGATAAGTGGTTCAATAAACAGGGACCACGCGGCAACGCTAACCCAGCAGCAGCAGACGTGATGGAACAGGAGCAGGCGCAGGAGGAGAAGGCCACGCTTTGTGAGACACAACAACCCAGGCCTTGCATGAGGGCAAGAAGCGTGCGGATAGCATGCTTTGTACCGCCATGCAGTCATAAATGTAATAAAGATAAGTGGTTCAATAAACAGGGACCACGCGGCAACGCTAACCCAGCAGCAGCAGACGTGATGGAACAGGAGGAGGCGCAGGAGGAGAAGGCCACGCTTTGTGAGACACAACAACCCAGGCCTTGCATGAGGGCAAGAAGCGTGCGGATAGCATGCTTTGTACCGCCATGCAGTCATAAATGTAATAAAGATAAGTGGTTCAATAAACAGGGACCACGCGGCAACGCTAACCCAGCAGCAGCAGACGTGATGGAACAGGAGCAGGCGCAGGAGGAGAAGGCCACGCTTTGTGAGACACAACAACCCAGGCCTTGCATGAGGGCAAGAAGCGTGCGGATAGCATGCTTTGTACCGCCATGCAGTCATAAATGTAATAAAGATAAGTGGTTCAATAAACAGGGACCACGCGGCAACGCTAACCCAGCAGCAGCAGACGTGATGGAACAGGAGGAGGCGCAGGAGGAGAAGGCCACGCTTTGTGAGACACAACAACCCAGGCCTTGCATGAGGGCAAGAAGCGTGCGGATAGCATGCTTTGTACCGCCATGCAGTCATAAATGTAATAAAGATAAGTGGTTCAATAAACAGGGACCACGCGGCAACGCTAACCCAGCAGCAGCAGACGTGATGGAACAGGAGCAGGCGCAGGAGGAGAAGGCCACGCTTTGTGAGACACAACAACCCAGGCCTTGCATGAGGGCAAGAAGCGTGCGGATAGCATGCTTTGTACCGCCATGCAGTCATAAATGTAATAAAGATAAGTGGTTCAATAAACAGGGACCACGCGGCAACGCTAACCCAGCAGCAGCAGACGTGATGGAACAGGAGGAGGCGCAGGAGGAGAAGGCCACGCTTTGTGAGACACAACAACCCAGGCCTTGCATGAGGGCAAGAAGCGTGCGGATAGCATGCTTTGTACCGCCATGCAGTCATAAATGTAATAAAGATAAGTGGTTCAATAAACAGGGACCACGCGGCAACGCTAACCCAGCAGCAGCAGACGTGATGGAACAGGAGCAGGCGCAGGAGGAGAAGGCCACGCTTTGTGAGACACAACAACCCAGGCCTTGCATGTGGACAAAAAGCGTGCGGATATAGCAGCAATGCTTTTTGCCGCCATGCAGTCATAAATGTAATACAGATGAGAGGTTCAATAAACAGGGCCCGGAAACGCAACACCATCCCAGATGTTCATTGGTCATGTTACTTGGTTGGGGTCCTGGAGTGTTGCGTAGTCATTTCCAATCCAGGATTGATTCATTTTAATTTGAGTCAGACGGTCTGCATTTTCTGTAGAGAGGCGGATACGCCGATCTGTGACGATGCCTCCGGCAGCACTGAAACAGCGTTCCGACATAACGCTGGCTGCCGGGCAAGCCAGCACCTCTATTGCGTACATTGCCAGTTCGTGCCAGGTGTCTAGCTTCGATACCCAATAGTTGAAGGGTGCAGATGGATGGTTCGACACAGCTACGCCATCTGACATGTAGTCCTTGACCATCTTCTCCAGGCGATCGGTGTTGGAGGTGGATCTGCACGCTTGCTGTTCAGTGGGCTGCGGCTGCATGGGTGTCAGAAAATTTTCCCACTCCAAGGACACTGCCGATACCATTCCCTTTTGGGTACTAGCTGCGGCTTGCGTTGTTTGCTGCCCTCCTGGTCGTCCTGGGTTTGCGGAAGTCAGTCTGTCTGCGTACAACTGGCTAGAGGAGGGGGAGGATGTCAATCTCCTCTCTAAAGTCTCCACAAGGGCCTGCTGGTATTCTTCCATTTTGACCTGTCTGACTCTTTCTTCAAGCAGTTTTGGAACATTGTGTTTGTACCGTGGATCCAGAAGGGTATAAACCCAGTAATTGGTGTTGTCCAGAATGCGCACAATGCGTGGGTCACGTTCAATGCAGTCTAGCATGAATTGAGCCATGTGTGCCAGAGTCCTACCAGAATCCTCATCATCCTCTTGTGAGCGTTGTGATAGTTGTTGTGATGCATCATAGTCGTCACCTTCCTCCTGGTCTGCTTCTGCTGACCATTCGCGTTGAATTGTGGAAGTCCAACGTGCACCGCTCTGGCCCTCGTCAGTGGTGGCATGAAATTCCTGCTCCAACTCCAGCTGTTCCTCCTCCTCTTCTTCGTCATAGCTGCTGGGGCCAGCGTTCCCTGAGGCGGATGGCCTGATGTTGGTACCATCACGCTGATCGTTTTCTCCTTCAGATTCCCCCAGTTGCATCATGACAGCTGTTTCCTTGATTTTTAACATCGACCTCTTCAGTAAACACAGCAGTGGTATGGTAATGCTGACTGAAGAGTTGTCACTGCTCACAAGCAACGTGGATTGCTCAAAATTTTGGAGGACTTGGCAGAGGTCCAACATGTTGGCCCAATCGGATCCACAGAAGCTTGGCAGCTGGCCGGATGCGCCTCGGTACTGCGCCGTCATGTACTGGACCACTGCACTCTTCTGCTCGCAAAAGCGGGCTAGCATGTGCAGCGTAGAATTCCAGCGCGTAGGGACATCACACAGCAAGCGATGGTGGGGGAGATTGAAGCGCTCCTGCATCTTGGCGAGTGCCCCCGCAGCAGTACTGGAATTTCTACAATGTTTGGACACTCGACGCACCTTCAACAGCAGATCGGGCACGCCTGGGTATGTCCTCAGGAACCGCTGAACTACTAGGTTCATCACGTGCGCCAGGCAAGGGATGTGTGTCAGCTTAGCCAACCTTAAAGCGCGAATGAGATTACTCCCATTATCACACACAACCATGCCCGGTTTCAGGTCCAGCGGTGCCAGCCACAAATCCGTCTGTTCCTTTATTCCCCTCCAAATTTCCTCCCCTGTGTGCTGCTTATCCCCAAGGCAGATTAGCTTCAGCAACGCTTGCTGACGCATGCCAACAGCTGTGCTGCACTGCTTCCACGATCCTACTGCTGCTGGGTTAGCGTTTCCGGATGAGGTACAGCTTTGAGATGCGTTGGAGGAGAAGGAGTCAGAGAGGTAGGTGCTGCTGTTATCCAGTGGGAGGGACGGCGGTGCAGCTGTTTGTGGCGTGGGCAACACCCGTGCCGTAGCAGGTGAGGAATCGCTGCCAGGCTCCACAAGGTTCACCCAGTGCGCGGTAAGGGAGATGTATCGACCCTGGCCGAACGCACTCGTCCAGGTGTCAGTGGTGAGGTGAACCTTGCAGGCAACGGCATTCTTCAAGCTTCGGGTTATTTTGCTGACCACGTGCTCATGCAACTCAGGCACTGCAGAGCGCGCAAAGTGGTAGCGGCTGGGAACCACGTAACGTGGGATGGCCACTGACATCATGCCCTTGAAGCTGTTTGTCTCCACCAATCGATATGGCAGCATTTCGCAGGCCAGAAGCTTGGCTATGCTGGCTGTTACTGCCACGGCCCGGGGGTCATTTGCTGGCAATTTCCTCTTGCGCTCAAACATCTCCGACACAGACAACTGAACCGTAGCGCTGCACACGGAAGGGCTGTTGGTTGTTGTGTTTGATGAACACTGGGAGACCTCAAGAGCACTACTCCGGAAAGTGACAGTGTCAGCGTCGTCTGATGTTTGTGAATGTTGTGAACCACGCAATGGCTGGGCTACTGCTGCTGCTGAGGCGGGTCTGGTGGTGAGTCTGGTGAACCCAAGGGAGGCAGTGTTGTTTCTGGTACCCTGTCCTGACGCGTTTGCCCAAAGAGTGGGATGTTTGGATAGCATGTGACGGCTCATGCTGGTGGTGGAGAGGTTGTTAATATTTTTCCCCCTGCTCAGGCGGGTCTTGCACACCTTGCAAATCGCCATGGTAACATCCTCAGTGCAGTCTTCAAAGAAAGCCCAGACTTTGGAGCACCTGCCTCCTTGCTGGCGATTTCTGTTTGCTCCTCTTTTGCCTCTCACTTGAACTTCCACGCTTGTGGTGCCTGAAATTGCGCGCCGCCTACCTTGTGGCACAAGGCGAACTCGTGCAGCAGTGTGTTCTTCAACAGACTCATCTGTGCTGCTGCTACGACGGCGATGTTCTCGTTCACAAACAAAATCTGGGTCTCTGTCCACATTGTCCATACCCTCCTCTTCCATCTCCTCAAACTCGTCATATGTCATTGTGGGCCACCGCCGTGGAGTAGAGCTCCCCACAACAACCTCTGCGCAGCACACTCCAACGTCGTCTTCCAGATCTTGTCGGCCGACCTCCTGCAATTGCAACCCCTCCTGCCCAAATTGCTCTGGGATTTGGGTTTCCGAGTCCTCTTCGGACTCGCCTTGTATTTCAGTGCGTGGTGCATTTCCCACAGTTAACGGTTGTGAATCCAGGCACAACATTTCTGGCTGTTCCTCCATTGACCTTTGAAAGGTGGAAGTTTGTTGGGCTGGGAATAGCTCCTGCGAATACCCCATTGTGTCCTGAGGTAATTCATCGGACTGGTTATCTGGCAGTTGTGTGCGTGGTGTCGCTGCCGGTTGTGTCAGCTTTGTGCCCACTGGCTCCTTGTAACTGGCTGAGGACTCGGACCTCGTGCGTGATGTGCTGGTGCTGCTTAACCCACTGCTGGACGCTTGAGAGGTCATCCAAGTAATTATCTGGTCCTGTTCTTTTGGATTTGTGAGGGTTGTTGTCCTGGACAACATGGGCGGTATTGAGTGGGTTTTCTTGGGTGCTCCCCTGTGGCCTGTACGTGAACCGTCAGGGGAAACACCTCTTCCCTTGCCCCTCCCTCTTTCACCGGATTTCTTCCTCATTTCACTTATCCTTACAGTACACGCTGACTGGCAGCAGTACAGTGGCAGTACAGAAATGCTATACAGTACCACTATTCCCAGCAGCGACACAGAGCACAATGCTATACAGTGACGGGTGAGCGGTGTACCACTATTCCCAGCAGCGACACAGAGCACAATGCTATACAGTGACGGGTGAGCGGTGTACCACTATTCCCAGCAGCGACACAGAGCACAATGCTATACAGTGGCGAACGAGCGGTGTACCACTATTCCCAGCAGACACAGAACAGTACACAGAATGCTATATAGTGTGGCTGAACGAGCGGTGTACCACTATTCCCAGCAGACACAGAACAGTACACAGAATGCTATATAGTGTGGCTGAACGAGCGGTGTACTACTGTTCCCAGCAGACACAGAACAGTACACAGAATGCTATATAGTGTGGCTGAACGAGCGGTGTACTACTGTTCCCAGCAGACACAGAACAGTACACAGAATGCTATATAGTGTGGCTGAACGAGCGGTGTACTACTGTTCCCAGCAGACACAGAACAGTACACAGAATGCTATATAGTGTGGCTGAACGAGCGGTGTACCACTGTTCCCAGCAGACACAGAACAGTACACAGAATGCTATATAGTGTGGCTGAACGAGCGGTGTACCACTGTTCCCAGCAGACACAGAACAGTACACAGAATGCTATATAGTGTGGCTGAACGAGCGGTGTACCACTATTCCCAGCAGACACAGAACAGTACACAGAATGCTATATAGTGTGGCTGAACGAGCGGTGTACTACTGTTCCCAGCAGACACAGAACAGTACACAGAATGCTATATAGTGTGGCTGAACGAGCGGTGTACTACTGTTCCCAGCAGACACAGAACAGTACACAGAATGCTATATAGTGTGGCTGAACGAGCGGTGTACCACTATTCCCAGCAGACACAGAACAGTACACAGAATGCTATATAGTGTGGCTGAACGAGCGGTGTACTACTGTTCCCAGCAGACACAGAACAGTACACAGAATGCTATATAGTGTGGCTGAACGAGCGGTGTACTACTGTTCCCAGCAGACACAGAACAGTACACAGAATGCTATATAGTGTGGCTGAACGAGCGGTGTACTACTGTTCCCAGCAGACACAGAACAGTACACAGAATGCTATATAGTGTGGCTGAACGAGCGGTGTACTACTGTTCCCAGCAGACACAGAACAGTACACAGAATGCTATATAGTGTGGCTGAACGAGCGGTGTACCACTATTCCCAGCAGACACAGAACAGTACACAGAATGCTATATAGTGTGGCTGAACGAGCGGTGTACTACTGTTCCCAGCAGACACAGAACAGTACACAGAATGCTATATAGTGTGGCTGAACGAGCGGTGTACTACTGTTCCCAGCAGACACAGAACAGTACACAGAATGCTATATAGTGTGGCTGAACGAGCGGTGTACTACTGTTCCCAGCAGACACAGAACAGTACACAGAATGCTATATAGTGTGGCTGAACGAGCGGTGTACCACTGTTCCCAGCAGACACAGAACAGTACACAGAATGCTATATAGTGTGGCTGAACGAGCGGTGTACCACTGTTCCCAGCAGACACAGAACAGTACACAGAATGCTATATAGTGTGGCTGAACGAGCGGTGTACTACTGTTCCCAGCAGTGACACACAATGACTGGGGGGGACCCTGGCTAGCGTGGCTGGAGCGCGAACTACCCTGCCTGCCTACCCAAAGCTAAACCCACAGACAAATGGCGGAGATATGACGTGGTTCGGGTATTTATTTACCCGAACCACGTGACAGTTCGGCCAATCAGAGCGCGTTCGGGTCCGAACCACGTGACCCGTTCGGCCAATCACAGCGCTAGCCGAATGTTCGGGGAACGTTCGGCCATGCGCTCTTAGTTCGGCCATATGGCCGAACGGTTTGGCCGAGCACCGTCAGGTGTTCGGCCGAACTCGAACATCACCCGAACAGGGTGATGTTCTGCAGAACCCGAACAGTGGCGAACACTGTTCGCCCAACACTATGTAACAGTAATATTTTGAGACATGCACCTGCTGAGCAGGTGATCAGAAGAAGCCTGGACTTCTGTTTTAGAGGACACTGGAACCTTCCAGCAGCCTGCGACTCTCCAAGGGGTGGAGTTAGGCTGGAGATGGGAAGGACCAGAGAGTGAGTGACACCTGAAGGTGGATCATGTCACTATCAGATCTGGAGACTATCTCTTAAACAGAGAGATAGCTCTCGAGGTCGGGCACGCCTGGTCGGCAACACACTGACATATAAAGTACAAAGACAGAAAGCTGATTCGGTATCCTAGGCAAGCAGGGTCTGGCAACGGAATATCAGATATGCGAGGTACCGAATCAGAGATCAGAGGGATAGTCAAGACAGCAGTAAAGTCATAACAGATATCAACAATGCCTATTATAGGTGTGAGGTCCTTGGTCTCTACACCCTGGAACTAGTCTGATGAATAACAAATAGATAACACAAGTTCCCTAGTCTGGTGTGAGGTCCTTGGTCTCTACACCCTGGAACACACTATTGCCTTGATTGCAAAGAAGTGAAATGTATTATTATTGTTTAGTATTTATAGATCACTGTCATCTTCTGCAGCCTTTTTACAGAGTATATAATCTTGTCACTAACTGTCACTCAGAGGAGTTCACAAGCTAATCCCTAATCATGTGTCTAGTGTAGTCTAGGGCTAATTTAGGGGGATGCCAATTAATTTATCTGTATGGTCTTTGGAATATGAGAGGAACCTGGAGTGCCCGGAGGAAACCTACACAGACACTGGGAGAATATACGCACTCCAAGCAGATTGTTCCCTGGCTAGGTTTTGGACTGGGGTCCCAACTCTGCAAGGCAAGTATGTTATCTGCTAAACTACTGTGCCAAGTGACCTTCTTCACAATTGTAGAAAATAATAGCTGCAAATTGAAATGGATAGGCAGTTTTTAATAATATTTCATTAGGAGAATAGCTTAAATTACATAGACAAAATGTCATACTGAATCAAATTATTTATATAAAAAAAGAGATGTTTTTGTTTAACTTCTTGTGACACAGATTATTTCATACCTTTATGACCAGATCAAATTTGGCCATGTAGTATAATGCCAACTACCCTATAATCTTTATCCTTTACTGAATAAAAAAAAAATACACAAATTTGGGAGAAAGATGAGTCTTTCCTCCGGTAAAACACCTTTCAAGCATCTTTATAGTCCAGGGAACAGACATACCGTTAAATGTGAGAAATAAGAATATTTCTTAAAGCTCTCTTAAATTCTTATGACAGCAGTCACATACACTGCCCGGATACAGTACCAAGTACACTGTGCTTCAGTTCTGGACTCCAAAGATGAGTTTTCATGGTTTTGGTTTATGACATGGTTCCAAAATAATCATGTCTGTATTGCTTTCCATACTATAAGTGAATGCATTTGTTTACCCACTGTTGTACATGAAGTACCATACATTCTGCTAATTATGCTACATACACCTGCCCTTTTAATCTATTGCTTACTTTTATGCACTATTACCAGTACTTTTGTTGTATTTTTTTATTTATTTTTCTTTTTTTAATCTTACAGTGTAGTATTTATTTTTACACTCTAGAGTAACCGAGCAGCTCGGGGTGACCCAAAATTACTAGGAATGTATAGTGGCCTAAAAGAGACCGAAAAATCCCCCCTACTAAAAAGCAACACTTTTGCCTTCTTAAAACATAAGGTACAGTATTTGCGATGAATCAGCTTTAAGTAAACATCTGTAGTTACCCACAATGCACTGCTACTGAATATGCAAATTATCTCTTTATGTCTCTGAAGCCAGGCTTACTTCCAGAATCGCTGGTGCATAGCAAGCCTAAAGCTTTACATTTTACAAAGCCACATCAACCCCACATGTAGACAGCCTGTTTCAGAATTTTGGTCCTCCTCAGTGCATGGCAGGGATTGATATGGCTCTATGGAATAAGACTGGAATCATTAGAACAGAATACCCAAGCACCTCAGGGTGACCCAAAACTACTAGGGATGTATAGTGGACTAAAAGAGGCCAAAAAAGCATTCCTACTAAAAAGCAATGCTCAGTGTGTTTTGCCTTCTTAAAACAGAAGGTATTTGCGATAATTCAGCTTTAAGTGAACATCTGTGGTTACCCACAATGCCCCACTACTGAATATGCAAATTATCTCTTTATGCCCCTGAAGCCAGGCTTACATCCAAAACCACTGGTGTATAGCAAGCCAATAGCTTTACATTTTACAGAGCCACACCAACCCCACATGCATATACATGAGCAATTTTGTCACCTTAGTTTCCTGAAATTGCTGTCCTTTTATTGCCTAGGTTTAAATCAGAGCTGCTACGCAATCGATTTCTCATTCATGAAACTGAGCGAATGATCTCCCTTGATCACTCCTCCAACTCATTTGTATAGAAGATAGTATTAGTGATCCCCCGTCTCTTCACCATAGTCATGTATGAAGAGGAAATTCCTTATTAAAAAAAATTGCTCAATTAAGAGATCATTTTCCAATCTAATTATACACCATAATAATGAATCTCATGAGACCAACAATCGCTCAAACATGCACCTTTGGTGGCACAAAAGACCAATTTTTTTCCCTGAAATATTTTTCAGACTCTGAGAATAAACCATAGTAAACCACAACCATTTATTTTGTTGCTGTTGTTGTTGAATAGGTATTGCTGTATTGCTGGTCTACTGCAATCTAAAAATGTTGACTGTGCAGAGAGTAATACTTAAACTGTGATTGGATTAGGTAGAGGTATACCTTTAAATATATTTGGTTCTGAAAAAAGTTACAAAACTGTAAAAGTTTTAACATCCTTCCAAATCCTACTATAGATACCTGCCAGAGTAATATTACTATAAAGGTTCTGAGGAGGGAAACATGTTGCTTGGCTAACAGCCTCAGGGAAAATAGTGTAATCTATAACGATGACTGAATGTTTGGGCTCTCTCTGAAAGTACCCACTTATTGTTAACATAGCAAAAGATGTAACACCATCATTTAAACTCAAGCCATGCACAAAGAGACATGCAGGCGCTAAAAACACAGTTTTCAACAATCTTTAAAGGCGGTTATAAGCAATATAAAATATATATTAAAAACAGACTTGGACTAACTGATGTAAGTATGTGGGTACTTAATACACTCTGGCATTCTCCAGAAGGAAATACGCCTGCATGTAGGAGGAAAAACATTTATTTTTTAAATACACTTTATTTGTTAATGTTTATTTTATACAGGCAAAAACTACATCTTTGGAGGCTTTTTTGCCCTTACTTCACCTTGTGAGCAGTTCTAAGAACAACTAAAATATTAACTTTTCCTAAACTTAATATGTAACTTTATTGATTGGCTTTTGTTTGCATTTTTCTCAGCTGCCAGTTCAAGCAATTAACTATTAATTGATGATTTACAAACTTTGATTGAACATAGACACATTCAGAAGAGCTTTAAAGAAGTAAACCGATTTCAACAGCAAGTTCTGAGTGTGAGCTACAGCACTCTGCAACATCCATGGGTCAGTTTCCTTCTTGTATCTCAGGACTATGGACCCTACCACTGGATTACATGGGGAAGGAGGCTGTTACTAATCCCTATAGGGAGAAGCAATAAACAAGCAGTCATATGCAGTGAATTGATCTTTCCGATTCCTCTGCACCTGTTTGATTGCCTGAAGAAATCAGTTAAACATTATTGCTTTTCACAGCACATTTCTTTAGTAACGCTATCAGTACAAGGGCTAATAATGATGGGAAATGGCAAACAAATGATAATCAGCAGTCTACATCCAATGCCCCATACATCTCCATACAATCAGATGGATCAAACCACTACTCTGCGAATTTTTGTATTGCTTGTTGTATGTATCTGCATACTAAAACTCATACTCCCACTTCCTTTTTTTGCCACATATCCTAATAAAATCAATATTAGTCACCTTGTGCATCATACCTCCTTGAGAGCATATAAGACGGTGTTAAACATTCACAAAGGGAGCTCACACAACACAAATTTGAACCAACCAGGGAGCAATCAATATTCTAACACAACATTGACATAATACAAAGGAAAATAAAAAAAAAACAGAACAGGGACAGGAGAGAGCAACAGCCAGGAGCTCAGGCTTCAAACAGATATCAGCAAACAGACAATAATGAGTCTGAGCAGAGGGGAAAGCTCTGGCGCAGATGATCAACACAAATAAAGTATTTCTTTGTCAACTTATACTTCTCACTTTAAAAGGAACTTGAGGTGAGACATATGGAGATTGCCATATTTATTTCCTTTTAAACAATCCCAGTTGCCTGGCATCTTGCTGATCTATGTGGCTGCAGTAATGTATGAAGCACACACCTGAAACAAGCATGCAGCTTATCCTGTCAGAGTTTTGTCAAAAACATCTGCAGGCTTGTTCAGGGTCTATGGCTAAAATTATTAGAGGTAGTGGAGCAGCAGTACAGCCAGGCAGATGTGCCTTGTTTAAAAGGAAATAAATATGGCAGCCTCACATGTCTGTCACCTTGGGTTCTCTTTAAACAATGCTGTTATTGCTGTATGTGAAAAAAGTCATTGGCCTCAATTCTGGTAGCTATGTGAGGTAAATATTTTTTTTGTAGGTAAAATACCTCATGAGGTGTTTTCTTCTTTTTTTTGCAATTCTGAAAGATTTTTCTCCATTTCCAAACATGAGGTAAAGCATGAGATAAAACATGAGGTAAATGCATGAAGTGAGGTAAAACATCAGGTATTTCAGCAGTAAGCGTGCAGTAAATAAATAATAGTAGTCTTTAATTGTCTTCCATAAGTTAGGATAGTCTTTGGAAGATGTGTTTTGTTTTGAGGGGGAAGGTGTATTTGATTATGTAGCAACCTATGAAAAGTATATTTATAGGCATCCCGTATAAAAAAAAAATCCAGTAAATATTTGGAGTTTTATTTCTACTATTCTTTTCTATTACACAGCCTGAATAGGAACGACACTAAAACAGCAATAGGAGCTCCACTAAAAACTGCAAAATGCATACACATTGACTTTACCTCCAGGTACAGGTAGGTCTTAAACTGATCTGTAAATGATGTGCTAACTAGTGTTGGGCGAACAGTGTTCGCCACTGTTCGGGTTCTGCAGAACATCACCCTGTTCGGGTGATGTTCGAGTTCGGCCGAACACCTGACGGTGCTCGGCCAAACCGTTCGGCCATATGGCCGAACTAAGAGCGCATGGCCGAACGTTCCCCGAACGTTCGGCTAGCGCTGTGATTGGCCGAACGGGTCACGTGGTTCGGACCCGAACGCGCTCTGATTGGCCGAACTGTCACGTGGTTCGGGTAAATAAATACCCGAACCACGTCATATCTCCGCCATTTGTCTGTGGGTTTAGCTTTGGGTAGGCAGGCAGGGTAGTTCGCGCTCCAGCCACGCTAGCCAGGGTCCCCCCCAGTCATTGTGTGTCGCTGCTGGGAATAGTAGTACACCGCTCGCTCAGCATTCTGTTTACTGCCACTCTGTGTACCTCGCTCAGCCACACTATATAGCATTCTGTTTACTGCCACTCTGTGTCTGCTGGGAATAGTGGTACACCGCTCGCTCAGCCACACTATATAGCATTCTGTTCACTGTTCTGTGTCTGCTGGGAATAGTGGTACACCGCTCGCTCAGCCACACTATATAGCATTCTGTTTACTGTTCTGTGTCTGCTGGGAACAGTAGTACACCGCTCGCTCAGCCAGAGTATATAGCATTGTGTTTACTGCCACTCTGTGTACACCGCTCAGCCAGACTATATACCATTGTTTACTGACACTCTGTGTACACCACTCAGCCACACTATATACCATTGTTTACTGACACTCTGTGTACACCGCTCAGCCAGACTATATACCATTGTTTACTGCCACTCTGATTCTGCTGGGAACAGTAGTACACCGCTCGCTCAGCCAGACTATATACCATTGTTTACTGACACTCTATGTACACCGCTCAGCCAGACTATATACCATTGTTTACTGCCACTCTGATTCTGCTGGGAACAGTAGTACACCGCTCGCTCAGCCAGACTATATACCATTGTTTACTGACACTCTATGTACACCGCTCAGCCAGACTATATACCATTGTTTACTGCCACTCTGATTCTGCTGGGAACAGTAGTACACCGCTCGCTCAGCCAGACTATATAGCATTGTGTTTACTGCCACTCTGTGTACACCGCTCAGCCACACTATATAGCATTGCGTACTCTGCCAGTCAGTGTGTATATTGCTGGGATCAGTAATACTCCACTCACCGTCAACCACTATATGAGCTCAACATGAGTTCCCCAGAGACCTCCGCTGTGAGCAGCACTCCCAACAACAGCAACAGCCAACGCCCCACGCAAGCTATAACATCCACCCCAGCAGCCAGTGGTCAGCAGCAGCCCTCCCCGGAGGAGAACGTTGTGTCCATCAGTCCGTCGCCAGAGCGATTAATGAGGGCTGCCATTGAGGAGATGATGGGGCCTGATGTGGAGGAGGAGGTCTGGCTCAGGCCAGCATCCCAAGTTAATGTTGAGGACGATGAGGGGTCTGTGTCTGGGGATGTTGGGGTGGCAGAGGTGGTGGGTGGGTCAGACTCAGGAGAAGAGTTGTATGATGAGGATGATGATCGGGACCATCTGTATGTGCCTCAGAGTCCGACCCCGGAAAACATGTTGTATCGTGTGTTTAGGTACTAAAATCTGCGTTCCCTCCCAGTAGTGTTGGGCGAACAGTGTTTGCCACTGTTCGGGTTCTGCAGAACATCACCCTGTTCGGGGTGACTATATAGCAGACTATATAGCATTGTGTTTAATGCCACTCTGTGTACACGGCTCAGCCACACTATATAGCATTGTGTTTACTTCCACTCTGTGTCTGCTGGGAACAGTAGTACACCGCTCACCCGCCACTGTATAGCATTGTGCTCTGTGTCACTGCTGACAATAGTGGTACACCGCTCACCCACCACTGTATAGCATTTCTGTACTGCCACTGTACTGCTGCCAGTCAGCGTGTACTTTAAGGATAAGTGAAATGAGGAAGAAATCCGGTGAAAGAGGGAGGGGCAAGGGAAGAGGTGTTTCCCCTGACGGTTCACGTACAGGCCACAGGGGAGCACCCAAGAAAACCCACTCAATACTGCCCATGTTGTCCAGGACAACAACCCTCACAGATCCAAAAGAACAGGACCAGATAATTACTTGGATGACCTCTCAAGCGTCCAGCAGTGGGTTAAGCAGCACCAGCACATCACGCACGAGGTCCGAGTCCTCAGCCAGTTAAAGTCTGGGCTTTCTTTGAAGACTGCACTGAGGATGTTACCATGGCGATTTGCAAGGTGTGCAAGACCCGCCTGAGCAGGGGGAAAAGTATTAACAACCTCTCCACCACCAGCATGAGCCGCCACATTCTATCCAAACATCCCACTCTGTGGGCAAACGCGGCAGGACAGGGTACCACCAGCAACACTGCCTCCCTTGGGTTCACCAGACTCACCACCAGACCCGCCTCAGCAGCAGCAGTAGCCCAGCCATTGCGTGGTTCACAACATTCACAAACATCAGACGATGCTGACACTGTCACTTTCCGGACTAGTGCTCTTGAGGTCTCCCAGTGTTCATCAAACACAACAACCAACAGCCCTTCGGTGTGCAGCGCTACGGTTGAGTTGTCTGTTTCTGAGATGTTTGAGCACAAGAGGAAATTGCCAGCAAATGACCCCCGGGCCGTGGCAGTAACAGCCAGCCAGCATAGCCAAGCTTCTGGCCTGCGAAATGCTGCCATATCGAGTGGTGGAGACAAACAGCTTCAAGGGCATGATGTCAGTGGCCATCCCACGTTACGTGGTTCCCAGCCGCTACCACTTTGCGCGCTCTGCAGTGCCTGAGTTGCATGAGCACGTGGTCAGCTAAATAACCCGAAGCTTGAAGAATGCCGTTGCCTGCAAGGTTCACCTCACCACTGACACCTGGACGAGTGCGTTCGGCCAGGGTCGATACATCTCCCTTACCGCGCACTGGGTGAACCTTGTGGAGCCTGGCAGCGATTCCTCACCTGCTACGGCGCGGGTGTTGCCCACGCCGCAAACAGCTGGATAACAACAGCAGCACCTACCTCTCTGACTCCTTCTCCTCCAACGCATCTCAAAGCTGTACCTCATCCGGAAATGCTAACCCAGCACCAGCAGCAGTAGGATCGTGGAAGCAGTGCAGCACAGCTGTTGGCATGCGTCAGCAAGCGTTGCTGAAGCTGATCTGCCTTGGGGATAAGCAGCACACAGGGGAGGAAATTTGGAGGGGAATAAAGGAACAGACGGATTTGTGGCTGGCACCGCTGGACCTGAAACCGGGCATGAAGCTAGACACCTGGCACGAACTGGCAATGTACGCAATAGAGGTGCTGGCTTGCCCGGCAGCCAGCGTTATGTCGGAACGCTGTTTCAGTGCTGCCGGAGGCATCATCACAGATCGGCGTATCCGCCTCTCCACAGAAAATGCAGACCGTCTGACTCAAATTAAAATGAATCAATCCTGGATTGGAAACGACTACGCAACACTCCTGGACCCCAACCAAGTAACATGACCGATGAACATCTGGGATGGTTTAGCGTTTCCGGTCCCTGTTTATTGAACCTCTCATCTGTATTACATTTATGACTGCATGGCGGCAAAAAGCATTGCTGCTATATCCGCACGCTTTTTGTCCTCATGCAAGGCCTGGGTTGTTGTGTCTCACAAAGCGTGGCCTTCTCCTCCTGCGCCTCCTCCTGTTCCATCACGTGTGCTGCTGCTGCTGCTGGGTTACCGTTGCCGCGTGGTCCCTGTTTATTGAACCTCTTATCTTTATTACATTTATGACTACATGGCGGTACAAAGCATGCTATCCGCACGCTTTTTGTCCTCATGCAAGGCCTGGGTTGTTGTGTCTCACAAAGCGTGGCCTTCTCCTCCTGCGCCTCCTCCTGTTCCATCACGTGTGCTGCTGCTGCTGCTGCTGCTGGGTTAGCGTTGCCGCGTGGTCCCTGTTTATTGAACCTCTTATCTTTATTACATTTATGACTACATGGCGGTACAAAGCATGCTATCCGCACGCTTTTTGTCCTCATGCAAGGCCTGGGTTGTTGTGTCTCACAAAGCGTGGCCTTCTCCTCCTGCGCCTCCTCCTGTTCCATCACGTGTGCTGCTGCTGGGTTAGCGTTGCCGCGTGGTCCCTGTTTATTGAACCACTTATCTTTATTACATTTATGACTGCATGGTGGTACAAAGCATGCTATCCGCACGCTTCTTGTCCTCATGCAAGGCCTGGGTTGTTGTGTCTCAAAGCGTGGCCTTCTCCTCCTGCGCCACCCTCCTCCTGTTCCATCACGTGTGCTGCTGCTGGGTTAGCATTACCGGTCCCTTTTCCTGGAACCTCTTATATGTATTACATTTATGACTGCATGCCGACAAAAAGCATGTTACCTGTGCAAAGAAAACAGACATTTCCCGCATTTAAAAGACAGTTTTCCCTTTGAAACTTTAAAATCGATTTTCTCAAAAACTATAAGCTCTTTTTGCTAAATTTTTTTTTCCTCTTGTACCCACTCCCAAGGTGCACATACCCTGTAAATTTGGGGTATGTAGCATATAAGGAGGCTTTACAAAGCACAAAAGTTCGGGTCCCCATTGACTTCCATTATGTTCGGAGTTCGGGTCGAACACCCGAACATCGCGGCCATGTTCGGCCTGTTCGGCCCGAACCCGAACATCTAGATGTTCGCCCAACACTAGTGCTAACCTGCCCATTAATTTCCATTAGAATAGCTATTATTACTAAATAATTTACCTCATGACGTAAAACATGACTAAAACCTACCAGAATTGCTAAATGCCATTACTTCATGAGGTAAATTACCTCACATGAGGTAATTTGTTTTATAACCCTACCCGCATTGAGGCTGTTGTGTGAGAAAACGGTTTATATGAATATGGATCTTTTGACTGGGTTCACCCCTTCAACATGCCTATGTTTAGCCCATTTATATATTGTGAATGATGTCAGACATGGTATTCATTTTTTGGGTATGCTGAATGTTTTCGAGGCTTCCAATGTGAAAAAGAAATAGCCATGATGTATTCTCCTAAAGAGGTATGAGGCACGAAATAGCAGCTTGCAATGCAGTTTATTGGGGAAAATAAAATGTATTTTTTGTGAACTTTTACAGTTTCCCAAAAAGTTGCTGTGTTAACTAAACATAAAACAGAATGAAATGATTTCTAAATTGTTTAAACACTATATTTAATCAAACATATGAAATATTGAAACTAAGATTTTTTGTTTTGTTTATTTGTTTCATGAAATATATTTGTTTATTTTGAAATTGGTGCCATCGACATGTTTCAAAACAATTGTGAAAGGGGCAAGAAAAGGGAAAAATTGTGCAATGACAATAAAAACACCCGGCCCGGTGGAAAATCTAATAAGATTAACTGGCAGCAGGTCAGGAAGGATTATGGATATGCATTAGTGCACATGGCAGGGGTAGCTGACACATCTTGGAAACACCCTTAATGGTAAACAACAAATACAGGGTTTGGAGCAACGTATGCTGCCTTACTTCAACAAGACAATATCAAACTGCATTCCGCATGTCTTCCAACAGCATGGCTCTGTAGTATAAAAAAAAAAAAATAGTCAAGATGCCAAAGTGACCTATTTGCAGTTCATAGCCATAACCCATTGAAAATATTTAGTAAAAATACGATAAAGGAGACCGAGTTCTGCTGAGTTGCTGATATCTTATATTAGGCATGAATGGGAACATTAATTTTCCAAACTATAGCAACTGGTCTCCTCAGTACCCAAATGCATACAGAATATTTTTTTTTCTCGTAAGAGTAGGTAATGCAACTGAATGGTTAACTTGTCCCAACTTTCTTGAAACATTTTGCTGAAATCAAATTTAAAAAGAGTTTATAAATACTAAAAGACCATATTTCTCTGGGTTGAGATACAAACTCTGATATCAAAAGCCATGGACATTTCAATAGCCTTAAACCTCTCTATGTGTTGCTGGGTACACCTATCCCACTAGACTGTCTATAGCTTTCCATTGAAAAAACATAGCCTTCCTATGATATCCGTCATTATAAGTAAAATTCAACGGACTAAATCGATGGAGTACCTTACTGCTTTGCTTAGAGATACAGAACAAAAATACATTAAGATCTGGGATCCATGGGAAACTTACTTTCTCAACTATGTTCCACCTTGAGGGCCTATTGATGTTCTATTTCTCTTTTAAGATATGGGGTAGTCTTGGGATTATTTAATGTTCTTTTTGAATATACACTCGTTAAACCTCATATATTTTAATATGATGGGATCTGATTCCTGCACATTTTGTGCTCTACTATCTGTATTTGCAGACAGACCAGTTTAAATGACCTTTCTGTGTTTTTCTTTTTGTTCAATCCTTTTTGTTTCTTCTTCTCTCTTTCTTTATTTTTTCTTTATTCTTTTTCCACTACAGTGTTTTTTTTCCTCATTATCACAGCCATTTTGGTGCCTTATATATTGCCTGTGGATAGATGATATATAATTCCTTTGAGTAATGCAATATCATCTATGTACAGTCTTCGGCACTTCATACTTTTATGTATAGTCATAGAAATAGGCTATGTTATCTTTTCTTATAATTGGACCTGTTTGCCACTTATGTATTATGCATATAGCTCTTTCTGATTTGTCCTTTTGATATGGGCAAACTGCTGTTTCTTTTTACTGCTTTTCAATAAAAACAGTGTTACAACAAAAAAAAGAAAAAGAAAGAAAGAAAAAAGATCTATTTCTCAGATCAACATTTGCTCTGTAATATTTGCTCTATTTTAAATTTAATATACAGTTAACATGCTTTTTGATCATCACATTCTGGTTTTATTTACAATTATAGATCATAAAAAACTTTTTTTTTTTGGATATGGGATTGCAATACTTCCTTTTTTTAAACAACACTAGCAATGCTTTTATTGCGGTCTGTGAAATGCATATGCATTTAGCTATGGGTTAACATGAATATGTGCTGTTTGACAAGATCACATCCCCTTAGAAGCTGCCTCAGTCTAGCTGATTTACAGTCCCTAGGATAGTACATTTCATTTTTAAGTACGCAGATTGAATTCCCAAAGCTTTATTTATCTCAAGTATTTTTCCTTAATTAATGAAATGCATTATTTTAGTATATGTCTTGTTATTCATAAAATACCTGTACGAATATCATTTGCATATTCAATTTGGAGATATTTATCTCCAAAAATCCTTTCTTATTTTGGTACAGTTCTATCTATTTAAAAAAAATCTAACATTGCAAAATGTGAATTATTAATTGAAACGCACCTATTTATTTAACCATTCCTAGTGTTACATGACATCCTTGAGTGCTATACTGTAGAAGAAGTATTATATAAAATGAAAATAAGATCCATTAGTAACTTTTACACTAATGTGGTATCACAGGAAAATCATACTGTGGGGATACAATTGTCGTGGAGATGCTAATAATATTTCTGTTTCTTTTTGTACTCAACCAACAGACTCTCAACGCTCAGATGTGCTACATTATGGCTAAAACTCTATTTTGTCCGGGGCTGTGCGACTACCCATACAGAAATACAGTAGAGGGGCCCATACACTGGTCGATTTCAGCCATCCATCAATCGATCGATCGATTCTATCAAATCAATCGATCGAAAATCGATTGTATCAAATCTAGCGTTCATACAATTTCGATCGATTCGATCTATCTGACAGGATGGAAAATCCAAGGTGGCCATACACTGGTCAATTTGCCATCAGATCGACCAACAGATAGATCCCTCTCTGATCGAATCTGATCAGAGAGGGATCGTATGGCTGCCTTTACTGCAAACAGATTGTGAATCGATTTCAGCATGAAATCGATTCACCATCTGTGAAGCTGCCGATGCTGCTGCTGCCCCCCGGGCACCCGCATACATTATCTGATCCGGCCGGAGCGAGTCCCCCGGTCTCTACTGTCTTCTTCTCCGCTCTGGGCTCCAGCTTCACTGTACTTCCTGTCCGGGGAAGTTTAAACAGTAGAGGGCACTCTACTGTTTAAACTTCCTGCCGGGACAGGAAGAAGTGAAGCCTGCCAGACTCGGAGCCCAGCGCGGAGAAGAAGCAGCGGTGACAACGGGGACTCGTGCCGGCCGGATAAGGTGATGTATTGCCGCTAGCGTCGGTCGTCGGGCATTTGAAAGCCGCTATCGACGCACTCCCGACCCGCCGGCAATCGAGCAAAATCTTCCGCACGGACAGAAATTACGGGAATCGACAGGAACAATCGATTTCGGACGGAAATTGATCGTTCGGTCAGCGTTTGCGCAATGATTTCACAGCCGATTTGATCACAGTGATCGAATTGGTTGTATATCGGCGGGAAAATCGGTAAGTGTATGGGTGTATGTGTATGCTGCTGGCAGCAGATCGATGGCCCATAGAGTTTCATTGGATCTAATGGTCCAATAATGCATTTAGATCGATTTCCAATAGATGTCATTCTGAATTCTATTGTAAATCTGTTCCTAGTGTGTGGCACACATCAGATAGATTCCTGTCAGATTCAACTTGACACTGACAGGCACCTGACAGAAATCTATCTGATGGTCGAATCTGCTGCAAATCTATAAGGGTATAGCCACCTTTAGTGTTAACCAGACCAGATAATAAATAACACACTTTTTTTTAAATCTTTTTTTTAGAAAAGAAACATACATTTAATGATCTCACTATCTCACTCTATGTTTATCTCATTAAAATGTAAATAATTAATGAAAACATAAACTAATCCATATTTAACAAATTGTGAATAAGGTTTTTGTTTTTTGCTTATTTTTTCAATATTCATTTATAAATTGTTTAGCCAGTGCATATTCCATTGCAAAATGTTACCTCACCCGTTTACGTTCTTAAATTCATCTAGCTTTATTGCTGTCAAAGTGAATCACTGTGGATTTTTTTTTTACTCTGTGAAGTAAACAGGAACATCACCTGATCTCCCAGGGTGCACTGGGAGGAGAAGGCTACATGACATCCTAGCCTAGGCTAAACATCACTTTGTAAGGCAGGGTTACATCTCAATATACAGCAATGTATAGATATCAGAAGAAATTCTGACACTGAAACCAGGATTATTAATGCAAAATGGGTATCCTGAATAATTTATTACATTCTACTATATGTCATTTCAGTTCCTCTTTAAGGATTTTATGTAATAATAAGGATTTGCCACTAAAAAATCCTTTGTGAATTGAGCCCAATGACTTTATTTACATTGGTGCTAGTCACACAATATATCAATCAGCTGTGTTAAATGTATGCAAATGTACTGTAAAATTTCAAAACAGTGAATAATATATGACCTACATGATCAAATCCGAGATGAAAAACTAACTATAACAAGTAACTTGTCTATATATCTTATCTAAAGTTTAGATAGTTTACACAGCATATCTAGCTGCAAACAGCTTCAAAAGTTTGATTATTTATTACTGTGATACAATGAGGGCAGTCATGTTCTGTTTGTCACAGGTTGAGGGCTGGAGATGCTTTCAGCTTGCCTTTGTGTAAATTCAGTCCCCTCTCCTCCTCTCTCCTCCCCTCTGCCTCTGAAATCTCTGGCTAGTAACACCTCCTCCTCCTGCCCAGACTGAGCTCCCAAAAGCCCTTGCTACTGTCTGAAAATGCCAAGGCACTCTGAAAAGCTGTGGGCAAGGCTTGTTTAGTTTATAGGGAATTAGAGTATTAAAGCAAAAATAAAAAAGTATTTGGCTTGCGGAATGCCCTATAAACTATATGAAAGGAACACAATTATGCAATGAGTAAAAGTTGATCTCGGAACCACTTTAAGTTCTCATCAGTAAGGCTTCACACTGTATCAGCTGTGTTCTGTCGCAATGGACATTGCAACTTGATGCAATTATATTTCTATGGTACATACACATCAGGGCTTGAGAAGTGCAGTGCAGCAAGTTCCATTGGGATAACAGACAACGTGCTTGTTTACAGTGGGAGTGAAGCATACTTTCAATGTACTGCATGCTTCACTGTCTGTGTGGCATCACGATAGGACTTTTCCCCACTGTGTATTATATGAAAGTAGCCTAAGTGATTGGCCATCAATAAAGAACTGCTCAGGCCCTAAAATACAGCGAAAGCCCCTGCCTGACTGCCCTAAAAAGTATTCCTATTCATGGGCAAAGGCAGGGGGGATTACAGCTGCCCAGAATCCCCCCTAAGACCAGGGCTGGTGCAGTGTCTGGGGACAGGCACAAGTTGAGACACCAGAATATCTGCAGGCATCCTGCAGCTTACAGCACCGCCCTCTTTCTTTCCCTGCTACAGTTGACTTGGGATGTAGCAGCAGTGTGTGTACAGAGCATGGTGCAGCAGCGTGTGTACAGAGCATGGAGCAGCAGTGTGTGTACAGGGAATGGAGCAGCTCTAGGGAACTTAATAGAGTCAGGAATACGCACAGCCCTGTGCCCTGCTGTGTGAAGGCTTCACTTTTCCCTTCATTACCAATGTCGGCTGTCCTCATTTTTATCTGTATCCAAACTGCTCCTGATCGATCCCGTTGTCGATCGGGAGCAGATCCTGTCAGTCAGACGTGAAATTGCATTATGTGTACCCAGCATGATGTCCTACCATATTAGTATACTGTATTGTGCGTGACTGAGGGAGACCTTTCAGGAATTCCCCCCTTAGAAATCCAGGGTGTGCCCCTGCTAGTTACATGTTAGTTTGGTTAAAAAAAGACATTCGTCCATTAAGTCCAACGATGTCATGTCAGCCAGATGAACCTCTGATTTAGGAGAAAAATTAAACTAACTATTCAAATTTCTATATTTAGAATTTAGTAATATTATGACATTTTAAATGACCTGTACTCCTGTACTAGTTTATTGTGACTTGTACAGCAAAATATGCATTTTCTGTTCCCCCTTCTGTACACAATAACAAGGCTTGTGACTCTTTTTCCTTTGCCATTTGTTGACGAACTTTCACTTTAACATGTTTATTCACAATGAGCTATTTATAATAAGGCAGAGCAGAGAAAAACTATAATGTAAAAACTAGCTCATTGCAACCAGATCAGATTCAACTACTGCTGCTGAAGTCAGTTTAGACATGATCAACACTAGTGCTGAAGCAGATCAGCAATGGCTGCCTCCATATTTCTTTCAATTGTAACCATTTGAGCATAAAAGGTCCTATAAAGGTTAAAACGCTCTGTTAGTGATGTGGGTTTGATGACAGTTCATGATGTGCAGAGATGATAATGCTGAACTCAGAATGATTGCTTTATTTCACTTTCTTTTACCTTCAGGAAGATTCGCAATGGAAAATTTGAGCAGATTACGGATTTATAATGTTCTTGTTGTCACCATGTGATTGTGTCTCACTTTAGCTTCCTGTGTAAACTTAAGGTGGCCACTAACAATCCAATTTCTAGCAAAAAATCGTTCGAGCGATCAGAAATTCTGATCGGAAGTGAAATCGTTCACTACACCATCAACGAACCAATCTTTGCTTCCTATCTATCACAACCAACAAGAAAATCCAAATTTTGGTTCGACGAAAATCCAATCAGACGACTGTTTTTATAATCGTTCATAATCCATTGTGCCCATTAACAGAGATTATTTACAACCAATCCGATCAGAATTTCTGATCGCTCGAACGATTTTTCGCTAGCAATCTGACCGTTAGTGGCCACCTTAAGGCCTCGTTCACATTAGGCAATGCAGATGGCTGTGCATACGGAACGTAACGCATGCGATTGCACGCCATTTGCATTGTGCTGCCGATCCCATTCGTTACAGTAAATGTAGAGAGTGTGGTACCAATGGAGTCCGAGGACCTTCCAACAAAGACAAAAAACGAGACAGGGACACCAGGAGCCCCTGATAGTGTAGCATGTTGAGGGTATGGGACACTCAACAACAGTATGTGCAGAATACTCACAAGAATACGCTGCAAGACCAGCAACCTCAGTGTAACGGCTGGTGAGGAAAGCCTGTCCTCACTCGAATTCTTTAGTCTTCGTCAATTTAGGTCGCTCTCCAGGAAAATTAAAAGGGGTGTTAAGGTGGCCACTAATGATCCAATCTTTTTCATCCAATCTTACCAAATCTATGTAGTATAAGGGTAAATTGAGTGAATATACTGAATGGATACTTCAAGCAGTTACCTTATATTACATAGAAATGGTAAGATTGGATGAAAAAGATTGGATCATTAGTGGCCACCTTAAGAGTTCCAATGAATCAACATACATGGCCACCACCCCGAGCAGAGGGGGTTGGTGTGGGATATTACTGGGAGGGAGGAGGCGCCTCAAGATGTGATGTGTGGAATGGATAATGTAAGCTGGATAAAACATAGGCTTACCTCAGAAAGAAGGGGGTAGCCCAAAAAAAGTAATACATTTTTTAATGGAAACCAGACACTTGAATGATGTTACAGTAAATGGGATCAGCACTGTGCTCTGCTGAAAATGGGTGCAGCAGTGCGATAGCGCATTGTATGTGCTGCGTAGCGCATACAGTCTGAATTTCAGAAGTGCTCTCTATGCTGTTCTTGCGTATCCCACACCATACGCGCTGCTGAAATGCACATGGCAGCACTTATAGTGTGAAAGAGGCCTAAAAGAGTGAGACACAACTACATGGTTGCACCGTGAGATGGTTAATGAGAGGCAAATCATTCCACCTTGCATGCACACTTATTGCAGGTGCTATGCAGCATAGAACTGAGCCAATCAAAATCATCAGGAAGTACATTTTCAGGAAGTACATTTGATTGGACCATTTCCAAGCTGCATAGAGTTTGTATTAAATCTGCATGCAACCTGGAATTATTAGCATCTCATTGACCATTTCAAGTTGTGACCAGCCAGTAAGAGATTTATAAATCAATGACCTCACCAAACTGATCACTCACATCTCCATGAGTAGTTCTGTAGTATGAACTGATCATCTCCAGAGATGTGTAGGAGTATAAAAATAAGTAACTGGTAATATACTATAAACTGCTTAGTAAGACATATTGTAAGAGTGCCAATGTTATATATATGGAATTAAAAACCAAAAGTTAGTGGTTGATGATAATGTCTCTCTGTATTCAAATTTCTGCTAACCAGGAAACTGCACTGAATAGGTGTCTCAAAATGCAGAACTACTGCAGGAGGTAGTAAAGTTATTATTATTATATTACTATTTAGGATTCATATAGTGCGGACATTGTCCACAGTGCTTTACAGGTGTACATAGTCATGTCACTAACTGTCCTTCAGAAGGGTTTACAATCTAATCTCTACCATTTTTATAATTTAATAATTTTAGGGGGAAACCAATCAACTTAACTGTATGCTTTTTGGGATTTGAAGGAAAACTGGAGCGTCCGGAGGAAACCCACGCAGACACAGGGAGCAGATACAAACTCTGTGCAGATACGCCAGGGTGCTGCCCAATTCCATCAGCTGTTGGTTGATTGATTGGCACTTCGGCATTCTAATTATCCCTTGCACATTTCTGCTTCCTGGCAAATCTGCACACAGGGTGAGTTCTTTTTGCTCATCCCTATTGAAATGTTGAAATGACAATAAATGGAAATAGAGGGAATCGCCTTGAATGGCCTTATACTGCGGATTATGTAGGATAAAATTATATGTAAACAGGAGAGTTTGCTATGGATAGAGTTGCAATTGTGATATCCCAGAGTATAATTAGGATATACTACTTCTATCTCTATCCAGAGCCTTCGAACAGGGGGCCAACTCCACTACATACGTGTTAGTGTACCTTCCTCTGTCAGGCATCTCCAGCATTTGTTATTTCCTGAACCCTTCATCTCCAGCTGGTAGGGACAGAGATACCACCTGGTTACTGTTGTGTATTGTATTAAAATGGCCTTGAAGTCAGAACTTCCTCTCTGCTCTAAAAGATGAGCAACAGTATAATAATCTTTAAAGAAAAAACATTTCTGTGTTACAGCTACTCCAAATCCTGCAATAAATCTGCAGTGTGTCTACTTCCTTCTTCCATAAAAGCAGACATAGGGTTAACATGCTGTGTTTACAAATAAGCTGCTCTACCAAGGCAGCCAGCTGCGAAATAAAATTATCAAATTACAGTTGTGATTAGTCACAGATGAGGTGGAATTAGACAGGATAAACTCTCTAAAAACATACAGGGTGCATCTCTCTATGTTTTCCTTCTATCCTGTGCAAGCGTTCAGGTCCACTTTAAGAGGAACTGGTTATTTGATGTATTCCATATATACTGGAAGACTTTTGGCTAAGATATCTCTTCATTACTAACAGCTAGTTCCTGTTCCCATTTCTTAGAAAAAATGCTGTCTAAATTTTTTTTTTTAAAACCTTCTTTACATTTGGATACGTGTTTTAGATCATTTTTGGTCTGTATGGCCCCATATATTTCAGAAAAGCTGGGATCCTCCAATATGCTAGGCCATCCCAGTTCCTCACTGCCCAGAACATGTATAAGTCTACAGTCAAGTCCATAACAATTATTATGTCCCGCTTGTGCGCAGTAGGGGAATATTATGGGGGTCTTTTTTGCCTGAACATGCGGTAACAATGTAATGCAGCGCAAATGTCCGGCGGCAACACACAAAGCAAGGCACACATTCCTCCTCCCACCCTTCCTCCTCTTCAGATGGAGGCTTCCACACTGAGGCGACTGATCAGAAGTCAGCTTTTATATTATTGTAGAAGAGAAAAATAATTTAGTAATATGTTTAGGTAAAAAAAATGTTTTTTATATATTTTCTGCCCGGTAATGCTGTATAGTGTCTGTGCTGTACAGTTCCTTTATTCAAATCTCCCAGTCAGCCCATACAAACCGAAAACAATTTAACAGGAACCTGAGGTAGGAGATCTATGAAAGCTGCCATATGTACTTCCTTTTAAACAATACCAGTTGCCTTACTATCCCACTCACCTTGGGTTCCCTTTAAAATATTAGAGGCAGAGGATCAGCAGCACAGCCAGGCAATGTACATTATTTAAAAGGAAATAAACATGTCAGCCTCCATATCCCTCTTACCTTAGGTTCCCTCTAAATGACTTATACTACCTATCGCAATCTGACATGCTGACAACAAGCCAAATTGTATGAGAATCTCCAAATCTGCACATGAAATGACCCCACAACATATGAGGACACACATAAATTCTGTCAAAAGTCTGAATTCAACTGCTTTCATGTAAATGTTATGGTAAAATCCTAACACGATTGCATGCTAAAAATAGTGTAATTTCCCCTTGTGATGTTAAATGGGATTGTTTAAGAAATCACACATATTATTAGCGTGTTAAATGTAATAAAAACTGTAATAGAAACTGTAATTTTTATGTAGACATTATACCTAAACATATTGTTTCAGTAAATGACTATAGGCTTGTAGTTCATTCATGCTGGCCACACAGTACAGGTGGCTTATCCATGCAAATGTACAATGATGTTTCACAGGACTGATATTAAACAGCCAATCAGGCGCTGAGTAAACATAGGATGTTTTCTTCCCACAACATCATGTTTGACGTTATCAGAGTGATTCTTCACTGCTCTTCTCTGCACATTTCCTCACTGACCTCCTACACTTGCAGTAAATTATTTTAAAGGACACATCAACCAAAAAAAAAATTAGTTTCACTTACTTCGGCTTCTACCGGCCCCATGCAGCCATCCTGTGCCCTCGTAGTCACTCACTACTGCTCTGGTCGGCCACTGCCAGCTAGTTTCGTTTTTGCAGACCCTTGGGGTCGGCGGGCCTCCACACGTACATTTGCACGCATTCACGCTGGTGCATGAAGCTGTAGCGGACATTAACACATACATTTTTACGAGTTGCACCACTAACGCGTAAAAATGTATGTGTTAATGTCTGCGATATCTTCATGCACCAGCGGGAAAATGTAAGTGTGGCGGCCTGCCAACCCCGAGGTCGGCAAAAACGAAACAAGCTGGCGGCGGGGGACCGGAGCAGCAGTGAGTGACTATGAGGGCTCAGGATGGCTGCATGGGGCTGGTAGAAGCCCCAGGTAAGTGAAACTCATTTTTTTTGGTTGATGTTTCCTTTAAGGTACCCATTAACGGTATGATCATCGCGGTAATTGATCAGAAATGATCAATCATGTCCATTCATCTATAGAAGTAATTATTACCAGTACAGGACCAATAGAGAGCTAATACTGTGGTTGAGGCCACAAGGGCCCCAGTGCGGTCGCAACCTCTGCATCCGATATTGCTACGCCACTGACTGATCGCCGAAGTGTATTTGCTGTGCATATAAAATGCCTATGAACGTCCTTCCTTTACGAGAAACTAAGAAGCTTCTCTGTATCAAAGAGGAAATGTTTCTTAGAAATTGTTGATAAATTAACTGGCAGTTTATAAATTAACCAACAGCTAGAGTCTTTGTTGGGATAAAATCCTGTCATTCTCTTTACAGTATTTACAGAGATGAGCCTGTTAGCAGAATTTTTTCATCAACATTGTATCATGAATAATAGTCAAAAAGGAGATTATGGTTTAGACTGAATCACAGTCCATATTCCGGTTATATTAGAACTGACATGAGTATCAGCAAATGTCTCTATTTTTTAAGGTTGTAAACTCTCACCAGAAAAGTAAACTTTTCTGCATTTTGTAAGGTGGAACTAAACATTCCAAATGATTATTTTTGTATTATCATTTTTTATTTATCTAGTTCCAACATCTTCTGTAGCGCTGTACACAGTAAATAGGGGGAATATAGGGCTGCCAGTCTTCTGAAATAAATTAACTCACACATTTTACAGCAGAAAACCATACTTACATCCTAGGCATGTAGGGAGAAATGCCTGTGGAGGAAATGGTAGGTAAACAATGTAATCAATACTTGATAATTGAAACAAAAAAAGTAAGAACAATGGGGTTTACCCTGCACCTCATCAGAGAGAGACCCTTCAGCAGTGCATGACCGCTGACAAAGCATATTCTTCAACACATTTATGGATATCCACCAACAATTTTTAAAATAAAAAGGGAAATATTTTCACGTCTATGGCCTTGGTTTGACAACTGTCTTTATTTTTCTATGAGTCCTATGGGAGAAAAGTGCTATACAAATGTTATTGTTGTTTATTTTAGCTTACTTCTGATTCCACAAAGCATCATTGAACTAGGAATGAAAACAGAATAAAATTTCTTATATCTTTTTAATGTGTCCTTCAAACCTTCAACAGAACGTCTGAATAGAGTTCACACTCTGCCAATAATCACATATCTGAGTAGTGTCTGCAAATGGATCAGACAAATGGAGAAACAGGTAGCGTAACTGAGAGTAACATTGAGGAACAATAGACTCTGCATTGCAGAACTTGCTTCTAAGCCTTCAGACAGGTCATTTACACTGAGTCTGTGGAGGAGAATACATATTTAAAGCATCTTTCTTACTGGATGGCACGTTAAGGGAAATAGTGTTTGAAAAGGATCTGCAGTAACTAATGAGACTTAGAAGATACCTTGATTTCAAGGGGACTTGAACTCAGAACTTCCTCTCTGCTCTAAAAGATAATTAACAGCATAATAACCTTTACAGAAAAACATTTCTTTGTCACAGCTGCTACACATCCTGAAATAAATCTGCAGTGTGTCTTCTTCCCGCCTTCATGAAAGCAGACATAAAGTTAACATCCTGTGTTTACAAATTAGCTGCTCTGCTGAGGGCTGCCGAGATTCCTGAGCTGACACAGCAGAGAGATCAAATTATACTTGTGATTAGTCACAGATGAAGGGGAATTAGACAGGCTAAACTCTCTAAAAAAATACAGGGTGCATTTCTCTATCTTTTCCTTATGCACTGTGCAAGAGTTCAGGTCCACTTTGATACTTTATATAATTATAATCTGAGTGTATTTTAATGGCAATTAAACAAAAACAACAGGCACTAAACCGCTCATCATTGCTGTAGATGCTAGTAAAATAATAGGATTATGTTGGCTTTAGTGTGTGTGTGTGTATATGTGTGTTAATTCCCTGTAAACAAAGGTACTGCCTGGTGACAATAACATGTGAGAATCCCCTAGCTTTCTATTCTCATCTCAACAGGGACAAGAAAGGGAGAATTGTCACCCAATGGGCACAAAAAAAAAAAAAGAATAAAACCCAAATACTCCAACAGCTTCCCTTTATTTCCTTATCTAGATGTTGCAACCGATGGCTCTAGAATCACATTGATTTTGAATAGGTGCCAAGTGAAGATTTGACTCCGTGCTGTGTGTTACTCCTGTTGTTTATTGCCTGAAGAAGCGGGATTTTGCCTGTGAAACGCATTGCAACTTGTCTTAGGAGTATGTGAATAAATTGTTTACAACTTTAATCGACAGTACTTTGGTCTGTTTTGGGTTGGCTGGTCCACCACCGCATCCCGAACCTTTTAAATGTTTTTAGTGATTTTTATCCTACTGGCGCCTCTGTACATCTCTACATATTGATTTTGAATATGCAGAGATTCCAGCTGTAGCAAAAATAATCATGTTCAAAATGGATCAGACAGACTAACGATCAGACCAAAACGTTACAAGTACATGCTGATGTTCAGACAGGATGCAGGGATGTTTTTGTTGCATGCTAGCCTATATATAGCTGGGATTAACTCAGGCTGGATGGAGCAAGCATTATTATTTCAGATTGGTGATGGTACAAATTAAAATATTCAGGCTGGGTGTAACAGGATTCACACTGCAAATAAGCACACACCGTGCAATGACTTGACAGGCCCAGAGAGTATATGTTGTTATGTCAGGACTCAAAATCCATCTGTAATGCTATAGTCCAATTCAAAACAATGTGGTAATATCATGTACGGCTAAGACTAAATGTAATAGTGATAATAAAAAAATAAAATCAAAGGATCCTTTATATTATCCAGCACTAATCCACAAATAAACAAAAGCGTATCCTGTAATGTCTGTGGAGCAAATACTTATAAGAATAAATACACCTAGAGAATATGCTTCAATTGACAGCGATCAGCTTTAGGCCAGAAACCCACCAGGAGCGATTTTCTGAGCGTTTTCTTGCTAATGTAATGCTATGGGTGGGATCCCACTTGAGCGATGTGATTTTATAAAAATCCCCCATAGCATTGCATTGGCAAGAGCTTTTTCAAATCACTAGCAATCAGAAATCGCTCCTAGTGGGTTTCTGGCCTTACTGAGTGATCAACTTCAGTGTGGTTGATAGAAAGTCGATCGACTAGAGCCCCACACACTACAAGCAATATCTTATGAGATTCAACTTCACTAAGCGATCTGACCAATGTTGTGCCTCCATGCTTTGAATGCAAAAATCGATACAGAGTTAAGTATGATATGTGAACAGTAGCCGATTCCTGTGGGATCGACCGATATCTTGCATCCTGCTCAATCGACTAGATTGGTCGATTCCACGTGATATCAGCCACTTTTCTTTGATCCGGCATACTGGAACACACTCAATTCTCTCTCGATTTGACAAAATGATCGAATCAAATAGTAAATCGTACAGCCAACTCGCCAAATGTATGGGCACCTTTAGGCCCGGTTCACATTAGCATTTGCCAACGGAACCGGGCCATACGGATCTAAAAAAATGATGCAGGACCCAATTTTCCGGACCGTTTCCCTCAGCGGAAGGGAAGCGGAAGGTTTTGCAGCATATAGGAACCAATGAAAACGGACGTTTTACAACACACTGGCTGTAAAACGGACCGTTTTCACCGAATCCAGCTGACCTGATCCGTATGTCCGGTTCCGTAAAACAACGCTAATGTGAACCAGTCCTAATTCTATAGTCCAATTCAAAACAATGTGGTTATATCATGTACTGCTAAGACTAAATGTAATAGTCATAATAAAAAAATAAAACACAAAAGGATCCTTTGGCTTTACATGATCCAGCATGAATCTACAAATACACAAAATTATCACAAAATGACATCCTATAATGTTTGTGTAGCAAATAATTATAAGAATCGTGGTGCTGTATGATGCATTAGCTTTCCCATGTTAGCAGAATGTAAATGCACAGTTTGTGTGGATGGTATAATAAGAATGTTTACTTGGACAGATCTTGATGTCTGCGGGCTGTATTTGTGCTGGGAATGGGTTGCAGAAGAGAATGGGCTTGCATGCAGGAGGCAGCAGTAAATAATCCTCGTGTAGTAGCGCTGGGCGTCAGATAATGCTGCTATAGTAGTAGTAGTAGTATAGTAGTAGGAGCTGTTCCTGTGTGTGAGATCCCAGTCCTGGCTTTGCAGGCAGCCCAGTGCGGGAGTGTGTGTGTGTGTGAGTGTGTTAGTGCATGTGGCTCAGGCTCTTGTTTACAGCATTAACGTCACATCGACGGAGGGATCACAATGAGAGCGCTGCGCCCGGAGCCAGACACCAGCACGCCGAGCCTGGGGAACGCTGCGCCCACTCACTGACGAGAAGCGAGCAGCGTGGCCGTCTCTGACCTTCAGGGGCCCGGAGCATACGCGGAGCGGAGGCCGGACACTCTCCATTCATTCGGTCCCGCAGCGGCCTCATGCGGGTAGAGGAGCGGGTGTGAGGCGGGGGACATGGAGGCTGAAGATTCCGAGCTGTGCGCTGTGGGTGTCTGGAGTCAGATCGTTGTGTGTAACGTGTGCGAGCGGCGGGGCTGACAGCGGGAATATCCCGGGACTGGGCTCTTCATCGCGGACTGGATACCAATCTCTCTATACAAGCTCGGGCTGGATACGCTGCGTACTACACAGACTCGAGCTGAGCCTCTGACGCTCACTGGATGCTGCACGTTCTATAGGGACTGTAGTTGGATGCTCCACGTTCTATAGGGACTGTAGTTGGATGCTCCACGTTCTATAGGGACTGTGGTTGGATGCTCTACGTTCCATAGGGACTGTGGTTGGATGCTCTACGTTCCATAGGGACTGTGGTTGGATGCTCTATGTTCTATAGGGACTGTGGTTGGATGCTCTACGTTCTATAGGGATTGTGGTTGGATGCTCTACGTTCTATAGGGATTGTGGTTGGATGCTCTACGTTCTATAGGGACTGTGGTTGGATGCTCTATATTCTACAGGGACACTGGCTGGATACTCCACGTTCTATAGGGATCTGGCTGGGTGCTCCACGTTCCATAGGGACTCTGGCTGCTTGCTCCACGTTCTATAGGCTATTGGGCTGCATACAACCGCAGGCTCCACCTCTCCAGGACTAAACGGGTCACATAGATTGCCACTAATCCCTATTTAGTGAAGCAAACCCCAGGCCTGGGGGAATTTGGGGGTCACAACCTTGTGTCATCCCAGACAGAACCAAAGATCTCCCCCTGTAATAGTCCACCCCCCTGGACTGTGAAGGAGCCCCCTTGTGTACTCCCAAAGCAAGGTCACAGTGCACAGGATATAGAGGGACAATCTTTATCTGGGGTCGGGCTGTGTAGGCTCATAGTCGGACACGTTTGGACTGTGGATGAGAGTGGCTTTGGTTTGTTGGAGTGGCGGAGAGACACACATTTTCTATAGGGAAGCTGTGGAGATGAAGGCCGGATTGGGCTGGGGTTCTCCGGCCTGGATGTCGGTGGTTCCTCTGCTCCTGTTGCTGTGCCTCTGCCCGAGCCTGTGCCTGGGGCCCCTGGGTGGGAAAGGTGAGTGTCTGGGTTTGGGTGTCTGCTTCCCCCCTCCCCTCTTGGGAGACTGTCTAGTCTGGGCTGGTGTCCTCACTGAGACACATTATTACACGTGGAGGACTGCAGGTTATACGAGCAGAGCCAGAGCTACTGGCCAGCATTTAGGGATGCCTCAGTGCATAGAAAACTTAGCCTGTTATTAATAGTTTTTATTATTATATGTAGCCTAGTCAGGTTTGGTATCCATTGTAAGATATTTGGAAGCATCCATCCTGTCACTGTGTGTGGTGGCTTAATATTTTGCGTTCTGTGGGCCATCATATAGGCATTTGGGGAAATGCACCATCACAGTCAGAATGTATCTTCAGGACGAGTAATAAAATATATTACATTTTTTCAAAAGTAACAGATTTTGGTGTATTAAATATGATCTTGTGCTTTATATTGTTTGTGTTCAATAGAATGAAGAACTTTGTGCACCTGATACAAGTAATACTTTTTGTTACCTTAGGATGAGCCCCTCCTGTTGTAAGCAGCCCCCATTGTGGTCATATTGTGGTCATACGCCACATCAAGCTGGTTTACTGAGCTCTGTTTGTAAGCATCATATTGGTCAGTATGACCTCACACATAACCAGACAAAAACATTTAAAAATGATAAGGGATGAAATGTAGCCATAGTATTTACCGCGGTTCCTTTTATCCATGCTTTGTACTGCGGAATATTCTGCATCAACCTATATGTAAACAAGCATACCTTTGAGAGATTGCCAGGGTTAATAGATGTACCTGCACAGTTAATTATCACTGTCAGCTGTCTCTAGTGGTGATGCTGCCTTAAATTGGCTAAATCTGTGCATCAACACCTGAGACAGAATAAGCAGAAATACCTGTTTTGTTTTTGGGCGACTTGCTAGTAGTGTAATTGCTGCGCTTTTATTGGTGATCATCAAAGGACAGTTTGGGACAATAGGCTTCTTATGATCGCTTATATGTGGTCCTGCATGCTGATTCTAAGCTACAATCTTTCATACAGAATGTGCACAGACAGCACCACCATGTGATGCCAACACGGTCTGATATGCAGACAGTCAAACGCAGGTGATTCATGCAATGAATACTACAGCAGATTCATCTTTGTGTTCAGCTGGAGCTGTATTCCCCTGCATGTGTGGTGTAAACATATAACGCTGGGTCTTATTCCATACTCTGCTCAGTTATCCCCCTCCCCCCTTTTTGTTTTTAACCGTATTGTTTACAAGCTAAACTATTGAGGATCTTCAAAAACAAAAATATACAATTGGTACCTATGGTTCATACATATATGCATTCTTCAGTCAGACTGTAGATAGGTGATGGGTGTGTAGAGCAATATAGGTAATTCTGTTTGTTTGTATCCTCGGCCGAGAATGGACATACGAACCATTCATAGCCGCTATATTACTATGCTCATCAAGTGGTCTGTCAACAAGAAACCGGAATCTTTACTGTATACAATGGCTGCAGTATTGTTTGCCACAAAGGGTGAGAGACAGGATCGTAATATATACACTCCAAGATTAACTGTGACCAACATTCTGTCTGGGGGCTGCTTTTGTTTTTTGTTTTATGCTGGCCGGTCCCTTGTTTTGAGATTTTTAGTGCTTTCATAACAATGTTATTGTCTGTATACGTAGGCATGAATTCACCCCTGGTGCTGTGAGAGTTGCAGCTGGCTATTAGTTATATGTGGTTTATAATGCCATAACATATAAAGGTGTTTGTGTTTTGGTGTGTAGATTGTTTTTTTTTTACTCTGTCTTTTACCCTAAAAACAAAGTGAGAAGAAACTCTGGATTAATGAAAATAGTAGTGAAAAGCAGCCTTCGCTTGCACTGTAAATGTTTTCTTTATGCCATTTTGTAACCTGGTTGTATGTCTACGTTAATGTTCCATCCGTGTAGAGCAGGGTTTTTGCACTGGTGCCTCCATGGTTTGATTTATAAAGATCCTTTGTGTTTCAGACTCAATGCTTATGCTTTCATCACAGGGGGAGTGTCATGCGAGTGGTGGTCTTGGCTTACCCTGTACAACGTACTTACTACCTCCCATTCCTAATCTGTTTACAAGACTTAACCAGGCCGCCTTATATTTTCCCTCTAGAGAAGGTTGGAGCAGTCGATAGTTCAATGCAGAAAGCATATTTATGGTTGTTTGTCCAAACCCCCCCCATCCCCTATGATAAAATACCTATTTTATTCCCTTCCTCGATTTAAGACCATATATTTGTTTTCACAGTGTCAATGCATACTGTGTTGTAGTGGATGATCACCTTGAAGCACTCCAGTATATAAATGCTCACACATTTCAGAATAGAAGAGTTAAAAATGCAGGTACAACTTCCAAGTTCCTGGAACTGGGAATGGAATTTTAAGCTGCTCACCTATGTTAGAATCCATTACATAGAGATAAAAGCCTGCAGAAGTCTGGACCTGTGTGGGCTCACATAAGAACTGATGTTGAAGTAAACAAGGAGGAGAATGTGTTAAACGGGGTTTGACTTGTTTGGGAGAATTGTCATGAATATAAAGCGGACGATCTGTTACCCAATCCATCCAATATTTAATCTTACTACATCTAGTGTGTATGAAGGCCTGTCTGTAATAGGTTTATCTTCTTCAACACTACTATAGCTGTTAAGATTGTAAAAATCATTGTGCACTCCAAACTGCAAGACAGGTATTGCCTGGTAGACACAATGCAATTTTCTGTCAGATTCACGGTTGAATTGATTATTTCCGACAGGTCCGATCGTTTTATCGGATTATTTATTTTTTCTTTACTTCTATACAAAATCAATCGGAAATTAGATTGGACTTGTTAGAAATAATCGATTCGAAGGTCAGTCTGCTGCAATATTGCATCGTGTGTACCAGGCATAACAGGCTTCTTCCAGTCAGGCTTTCTTACATTTTGATTATAAGGTGTATTCCTGTTTGTATCTTGAAATCCAAGCACAATCAGATTGATCATATTGGATTGAAGCGTGTGTGTGGGTGTAGCCAGTTGGATAGGTCACAGAAGTTTTATGTTTTAATTTCACTGTATTGGGTAACATTGGTAAAACTGAGGTCCTGTAAGGAACAAATATATGATGTCTTGGAAGTACTGTTTTCTTTATTTCCCATGGTATAACATAAGAGTTGATGCTTAATAATATAGATGTTTTGTATTGTATTTGCTTGCAGCGTTCAGCTGAAAATAAAAAGTATTCTAACAATCACATGTTTACTAACCTAGAAATGCAAAGAAACAAAGTTTTTGTAACGCTACACTTAGATTATAGACTGTGCATCTTGAAAATCTAGTGTCCTGGTAAGGTTGGATCATAAATACTGATCATACACCATCTACAAAGTTTATCCTTATTGACAGTTTTTAGAAGGAGTTTTCAGATCATAGTTAAACTGCACGTTTCTCTGTTCTTCTTTTTTTTTTTTTAATATATATTTCCTAACATCAGACTTGTTATAAGTCCCTTGTTCTGCTTTTGTAACTACTTCCGCACATTATCTAACACAGGGCATTTTTCCCCCACGTGTATTGGCTTGTAAACATTTTTGGAATAGTTTTGAGCTCTTAACCTAAGGAAAATAAAGACTGAGTAATCAGACTTTTAAATAGTTGTGCCTGTGGATTTGAGTTTTTTTAGTTACAGTATATGAATGTTTTCCAATTCTTTTTATCATGGGTTTCTTGCAAGCTGCCTACTTTAGAGACGCATGGCTTGATTTGTTCTATTCTGAAACATGTTTTTAGTGATATACATTCCATTGCTAGTGAGGTCTTTGGCATTTGATGAACTGGGACTCTGGAGGATGCTTTCTGGATTGTTGGTTGCTAAGAGGACAGTGAGGATGTGTTCTGTGACTTGTTTACGCTTCTAAATTGTTTGTATTTTTGAGCATTCTGAACATGCCTCACAATAACCGAAAATACAAAGCTGAGGCTCTATGCGCACACGAGGTGATCTGCAAACATTAGTCAAGCCCACTGAACACTTTCTGGTACACTGGGAGGAAAGAGTGCATTGAATGATGGCTCAGTACATGAGGGGGTGTAATAAGCTCTCTACTTTGTGCTATGGACACTTTTTTTTCTACATTTTACAAGTAAGCTAAACTAATGTTTATTGAGAAAAGTTTGCTTGTCATTTTTCTCTTTTCCACTTAAGTAAAACACACATGGCCCATATGCCATTGACTGTTTCTCTGGAGTTTTCTCTTAGGTGATCTTTACACACCTTGCCATAGAATGCTTTTTTTAAACCACTAGCAAGCAAGAAAATACGCTCTACGGTTTTGATTTTTATTTTTTCTACCAACTTTTTGGTACTTTTTTCAATTGTAAAATGCCGAAAAGTTTATTTATAAGAGAATATGAAAATTATCTCCTAGGAGATAACTCAGGAGAAAAAGTTAATTGCATGTGGGCCACCTATGTATTTGTCGGTGCAGTTTGTTGTTGTTGTTGCTAAATGGATGACATACAGCTTAGGCTGAGTTTTGGTTATCTCCTACAGTAAAAATTGGAAGAGAAATCCTTTAGACTGAACGGTTTCAATTGCTTTAAAAATAAAAAATCGATCGCTCCAAATACTGCAGCATTTGTTTGGCTAACCTATTGCTTCAAAACCCTTCCTTTTTGCTCTTAGCCTGTACATTTTATTTCCTTTTTTAAAATCTACAGCATACTGTTTGTTAATGACTTGCGGTATGTTAATAATGTGTTTTAGTTTTCAGTTTAATTTTATCACATGCTTCCATAATTTTGTGTAAGTTTATCTTTATTACGTTTTTTGACACGTAGGATTATATCCAGTTTTGATTAATTGAGTAATTGAGTGGAAGAAAACTGGGCAGGGTGAAAATCTTGACGTATGTTAGTAAAATCTAGAAAGATCAGATGTTTTGGTAAATGCAGTGTAAATGCTTTAGTGTCTTGTTTGTTTGTATCACACGAGTAGTGAGCTTCTGAAATTTGATTACCTAACAGCAGGGTTGGAACGTCTTTATAGGTAATACTTTATTGTAAAATATTCTTTAAATTGCTGGAAAATCTATAGTTCATTCTCAGGAAATTGTACGCTGTGTCTTTATTGTTCGTTTCAAACTAGCACATTTTATGGAAATAAAATTAGTGCTGTTCCTGTGAGAATTTTAGAATCTGAGATTGCTAAAATAATATAGAGAATTGGTCTGGTTCTTGCTTTATTAGGTACTTTTTTATTTATTAAACAAGTGTGCTTTGGTAATCTGGCAATGGATTATAGACCCCCACAGATAATTTATATATATAAGTTGGTGTTAAAGGAGGATAATAAAATAAAGAGTGCCATAATGTTCTCCTCCTGATTGAGGATGGTAAAGCTAGTTGGTGGGCTTAAACTCTTCATGTAAAACTGCTGTTATTATGAGGGATAGCAGCAGTGATAAGTCATGTGCATTGCACTGGTTCCTTCACACTTGCCTTGCTCTGGTGTGTGTCTTTGTAACATATAGCAATTATTGCAAAGACTTCCTTATGGGACATGTTCTCTACAGGACTGTCATTCTGCTGCAATTAATTGATCAGTCCCATGTTTGCAAGTGGAGAAACAAGGTTTCTTATTTGGTACAGAAAAGATAGTTGGGTATAATATGTGATATAGTAATTTCTTGAATGGGTAGCTTTTAGTTGGTTGTCTGCCCTTTTGCCATATCTGTATTCCATGCAGCAAATTACATATGAAAATGTGATTTCTGAAGTGTTTTGTACACAAAATAGCATACGGGGGCTGTTGTTTTGAAGTAGCACCACTTTGAGTATTTAGTAAATCATAGCTGGCCATTCATAAGAACAGAAAGGTAAAATTGACACGTAGAATTGATAAGCATTGCAGCCCTTTAGCCTACCTGGAGATATGCCTTATTCTAGTAGCGATACAGAGTTTTGTCATGTTACATGGGTAGATTCTAATAGACCTACTTCTGTGTGTTTTGTATTCTGTGGAAAGATTTCTTGATTTATGAAATATACGTTTCATTTTCTCAATTTCTTATAAATCCTCTCTGGCTTGCAGAAAGGAAGATGGGTGGTGAGATGAGGGATATTTTGATGAACATTCTCACAGAGAAATTGTGACCCTTTTAAAGTTTGTCTGTCAGAAAATACTTTTTATGTGGCCAGGCTGAAATACTAGAGTCCATGAATATTATGATTAGTGTTTTCTTCATTCTGGAGTTTTCCTGCACCTATTGCTGTGTGTGGGGGATCTCTGTTCCCCGTTTGGCCCACATTTTCCTTTGCTAACCTCCTTGTGGAGCCGTTCTCAAGAATGGATATGTAGATTAACGTCTGAGTTGTTATCTATACAGTTCTCTTTTTTTCCTCATCACCTCCGTCTGATAAATCCTCAATATGATTGGGTTGTAAATAGCTCTGTTGAAAGGGAACCTGAGGTGAGAGAAATATGAAGGCTGACAATTATTCCCTTTTTAAACAATGCTCCTTGCCTGGTTGCCCTGCTGATCTGCTGCTTCTGAGGCTTTTAGCCATAGACCCTGAACAAGCATACAGATCAGTAGATTAGCTGCATGCTCAAAAGTGAGATTCAGACACTAATGCCCAGAAAGATCAGCAGGATGCCAGGAAATTGGGATCGTTTAAAAGGAAACAAATATGAGTTCCTTTAAAAAAAAAAAAAAAAAAAAAAAAAGTTGAGAACTGTAAAACATCTTACTGTCCCAGTTTTCGCAAGATCAAGAATGGGTTTTTATTCTTCAGAGGGAGGAATCCTGATTTAGAGCTTTTTTTTTTTTTTATTACCCTTAGAATGCTCTGTTTGCCTGATGCAGGGGTCAGGGTAACAGGTAAAGAAATAAACTTAGAAGCTGACATTAAAACTAAATAGCAGCCTATACATTCCTAGAATGAGGAGCATCCCTCCTGTGTATATTAGTAGTAGTTGTAGGATGTCTTCTCCCTGTTTTTTAAAAGGAACATGAGGGATGAGACCTAGGGAAGCTGCCATATTTATTTCCTTTTAAACAATACCAGTTGCCTGGCAGTCCTGCTGATCTTTCTGGTCTGTAGGGTCTACATCACACACCTGAAACAAGCATGCAGCTTATCTTGTGAGATTTGTCATAGACCTCTGATCTGCATGCTTGTTCAGGGTCTCTGGATAAATGTATTAAAGGCAAGAAGATCAGCAGGGTAGCCAGGCATTGTGGATTGTTTAAAAGGAAAGGAAATAAACATGTCCAAATCCCTCGCACCTCGGGCTCCAGTAAGGCTGAATACACAAAAGGCAATATTCACTCCAAGTTGGAGCAATCAGATTAGCCACTGACTGTGTAATGTATTCTTCATCAGATAGATTAGGATTGACTGAAAAACAACTGTTTTCTTGGAGGGATTGGATGTGCTGGTAAATATCAGTTGGTCCTGCATGTGTTGCACAGTGTACGTGTGCAGATGACTGATCGATATACACTGAGACCTGCTCAGATCAGAGAGTGGGATAGAAGATCCATTGTACAGGTGTCTCTGTTGTTTTCCCGCTTCCAATCAATTGATCCCTGATCAGAAAATCGATAGAAATAATTTATGAAACCATCAGGCTACCCGCAGATCGGTTGATGTGCACAGCCTAATGGACCAAGTCTAATCTGTATTTTACAAATGATAACAAGATATGCGTTCATCTCACTTATATCGTTAATGTCACTTACTACACGACATAAGAGGAACTGGTTTGTAATATGTGAGCAAGGAATACATCATTCCTGCTTCAGGAGCTTGCAGTAACAGTGCTGGGCCTTATAGTGCATTTTGGAAATGTTACTGTGGGATAAAATCATGGCTAGCGTTGTGCCCAGATCAAATTCACATAATATAGGCAGCTTAACTGCTTGTATTGTGAAAATCCTTTCAGTATGTCTGATATTCTGCATGTTTTTCTCCAGTGTAATCTTGCAATTGTAATATTGACAAGTTATTTTCTATAGGTAATTTTACCTATTGAGTGATTTGAAAGGCTTATTCTCTTCCCTTACTTTTAATTTTTCAGCATCAGCAGTTAAATGACCATTAAAGGATACCCGAACTGAAATGTGACATAATGAGATAGACATGTGTATGTACAGTGCCTAGCACACAAATAACTAGGGTGTGTTCCTTTTTTTCTTTCTCTGTCTGAAAGAGTTAAATATCAGGTATGTAAGTGGCTGACTCAGTTCTGACTCAGACAGGAAGTGACTACAGTGTGACCCTCATTGATGAGAAATTACAACTGTAAAGCACTTTCCTAGCAGAAAATGGCTTCTGAGAGCAAGAAAGAGTTAAAAATGGGAATTTCTTATCAGTGAGGGTCACACTGTAGTCACTTCCTGTCTGAGTCAGAACTGAGTCAGCCACTTACATATCTGATATTTAACCCTTTCAGACAGAGAAAGGAAAAAAGGAACACTGCATAGTTATTTGTGTGCTAGGCACTGTACATACACATGTCTATCTCATTATGTCACATTTCAGTTCGGGTATCCTTTAAAGTAAGAGGTATATGGAGGCAGCCATATTTATTTCCTTTTAAACAATACCAGTTGCCTGGCAGCCATGCTGATCTATTTGGCTGCAGCAGTGTCTGAATAACACCAGAAACAAGCATGCAGCTAATATGTCAGGTCTGACAATAATGTCATAAACACCTGATCTGCTGCATGCTTGTTCAGGGTCCATAGCTAAAAGTATTAGAGGCAGAGCAATCAGCTGGACTGCCAGGCAGCTGGTATTGCTTAGAAGGAAATAAATATGGCAGCCTCCATATCCCTGCTAGCTTTCCGGCTTCAGTATTGTATGAATCACACACCTGAAAGAAGCATGTGGATAATCCAGTTACACTTCAGTCAGAGCACCCGATCTGCATGCTTGTTCAGGGTCTATGACTAAAGGTATAAGAGGCAGGGAATCAGCAGGACAGCCAGGCAATGTGCATTGTTTAAAAGGTAATGACCATGTCCGCCTCCATTTCCCTGTCAATTCAGGTGGGCTTTAAACAACATAAGTTCTGAAATGGATATAGAAATATTGTTCTAAAGCATTTTGGTCGTTTCTGTGAACTGTGTAAAGCATTTCAGGCGCAATTGCGCGAACACAGGTGTGGTTTTTACATAGCAGTTGTATCAATTTCCCAAAAGCACATGTGTGCGCTCCTCCCCAAACCAATCAAATTCTTTTATTTGCTCCGGCCCCCTCTGTCCTCTTCCCTTTGCAAGCACAGACAGTCATATTTTGCCTTTTCACAGTTAAACCTTTTTTCCTTTTGGCATTTCTTTTTCCTGTGTGAGAGCTACCCTGATTAAAATGTGAGTTGATTTGAACAGAAGGAATAGCCTTGTCATAGCTGTAGCATTTGTGAAATCATTGGGGCCTTTGCCTTTTGCAATGCCCTGGTCTGCCTTGTTCCATGCTCAGCAGGTTTTGTTGTTGATAATATTGAGGAGACTAATCTGCTGTTGCTGCTTTGTTTTAGCCGCAGCAGACCAGCTAGCGGGTTGGTGATCTTGATTCTGCCTGCGTTTTATAGTAACGTGTTTGTGAATGAGTCCACTTGAACACAGAAACTAAAATGGTGTTAATGAGGAACGGCCATCCTATTTTTACTCTGCTCCATTGAAATGGTATCTCAAAAGAGGCTCCATTGAAATGTTCCTTAGTCTGGTTGCCAGGAAAGAGGTTACTGTCCTGCTTGTGCCCTCATTATCTAAGTGAGGATGTTGCCTCATTAAGAAATATATTTTTACTATTTCTTGCCATGCGCAACATCCGATTTCTCCCAGGCTCCAGTCTGTGCCTGCAGCCAGCTGTGCTGTGTAATGCGCTGGACACATGTGGGTTAACTCTGTCCCTCTTGAACAACAGTGCATCCTTACCAGCAGCCAGCAGACTTGAGTTTTTTTCACATTGAGTTGATTTATTAAGTTGCAGTACTTGGGAGCCTCTTTTATGTTTTCCCAGACCAACACTATATACAGTGGGTTGCAAAAGTATTCGGCCCCCTTGAAGTTTTCCACATTTTGTCACATTACTGCCACAAACATGCATCAATTTCATTGGAATTCCACGTCAAAGACCAACACAAAGTGGTGTACATGTGAGAAGTGGATCGAAAATCATACATCATTCCAAACATTTTTTACAAATAAATAACTGCAAAGTGGGGTGTGCGTAATTATTCGGCCCCCTGAGTCAATACTTTGTAGAACCACCATTTGCTGCAATTACAGCTGCCAGTGTTTTAGGGCAGTGATGGCTAACCTTGGCACTCCAGCTGTGGTGGAACTACAAGTCCCATGAGGCTTTGCAATACTCTGACAGCTGTAAGCATAGCTCGGGGAGGCAGAGGCATGATGGGATTTGTAGTTTTGTCACAGCTGGAGTGCCAAGGATAGCCATCACTGTTTTAGGGTATGTCTCTACCAGCTTTGCACATCTAGAGACTGAAATCCTTGCCCATTCTTCTTTGCAAAACAGCTCCAGCTCCAGCTGGACATCGTTTGTGAACAGCAGTTTTCAGATCTTGCCACAGATTCTCTATTGGATTTAGATCTGGACTTTGACTGGGCCATTCTAACACATAGATATGATTTGTTTTAAACCATTCCATTGTTGCCCTGGCTTTATGTTTAGGGTCATTGTCCTGCTGGAAGGTGAACCTCCGCCCCAGTCTCAAGTCTTCTGCAGTCTCCAAGAGGTTTTCTTCCAAGTTTGCCCTGTATTTGGCTCCATCCATCTTCCCATCAACTCTGACCAGCTTCCCTGTCCCTGCTGAAGAGATGCACCCCCCGAGCATGATGCTGCCACCACCATTTTTGACAGTGAGGATGGTGTGTTCAGAGTGATGTGCAGTGTTAGTTTTCCGCCACACATAGCGTTTTGCATTTTGGCCAAAAAGTTCCATTTTGGTCTCATCTGACCAGAGCACCTTCTTCCACATGGTTGCTGTGTCCCCCACATGGCTTGTGGCAAACTGTAAACGGGACTTCTTATGCTTTCTGTTAACAATGTCTTTCATCTTGCCACTCTTCCATAAAGGCCACCTTTGTACAGTGCATGACTAATAGTTGTCCTATGGACAGTCTCCCACCTGAACTGTAGATCTCTGCAGCTCGTCCAGAGTCACCATGGGCCTCTTGACTGCATTTCTGATCAGCGCTCTTCTTGTTCGGCCTGTGAGTTTAGGTGGATGGCCTTGTCTTGGTAGGTTTACAGTTGTGCCATACTCCTTCCATTTCTGAATGATCACTTGAACAGTGCTCCGTGGGATGTTCAAGGCTTTGGAAATCTTTTTGTAGCCTAAGCCTGCTTTAAATTTCTCAATAACTTGATCCCTGACCTGTCTGGTGTGTTCTTTGGACTTCACGGTGTTGTTGCTCCCAATATTCTCTTAGACAACCTCTGAGGCCCTCACAGAGCAGCTGTATTTGTATTGACATTAGATTACACACAGGTGCACTCTATTTAGTCATTAGCACTCATCAGGCAATGTCTATAGGCAACGTACTGCACTCAGATCAAAGGGGGCCGAATAATTATGCACACACCACTTTGCAGTTATTTATTTGTAAAAAAAATGTTTGGAATCATGTATGATTTTCGTTCCACTTCTCACGTGTACACCACTTTGTGTTGGTCTTTCACATGGAATTCCAATACAATTGATTCATGTTTGTGGCAGTAATATGACAAAATGTGGAAAACTTCAAGGGGGCCGAATACTTTTGCAACCCACTGTATATACCTTTTTTTTTTATTTTTATTGTTCCCAGCATGATTTGCAGCATAATTTTTTTTGAAGGACTATTATTTGATGTGTGATGTTGCAGTAGGAAACTACTAAATAAATGGCTGTGGAAGTTACTTTTTATTTTCTTCCCCCTTCATTGTTTCACTTTACATTTTTTTTGTATTCATCTTACAAATCTATTATAATTCACCACTTTTCTGGGTTGTCTGAAATGGGAGTTAAAGGGACTCCGAGCTCAGAAAAAAAAGGAAAGTTGTACTCACCAGGGGCTTTTTCCAGCCCAGTGCTGGTCGGGAGGTCCCACGCCGGCGTCCTGGCTCCTCTTCTTCACCCCGCTCCGGAATGGCTGGCAGGCCGCAGCCCGGGCGACACTCTCCCGAGTGTCGGGCTGCTTCTTCCGCATATGACGCGGATTACGTCACACGCCGGCCGCCTCGCGTCATCACAGCGGCCGGCGTGAAAGTACTGCGCATGCGCGAACAAAGCGCGCATGCGCAGTACTTTCACGCCGGCCGCCGTGATGACGCGAGGCGGCCGGCGTGTGACGTAATCCGCGTCATATGCGGAAGGAGCAGCCCGACACTCGGGAGAGTGTCGCCCGGGCTGCGGCCTGTCAGCCATTCCGGAGCGGGGTGAAGAAGAGGAGCCAGGACGCCGGCGTGGGACCTCCCGACCAGCACTGGGCTGGAAAAAGCCCCTGGTGAGTACAACTTTCCTTTTTTTTCTGAGCTCGGAGTCCCTTTAAGAGGTAATGGTTAGTCTCTCTTGTTTGGGTGGGTGTGTGGGTGACCGTTTGAAGTCCACCTCTAGACTACTTTTTTTTTTTTTTTACTGTGGTCCCAATAAGAGTGGAAAAGGGCTACAACTTCAGCCTGTCTACTGGGCCACAACTTCATTCCCCCTCCCCCCCCCCCCCGACCCCATACACACACACACCCACACACACTAACACTCACACATTCACATACTCCCTCTTTCTACCAGAATTACTTTTATCAATTTACCCACTTCCTGTCAGGTTAGACAGTGGCATTGCGTAAGCCTGTCCAACACAGGAACACAGGCAGCATTTGATTCCCAAAATTGAAGCCTTTTCCAAATCTAAAACTGAGGAAGAAGTTGTTGGTTAGGCTGGTTATTGACAGCTGCAGTGTTCTCCCCAGGCTCTTTTAGCCGGGTGCTCCACCCGGCTAGATTTGGTGACCACCCGGCTGTCATCGGCTCACCTCCTCACCACCTCCTATGCTGTAAGCAGAGTTGCCCTGCATTTTCATCTCATCCCACCCGGCTGCTTTTTCATGCCACCCGGCTACTATTTCATGCCACCCGGCTAGAAAAAAATTCTGGGGAGAACACTGAGCTGGTATGCAGACCCTTGCATAAGTATTTTTTTTTCTCTTGGGTTTTTCACGTGTTATGCTCTGAAATGGGACAGCAGAGGAGGAGTACGGCAGGAAGATTACTTTACTGAGCTGCAGTGCTGGCCACAGAGTTTGTCTTAGAAACAGAGGTTCTGGGCTGGGGAGCAAGAGCTGTTTACTAGCTTGTAAATTCCACTCCCCTGCCAGCAGCTGTTTTTGTGAATGGATCCCTGGGTCATGTGTCTGACATCACCACAAGGGAATTTCTCTGGTGCAGCTATGTCGAATGTGAAAGCTGTGTGAGCAGTGACATTGTTCCCTGTGGACTTTTGCTAACAATAAAAAAAAATCTGGGCGGGGTGAACTAGGGCTTTAAAGATTTCACAGGCTTATAGTTCAGTGATTGATTAAATAGTTATACCAAAATGAGTGCTAATGATCGGCAAGATAACACGTTCTTTAAATATATTTAAAATTGTTATTACATTTCATGATACAGTTGAACCACTGGCGTAACAATGGGGCCTGCAGCCCCTGCAGGGGGGCCCCGCTTAGGGCCGTTTTGGGGGGCTGGAGGGGGACGCAGCATGAGGGGAAAGCCATGCTGCACTTCGGCGGGGAGGGGGGACGGTCCCCCCTCTCTCACCCCGGGGCTCTTCACTCTGCGCTCCCCTCCAGTGTTGAATAGTTTGTGTATGCAGGAGGCAGGCAGCGGCAGATGCATACCTTCCATGCGTTCCTCCAGATGCACTCCTTGCTCCATCCACGTGCGCCACATGGTTGTAGTAAGGGTGCGCGTCAGACATCATACACACGGCCACATTACTAGGCAACCACGTGGCACGCGTGTTTTAAGAACAGTGTGTGCCCGGAGCCAGTGGGAACAAGCAGAAGCCACGGGCAGGTAATGAATACTTTGCACTGGGTACCGGGGGGGGGGGGGGGAGGGGGGTAGAGGAGACATTTAACATTAGGGGGCAGCAGCGAGGCGGTCGGATGCTGTGTCACAAGGCCGATTCTGGATCGATTTCAGCATGAAATCGAGCGAGAATCATCCTGTGCTGTATGGGCAGCCGGCAGATCTCTCTCATCAGATTTGATTAAAGAGAGATTTGTCAAGTCTGCCCATCATCGCTAGATGTATGGCTACCTTTTAAGCAGAGGTTTCAAGGAGGACTGCTGTTTTTAGCTGTGCTCTGCAGAAGTACATAAAAAAAGAGGTGGTTAACTAAAAAAGTTAGATAAGACACATCAAGTTGACTTGACTTCCCTTCACAGGGAGAACATTGGCGCTACCAGTGGTCACATCTAGTGGCACCATCATCAGCACAGTTGGAAGTTTGGTAGAGATTTTCCTCACTGCTAACAGGTTGCTTATCTATCCTGCAGTACCATCATGGTGGTATCTGTTCCCTATTTAACTCTGCAGAAGGACAGTGACCTCAAACATACAGCTTCCAGTGGGAGCCACAGACGTTTCCAATTCAGCCATTGCTCCCGTTCTGCTGTGGAGCTGCAGCCTGAATTGCTAAGAGGTGCCATGCATAGCTAAAGTGATTTGGCTGTGTGCTTGAGAAATCTGCATCATGCTGTTCACATTCACACTGAAGTGCGTTCTGGACGGCAGGCAATGAAATATACAGCGTTTCCCTATGCAGCTTCTATGCAGGGAAACTCTGCAGGTTCTGGCTTCTGAATCCCCATGGCCATGCACAGTATGGCTAGAGGGATTCGGATGCATAATTGTGCTGCACAAGTGCCAGCGTCCATCTCGGAGACAGATGCCCTGCTCTAGTAGAATCCCGCCCTTAGAGAGTAGTCCCTGTGTTAAAGGAACCCTGCAGCGGCATAGCTATGGAGACTTAAAGGGAACCTAAACTGAAAGGGATATGGATGTTTCCTTTTAAACATTACCAGTTGCTTGGCAGTCCTGCTCATCGCTTTGATTGCAGTAGTGGCTGAATCACACACCTGAAACAAGCATGCAGCTAATCCAGTCTGACTGCAGTCAGAGCACCTGATCTGTATGCGTGTTGAGGGGCTCTGGCTAAAAGTATTAGAGACACAGGATCAGCAGGAGAGTCAGGCAACTGGTATTATTTTAAAAGGAAAAATACATGTCCTTCTCAGTTTAAGTTCCCTTTAAACTTATAAATTTCTACCTGCTTCCACTCTGAAAGGAATTGGTTCAGGAGGGAATCAATTCCTACCACACAACACAGATACATTTTCACAATTTTCAATAGATTCTTCAGGGAATCTACTGAAAATCGATTGAACCGCATTGAAACACTGTTCAATGCATTGTAAGGCTAAGGGCTGTCGATTTACTGGTGATCACCCAACCAAGATCATATTCTGCCACGCACCCATCCAATCTAGATCCGTCTTGTCCGAATTTATATTTTTGATGTGTTTTTGGAAAAAAACAATCGAAAGTTGATCAATCGGAAATTTAGGGGACATTGATAAGTGTATGGGCATCTTCATTCTTTGGTTCTGCTGATTTTTTTTTGTTTTGTTTAATTCGCTCCAGAACAAAACTCACAAAAAAAAAAAAAAAAAAAAAAAAAAAGTTGTGTATAGCCACCCTTATGGTAACTCATGGTTTTCAACATCCTGCATATCACATTCCACATATTCTATGTTAGGTGCACTCAAGGCTCAGCTGTACATGTGTAGATGTTGGCACCTCTTTTCACGGCTCTGGTGGATGATATTACAGACTTTGTCTGGGGCTCTGAAGCACAATAATAGGCAGGTGACCCTAGGAGCACTGCAGAAACCTTGCAAACTGGCAGTTGTAGTTACAGCAAAGTGCAATTTGAAAAATGTGCTCTGTCAGTGGCATGACCGCATCTGCTGAGTCACATACCTCACTTACCTGCTTTAGTTATTCACTTTGTAAAAGGAAACTTTGTATGCTAGTACGGAATACTAATAGCGTTGATACATGTATACCTCCTAATACCGGCATGGCCAAATTCGGCTCTCCCAACCTTTTTCTGGGGGCCCCCAAAGCTCTCTACAGTTGTTTATTCCATGTGGCCCGCAGGCTTTAGCTGCGATGCTGCATGCAGGGGCTACCTTATGTTGCCGCTCTGCCTCCCCTCCCTCCCCCCCGGTTATCAGCCACCAGCAGACAGTAACAGCCGCTGATTAGAGCAGCCGCCGCTATGCCAACAGCAGTAACCGCCACTGATTAGCAGCCACCACTAGGCCAGCAGCGGTAGCAGCCACTGATTAGCAGCCGCCACTATGCCAGCAGCAGTAACAGCCACTGATTAGCAGCCGCCACTATGCCAACAGCAGTAACAGACACCGATTAGCAGCTGCCACTATGCCAGCATCAGTAACAGCCACTGATTAGCAGCCGCCACTATGCCAGCAGCAGTAACAGCCACTTATTAGCAACCACCACTATGCCAGCAGCAGTAACAGCCACTAATTAGCAGCTATCACTGTGCCAGCAGCAGTAACAGCCACTGATTAGCAGCCGCCACTATACCAGCAGCAGTAACAGCCACTGATTAGCAGCTGCCACTATACCAGCAGCAGTAACAGCCACTGATTAGCAGCTGCCACTATACCAGCAGCAGTAACAGCCACTGATTAGCAGCTGCCACTATGCCAGCAGCAGTAACAGCCACTTATTAGCAACCACCACTATGCCAGCAGCAGTAACAGCCACTAATTAGCAGCTATCACTATTCCAGCAGAAGTAACAGCCACTGATTAGCAGCCGCCACTATACCAGCAGCAGTAACAGCCACTGATTAGCAGCTGCCACTATGCCAGCAGCAGTAACAGCCACTGATTAGCAGCCGCCACTATACCAGCAGCAGTAACAGCCACTGATTAGCAGCCGCCACTATACCAGCAGCAGTAACAGCCACTGATTAGCAGCTGCCACTATGCCAGCAGAAGTAACAGCCACAGCTGTAGATAGCAATATTTTTAGAGAGGAATAAATAGTTGGAATTCCTGACTAGGTTTTGTTTTGTTTCATATTAGTTGCAAAACTTTGTGGTTGTTCTAGGGACAGACAGTGATTATAAAGTGCTCTAATCGGAACACAGACCGCAATAAAACCACTCAAGGTTTAATACTTGTTTCCACAATATTAAAATCTGAAATAAAAAAATATTCTGGTATGGGGGCTATATACTGCTCTTCTGCAGCCTTGTGTCAACCAAATGTGGACTTTCTATGTTTTCCTCCCTTAAATAGTCTACATAGCACCCTGTTCTCTCAACCCAGTGACATTGCATTGCTGTACTGGAGTGTATGGGGAGGGGGGGGGGGGGGATGAGTTACCTCATGCAGAGAGCTGTAATCTCTTGAATTCAGAGGATGGGAGTTCCTCGCTTTGAGGAAGAAATGTCTTGAAGCAGGTTTTACTTGTTTGCATGTAGATATCACATTTGAGTGTTTTGCTAAGATAATAAGGTAACCTTTCCCTGGGAAGCGGGGGAAATAATGCAATGCACTGTCAGGATGGTCCAATGATATAATTTCCAGCCTAGAAACTTGCACATGCTAAAAGCTGTTACTGATGAATAAAGTCCACAAGTCCATGTATCTAGCAGATGTTTACATCTATTTCTCTGACATCTTTGCTTAGTTGCATATGTTGTACTGAATAATGATACCAGCTATTAAAGAAAATGCAACTGTAATATACTAAGCTTCTTGACTTAACACAATACTAAATGCTAACAACAAAACTGTCACATAGTAGCTGAATAGCTTGTTTATTATGAAGAGACTTTTCTCTCTCCTGCCATTTTATACATAATAAATGTACCACAAACCTATATTGTTTAGTCTTCTGCAATAATGAAAGCATTTGTATAGCCTATTTGTATAGGAAAACAAGGGATTATGAACAAGCATATAATACAAATGCTGTTAAAATATGCGTTGTTAAAAATATAGGTATTTCAAAAGCCACCAAAAAAATGGCCATTTGATCATAAAACCAAACGCATATAATGTGTGTGTTTAAGGATGTAAAAATAACCTTAAATTGCTGGGGCAAAAGTCCATTCCAAGGACAAGTTTGGGGGAAGTCTTCTGCTGCTTGTCCCCTCAGTAGATTCCAAAACCTTTTATTTTAATATACTGACACCTACAGAAGGCAATTACTCGTAACCTTTTCATATATGATGTCGGTTTTCCAAAGAAATGACCTTTGGCAAATTGTCATGACCCGGGATACCTTGGCGGGAACCCGAGGTGAGAGGGATATGGAGGCTGCCATATTTATTTCCTTTTAAACAATGCCAGTTGCCTGGCATCCTGCTGATCTTTTTGGTCAGTAGTGTCTAATTTCTGGACATGAAAGAAGCATGCAGATTTTGCATCGCAATTTTGTCACAATTCGATTCCCGTTCAACAGAGAATCACAACGCAATTGCCCCCAAAGAGCTGCAATTTATGCAAATTGCAAATGCTGCAGTGAAAATGATCCCATAGGGATACATTGGCAGCAGCACTTTGATGATCACCAGCAATCAGCAAAGCACTGAAAAGCGCTTAAGTGTGAACCAGCCCTTAGAGGCAAGGGATCAGCAGGACTGCCAGGCAACTGGAATTGTTTAAAATTAAATGTCAGCCTCCATATCCCTCTCACTTCAAGTTCCCTTTAGCTAAACTGGCAGCTGCCATGAGTGGGTGATCTCAAGCTATTGAACGGCCTCCACTCTCCAACAGAGAGCCATCACTTTACTCCAGCCACCTAATCTCTCTGCTGTTGCGAGGTCATCTTTGTGACCAGCACAGCAGCTGAGCAAAGTCTTATTTCCCTGCCCAGTTTCTCCCTTCACATGCATTTTGTTTCTAAAAGCCATGCATACCTCATGCCTTGCCTGCAGTATGAATTCATTTTTCATTGCCCCTTTTTTTAAAGCGGTTTAAAACCTTGACATAATAATAAATAAAAACATGGTATCCTACTTTTTATATACCATACTGTTATATTTGCATTTGTGCATAAGTATTATTATTCATTTAGAAATTATAGGTTCCCAAAAGCACAGTTTTTTGCTTTGTGAGCTGACTTTGCATTTCATTAACTGGTTTTATTCATTATGTATTGAAGGCAGACATGCTTTGACTCTCTATCTGTGTCAAGCTGCTTCCCTAGTCAGAGAATGTGTCACATTCCCAGTGTTCTCCCCAGGCTCTTTTAGCCGGGTGCTCCACCCAGCTAGATTTGGTGACCACCCGGTTGTCATTGGCTCAGCTCCTCACCTCCTCTTATGCTGTAAGCAGAGTTGCCCTGCATTTTCATCTCGCCCCACCCGGCTACTGTATCATGCCACCCAGCTACTATATCATGCCACCCGGCTGGAAACAAATTTCTGGGGAGAACACTGCATTCCTCACTTGATACATTTAAATAAACACGAGATAACATAATCTACAACTTCAGATGCATCCACATTTCACTGCACTGAACTTTCAAGCTCTGTGTGTAACCCTTCGAATGCTGGCCTAGTATGAAATATTCACATAAATTTGCATAAACTCAGAAGTCTTTGTATCTCATTGATCATCCCTACTGACAAGTTGCTAAGCTTTCAAGAAGCAGCAGAGGGAAGAAGTGGGTGGAGTCATGTGATCAGTTCTATGTTCATAGGGAAAGACCCAACCAGTCAAGTACTTTTATATTTTTATTGCAAAAAGTGCAGACTTGCAATGTGCAACATTTTATGCATTGCTAATTAACTCAAGTTTACGATCATATGCATTTAAAAATAAAATTTGAGCCCAAACTAAGGCTTTCATTTAATAAACACATTTAAGGCTAGAAACCCACTAGGAGTGATTTTCTGAGTGATTTGCGATTTGAAAACTCTTGCTAATGTAATGCTATGGGTGTGATCCCACTTGAGCGATGTGATTTTATAAAAATCCCCCATAGCATTGCATTAGCAAGAGCTTTTTCACATCGCAAGAGATTAGAAATCGCTCCTAGTGGGTTTCTGGACCCAAATTAAAAATTCAAGATTTCAGAAATCCATTTTCTACATTATAATAATAAATAGCAGCCTTTTTTCAGCTGCATGATGACAAATATAAAATATTTTACATTTATTGGAGGAACCCCTCCCTTCCTTTTATATTGCCGGGACAGAATCCGGCAGACTGGTGGAGTAGATGGTGTACAGCAAAGGAGGAATTGCTAATGGCTGCCACCTGTATAACCCTAGTAATGAAAAGAGAAGGGTGAAAAGCATGCACTGAAATGCTCATGGGCTTGAAGGAGTGTTTATTTATCTTTGTATGTGTCAGAGTGGTGCAACTAAATATTTTTAATTAAAAAAAATGTTTGGTTTGGGGTCGCTTTAAGCAGAATATAAATTGACTCCATGACTGTTTATCGGCATGCAGTGATTTTTGGGAAACTGGTTTGTTGCGACACTGATAGTTTCCGGTGTCATCGTCATGTCCCTGATGTAAGAAATATACATTTATTGTTGTGATTGATGATATTCCGCATAAGTAGTAGCTGTCTTGGCAAGATCCCAGAATGCTGTGCTAAGTGGGTTACATTGTAATATATCCACGTCACTCCAAGCAGTCTGGTAAAGAAAGTATGGAAAATATTCCATGTTATGGAACAAATGGTAAACGTGGCAGGAAAGCTGTTGAACAGCTGAGTTCTTTCATTAGGTGGATGCCTCAGTGCTTGTTGCTATTTTGATGAAGAGTGGGTGTGAATGAGGAATACTTTATGTATACTTTTGGAAGTGTAAATGGCCTCACAGGTATTGAAAGAATGGGTGATAGGAGATGAGCATGCCACAAACATCTGAGACTGGATGGCCGATCTGTAGACATGTTTACGCCTTCTGAAGATGTCTCTGGGGTAACATGTCATACAGACATTACTGTCTGATGACAGTCTAGTGCAGGCATGGGCAAACTTGGCCCTCCAGCTGTTAAGGAACTACAAATCCCACAATGCATTTGCCTTTGAGTCATGACTGTGTCTGTCAGACTCCTGCAATGCATTGTGGGACTTGTAGTTCCTCAACAGCTGGAGGGCCAAGTTTGCCCTTGCCTGATCTAGTCTGTGCAGGTACCTCCTGGGTGTTGCAGCCAACCCTGCTTGGAGGGAGAATAGCAGTCAACCATGTTCTTGTTTGCCAGCCTGGAGTCTGTACTCACTGTATGTAGTATCCCTTGCCTTGAAAATCGCCATCTCGACGCATGATTAATTAGCTGCACAAAATAAGTAATTGTTACCCATTTTTCACACCAGGTATAATCTACTGACTCCTTATATCAGTCTCTCTTTTGGCTAGTTCACACTGGGGGGCTTTTGGGGAGCAGTTCAGTACTTAGCTTGATCGCCGGTGATCAGCAAAGTGCTGGGACAAATGTGTCCCTATGGGATCATTCTCACTGTAGCACTTGCGATGGACATACATCATAAATGCAGAATTTTGGTGGCAACCATGATTCTCGTTCTCTTGGATGGGAATCGCAAGTCACAATTGCTGAAATTCCCTGCCATCTATGGCCTTTTTTCCTAAATGATCAAAATGATTGCGCTTCTTTGTTTTGGCTAATGTCTGAGCGGATATCATTTAAAGAGGAACTCCAGTGAAAATAATGTAATAAAAAAAGTGCTTCACTTTTACAATTATGTATAAATGATTTAGTCGGTGTTTGCACATTGTAAAATCTTTTAAATCCCCGATTTACGTGCTGACATTTATTACATGGTGACATTTTTACTGTTGGCAGGTGATGTAGCTGCTGCATGTTTTTTTGGCAGTTGGAAACAGCTGTAAACAGCTATTTCCCAGAATGCAGCAAGGTTCACAGACAGGAAACTGCCAAGAGTATGTACTCAGAATTTCTTGCGAGGGGTTTCACCACAATATCAGCCATACAGCGCCCCCTGATGGTCTGTTTGTGAAAAGGAATAGATTTTTCATGTAAAAGGGGGTATCGGCTACTGATTGGGATAAAGTTCAATTCTTGGTCGGAGTTTCTCTTTAACTTCTGTGCATTTCAAAACTGACCAGTAGCAATCTGCTTTGGTAGAAAACTTTATGACTGATTGGTTTATTACCGCCCCTCAGTGGGGATCCCTCACCTCTTCCACCTCACCTTCCTTTACAGTTCATGTAGCAAGGGTGCAGACTGTCAACCATAACTATGACAGATGATTAAAAGATTTAAGAAGATTATCAACTCTGGTATGATTATTAGTCCATTTGTAGGTATGCTAGATGGTTCCCGGCTAGTCAGGACTGCCTCTGCAGAGACTCTAGTATGTGGATTGTCTCCGCTGAGCACAGGACGAGGGCATTGTTCACCTCCACTAGACCTCTCTGTGCCACTCAGTCGCACCCCGTGCTGTCCGCACACTTCACTCCACCCCCCATTAATGAGATGCCAGCCTCCAGTCTACAACCCTACTCCAAATGTTTGCCCTAAGAACCAAGTATCAATCCCTGAGGGCAATATTTGTCTATGTGTATTTCATTGGTGCAGCCGGATTTAACCTTCCTATCCGACAATCACCGAATAACTTAAGGACAAAAAACTGTGACAAATGTTCCTGCTGTGTGATGCTTGTTATTTTTGCAGGAAGATGGAACTTTCTGGGCAGTGTGTTCTCCAAGGAGTACAGATGGCATGATTACAAAGATGTATCATTTCAGCTTATATTCATTTATGGAAATAAAGGCTGCAGATTTGAATGGGAAAGTTAATTGAACATTACAAAAAGCTTGTGCAGCATGAATATGTTTATAGCGCGTTTTATGAAAATGGAATTTCGCTTAAAAAATGAAAAGCAAATAAAAATGTTTCTTAACCTTGTCGGCCAAGAAAAATAAGTGTGCAGAAAAAAAACAAACTGTATTGTAGAAATATTTTTTTAATGGTTGACTAAAAACATTGGCAAAGAGGCTAGATGTCTGAAAGCGTGAATTATGAAACTTTTTTTTTTTAATTAGTCATTAAAAGTATATATTTTTGTTCCTTTTACCTACTTTAAAAGCGTGAAAGCCTGGCTGGTTTTATACTTTGTTAAAATTTCTCATTTGTGACTTTTTTAAACTGCCCAATAGTGGAAAAATGGCCGCCATCCTGGCTTTGTACATCATACGGTTTTCCACGCACTCCCTGGAAAATGCTTTTAGCTGAAAATGGGAATTTTGTAAATGTCCTGATGAGCCTCATTTTCATCTCCTGGAATCCACCAGGCAACATTCACCATTAATTATTATTATTTATTATTATTTTTTATGTATATAGCGCCAACATATTCCGCAGCGCTTTACAAAGCACAATAAGACGACACGGGGAACATAGATACAACTAACAAATGTACAGCAGAGTTCCAAGCAGCACAAATATTGTTACAAAAACAGTAAACATTAGGAGGATGACCCTGCCCTTGCGAGCTTACAATCTAATGGCTAGTGGGGGACACACTAGGTAAGGGGGTGGAGGATGGATGAGGCAGTGACCCTTTGCCTCTGATTACATTGTGACAGATAAGTAAATAAGGGCTACAGAATGTTCTAAGCTTGTCTGAAAAGGTGTGTTTTAAGAGTGTGTTTGAAGATGTCCAGGTTTGGAGCATTTCCAGATAAGGAATGATGCTTGTGTAAAAGTCCTGGATGCGAGCATGAGAGGAGGTGATCAGCTTAGAGGCCAGGATAATTTCTTGGGAGGAGCGAAGGTTGCGGGAGGGACAATATCTTGAGATTAGTGAGATGTATGGAGGAGACAACTCATGGAGGGCTTTGTATGTTAGTCAGGAGTTTGAACTGAATTCTCTGGGTAATGGGTAACAAGTGGAGAGAACGGCACAGTGGGGCTGCATCGGAGGAGCATGTGGAAAGGTGAATGAGGCGGGCCGCTGAATTTAGAAGGGATTGGAGAGGTGCTAGCCTGTTTTTTGGTAGACCACAGAGCAGGGTGTTGCAGTAGTCTAGGCGGGAGATGATTAAAGGGAACCTTAACTGGCGGGGAAAAAATAATTCACTTACCTGGGGGCTTTCCCAAGCCTCCTGCAGCCGTGCTGTGCCCGCGCCGGTCCTTCGGTGCCCTCCGGTCTCCCTCCGCCACTAAGTTTTTGTTTTCGGACGACTGCCAGTCCTCGGGCAAAGCGTCATCTTCTTCCGGATTCCCCGTCGTAAAGAGCCGTAAAGCGCGTCCGCATGACGCCGACATCGTCCGTAGCCCTGTACAGAGTATATTGTCCCGTCACTCAGGGGAGCTCACAATCTAATATATGTATAGCCATCAGTGTATGTATCATAGTCTAGGACCAATTTAGGGGGTTGCCAATTCACTTATCTGGTTTTGGATGTGAGAGGAAACCAGAGAGCCCGGAGGAAACCCGTACAAACATGGGAATACCATACAAACTCCTTGCAGATAGTGCCTTGGCTGGGATTTGAACCGGGGATCCAGTGCTGCAAGGCGAGAGCAATAACCATTATGCCACCATGCTGCCCAGTTATCAAGATAAATACCATGCAGTGTTGCCAGAAAATGTACTATATTTACTCAACCTCATAGTGTTCTTCTTCAGTTGAGTATTTTTCCTGTATTGAACACCTTGCTTTTACAATTTTATGAGGGTTGAATCCAGTTTCAGGAGGCTGATTTAGGAAAGGAGATGTATAAAGTCATGTGCTCTCTATTCAGATTTTCTCATGTTTATTGTTCTGTCTTGCCGGAGCTGACTGTGACAAAGTGCTTTTCAGCAGAAAGCCCCGAAGCGAAAGGGTTATTTCCTCAGCAATCCTCTTCCTCCCCCCACTCAGAAAATAATGCAAAATGCCTTGAATTCCTTTCATTCCTGAGAGGGCTCTGAAGAAAGGACTGTACTGACCCCCCCCCCCCCCCCCTCCTGCATAAGCCAGCCCTCTCCCTCATTCATAGACTGCTCCTTGGATTTGTTATGGCTGCATTCTGATTGGATACTGCAAATAAAAGCTCCCATTGAAAAAGCCAGAGGAAAGAATGGGCAGCACTTCCTGTGACTTCAGTATGAGGTCAGCCTCTCCTGGAGGCTGGAGAGGGGAGGGCTTTTTACTGGCACTGCCAGAATCTGATGAGATATATATACACATCTTTACATCTTTGCCTGTATAAAACAAATTAACTGTATTCAGACTGTAAAATTTCATCTCAACATGTGAGACTTAGGCCACCGCCACATTGCATCTGTTGCATAAGATAATTACATTGCAGCGTGATGTAATTATATTTATATGTTGCATTCACATGGGTGTGTGTGCACATTTACCCTGCGAGTGAAGCATACTGTCAATGTAGTTTTGCTTGCATAGGGGCCCGGGAGTGGCCCTAAAGTGTACTTTGTATGAGGCCCACAAAACGTTAATGGAGTCTTATGGCAGCCCTGAGAGTGGAGAAATCATCATGGAATTCAGGAACCTGTTCCATTGACAGTGTGTAGAGAAAAAAATGTTATATGTCATGTAATTTTTAAGGTGCCATGTCTCCTGAGACTTTCCCTATCCTGGTCGGTATTACTACTTAGCCAGAGTGTCCCAAATCACTTGGGGAAAATAAAGTTTCAGAATTCAAAGCAGACCATTTAAAGCTAAAGCTTGCTAGATAGGAGGTCCCCCAACTGCTTTAGTATCTTAAAAGAAAACAACAAATCACAAAACCAAAAAACAGAGACTTTTAACTGACAAAATTATAGCAATAAAATTAATTTTGCCTCCTACATTGAAACTTGTATAAATGCAATCTGGCTGAGCTGGGACAATATACTTTTATAGACCGGCTTATTGTACCATGTAATAATTGCTTCACCACTGGTGCTTAGACCTTCCTTTGATTTGCATTTTGTTATTCACGCCAAGGGTGGTCAGGTATATACCAGTGCATGCAGCAGCAGTGTCCAGCCTGGTGCTATGAATTGCACATAATGTTTTCATTTTGTTCAGGTTTAGGAATATATTTATTACTGGAATTTCACTATGAATATTGTTTTGTTTTCTTGTCTCAATTAAACTATTACCATGTGCTTGGGTAGGATCCCTGTTTTCCTGTGTTTTGATAAAGTCTGCAGGTGGGTTGGCTGACTCTTAGAGTATTGTTTTTCGTAGTGATCTCTTTCTCGGTTTTCACAAAGGAGGTGTGCTGCTGGCTAGATGAGAGAGACGTGTCACTGATGCATTTGACCCTGTTAGAATTGGCAGTTGTAGGTTCTGTCCCAGGCAGGAGTGTTGCTCTTGATGGTTTGGATCCTATAACATCCTTGTAGCATTGTACAGAGGCAGGCAAGCAATTGTTGTGTACAAACAGCTTGCAGTTTCCTGCCTCCCTCTCCTGATAGAGACAGTTACTAGCAGAACACAGCTTAAATATTATTATCACAGTTGAGAAAAGGTTTACTGTCACAATATGCCACCCACTTCAGTTGCTACTCTGAAGCAAAGCATCCTGCAGTGTGAGGAACAGGATGTGAGCTTCCCATTATCCAGCATTTGTTAGTTCTAGAACTTCTATTCAGCAGATTCCAGAGAGAAGGTAGAGACATCTGCTGCTCTTGTCTCCGATAATAACAACTGACACGAGGAAACTGAAGTGGTTTACTATTAGTGATTCACACTTATTGATTCACTCATTTATTTAACATGTGACTCTCTCTCTCTGACACTGGAGACAGCAGAGTGCAGTGAATATTTGTAGAAGCGCTTGCCCTGGTAGGACGTGCATGCACAATCTTGCTTTTCTCAGGGCTCTGGAGCCTGTCTATGCTAACAGCAGGAGTGCCAGACTGAGGACTTACTTCAGGAGCTGAGCACATGCACGCCATTATCAGAGGTAATACAAGAACAATTGGCAAAGATATTTCAACTTGCTTTTCCCCCGATTGGATCCTCTCTCTAATACATGCAGGTAACCTAAATACATGACTGCAGGTGCAATTGCTCACACTTGTAGCTCTCTGTTTTTTCTATCACCAATGGGCATGTGTGAAAATCTGAATCTTGGACCCATTCGCACAGGTGCTTAACTGATGTTTTGTCACCACAGCTGAATAACTGCTTTAAAGGGAACCTTAAAGAAAAACCGTGACCAAGAATTGAACATCATCCCAATCAGTAGCTGATACCCTCTTTCCCATGAGAAATCGTTACCTTTTCTCAAACGGATAATCAGGGGGCTCTGTATGGCTGAAATTGTGGTGAAACCCCTCCCATAGTGTGATGTCAGGGCCATGGTCCTGACAGTTTCCTGTCTGTGAGCCTCATTGCATTGTGGGAAATAACAGCTGTTTACAGCTGAATCCAACTGCCGAAAAAATAAACAGCATCTCCTTCCACTGACATCACCTGCCAGCAGTAAAAATGTCACCATGTGGTAAATGTCAGAATGTGAATAAGGGAGAGGAAAGATTTTACAATGGGAAAACACTTACTAAATAATTTATACATAATTATTGTAAAAATCAAACACTTTTATTACATTATTTTCACTGGAGTTCCTCTTTAACTGAGAGGGATATGGATGTTTCCTTTTAAACAATGCCAGTTGTCTGGTAGCCCTGGTGATCTCTTTGGTTGAGTAGTGGCTGAATCACAACCCTGAAACAAGCATGCAGCTAATCCAGTCTGACTTCAGTCAGAGCACCTGATCTGTATGCTTGTTCAGGGGCTGTGGCTGAAAGTATGCCTGAAAGTAGAGACACAGGATCAGCAGGAGAGTCATGCCTAGTACACACCATACAATTTTCTGTTAGATTTTTATGTAAGATTTTCTGTAATAGATTATTTTCTGTAAAGTACTGGTAGAGACTGGTTATTATCTCTGGTGCATTGTGTTCTGGTCATCTCCTGCTGAGTAGAACAATGCAGAGCAGATAGACGGTCAGATAATTTCCAACATGTTGGAAATGATCTATCTGGCAGGTAAATCTAATGATGGGCATACATGGTGAGATTTATGCGCCAGATCGAGCTGCTGGCTCTATCCCGGCGTATCCCCACTCGTCCCCGCCGGTGCCTGGATCGATCCCCACTCGTCCCCGCGGGCGCTCCTTATCTTGCGCTCGTTTTCTTCCCATTTTTCCGCCCACGGGTATTGAGCGAGGAATCGTGCGCCTCGCTGATCGGACCTGTCAGAAATTATCAATCAAGCCATCAGCGCTCGATTGATAAGAAGAATCTCACCGTGTATACCCAGCATTACAGAACATGTCCGGGATTCAATTCGATTTGCCATTGCCAAACAATGGCAAATCGAATTGAATTGAATAGAATCCCGATTGGACATGTTGAATTTAATCAGATCGTAAATAGAATCATAATAGAATCGATCAAGGAATCGTATCGTGTAGATTGGGCTTTACAGAAAATTGTATGGTGTGTACTAGGCATCAGGCAATTGTTTAGGTTCGCTTTAAACAATGTTTGACTGAAAGACACGAGTACGGAACCTGGGCTGCAAGGTCCCTAGTTTGAATCCCAGCCAGGTCATCACCTGCAAGGAGTTTGTATGTTCTCCCCGTGTCTGTGTGGGTTTCCCCCAGGCACTCTGGTTTCCTCCCATCCCCCAAAAACATACAGATACGTTAATTGGCTTCCCCCTAAATTGGCCCCAGACTACGATACATGCACTACACAATACATACATAGACATATGACTATAGTAGGGATTAGATTGTGAGCACCTCTGAGGGACAGTTAGTCACAAGACAGTATACTCTGTACAACGCTGCGGAAAATGGTGCTATATAAATACTAAATAATAATAATAATAATAACCTCTGCAGAGGATATGCTTGTGCAACAAATGCATATGCCAAATCCAGGGCAATGCCTTACCAACCTCTGCAGTGGTGGCGGTGAGGGGGGTACGCAGCAACACAGCACCAGACTGTAGTGGAGGATACCTGGTCCTGGACACTCCAGCCTATTGCAACTCTATCTAACCACTCTTACCCAGAATCAGCCATGGGAGGTCCTGACTTACAGGAACTGTTTATAGGGTAATGGCTTCACATTGTGGTCCAGCTAATTTGAGGTGTTCCTCATTATGAGGAACAGTGTTGGCAGTCACTGAGACTAGAGCTGAAAGTTACAGCCAACCTTAAATTTAACAAATAAATGATTATTGGAGTTGGAAATGGAATGGGGAGTAGCAATTGCTTTGCCACTGTTGACATGTAGCTACATTTCCAGTGCAGATGTCAGCAGGAAATTGTGCATATTAACCTAATACTGTATTTTAGTCCTTGCTATTTTATGATTGATACATTTCCTCCTTTCTTTAGCAACTTTGGGTCAATAATTTGATGTAAATCAATCAGTTCTTACCTTTTTAATAGTTTTTAATTGATTCAGTGTTTTAATAGAAGCAGACATAATAATAATAAGACTGGATTGAGGCTTTTAGTGGGCTTGGGAGCCATGACAGTATGTCATTGGGAGTGTCTTATGCCTGTCTAGTAGATTTAACTGTCCAGCACTGGTAATAACTGAGGAATCGCTGCCACAGGCATATAGGCAGATAATTGTTCCCGAATGGACTGTAGCAGGTAGAAAACGAGAAAGGGGAGGCCCAGATGTTGTTTATCAGTGGGTAGTGTGGTGTCCTCCCAGTCCTGCTCTCTCTCAGCTGTCACTGTGCACAATTATTTAAGTGTTTTAAACACTTGTTTTTTTTTTAAATTCTGTGATTATGGTTGTATACGTTATACGCTAAAAAAACAAAACAAAAAATGAAACTACGCAGACCCTAAGGTGGCGGCAGCAACAAAAATTCCTACCTAGGGGCACAAAAAACCGCCTGGCAGTTAGTTGTGTAATCAGCACTGTCTGCTGTGAGTGTGAGCAATCTGGATGAAGCTGCTTTTGTAAACTGTGCAGGAAAAAAATGGTATGTTTTGGTAGAGAGTATGAGGGCTGGCCCCAGCCTGTTGTGCTCATTCATTGTATTAACACATCTACTGCCTGTGTGATCAACAGGAAACTTTATACTTCATTTTCACATGGGACTTTCCTATCCAGATGTTTTTTTTCCAGGTGTTTTAAATCTCAAAATGTGGGTTGGCCTGCCATTTTTGGGTGGTTCTCGGTTTATTTTCCATGCATGTTTTTATTAATACGTACTGTAAAATGGTATAATTAACGTCCTATATATGGCTGATTAAACTGCTTATTGAAGTGAAGTGCACATGGATGTTTTAGAGAGCGTTAACTGCAGGTGTTTTAAGGTCTTCTGAAATATCGGTGTGTTAAAGAGAATCTGAAGTGAAAATAAACTTATGATTTGTATGTGTGGTACAGCTAAGAAATAAAACCTTAGCAGCAGAGATATGAGTCTCCTATTGTTTCCAGTACAGCCGTGTGACACGGCTGTCCCCCTGGGACACTGGAGAGCGATCGGCTCTCATAGGGTGAAGCCTATGACAGCCGATCGCCACAATTGGCTGGCTGTGGGGAGGGAGGGAATATTTTTAAAGGAACACACTTTTTTTTAATAAAAAGAACAACAAAAATATTTGCACAAAAAAAAAATCTGGGGGCGATCAGACCCCACCAACAGAGAGCTCTGTTGGTGGGGAGAAAGGGGTGGGAATCACTTGTGTGCTGTGTTGTGCGGATCTGCAGCTTAGTCTTAAAGCTGCAGTGGCACATTTTGCTAAAAATGGCCTGGTCACTAGGGGGGTTTAGCACTGCAGTCCTCAAGAGGTTAAGATTCCCTTTAAGAACCATTGGCGCAGGTCCACCAATTTCTTTGCCTAAAGTTTCGGGGAGGGGGTCACACTTGTTGAAATTACAGGCATTTTGCCTGCAATACACAAGTAATGCTTTCCTGTGGGGCTGCAGAGTTGTCAGGAGGCATCTGCGATTCTGTAAGGCATTAAAAAACAAACAAACAAACAAAAAATTACAATACAACCTGCACTACCTTTCTGCACAATGCATGCGGGTCCTCATTGAGATTCACTGGCTACTGTAAAACAAACAAAAAAAGTGTTGAATTATAAACAAATGCACATATCACTCAGGAAAAAAAAAAAGCTTGCGAGGAATTGTCTACGGTTCCTGCAGACACACATGTGATCCCTCTCTAAATGAACACCCTAGTCTATTTCTCTGCATCTTGTGTAGTGTTGTGAATGACCGTGCCATTCGTTCATACACAGCGGGTTTTGTCTAGCGCGCGTACTTAAACTGGCCATACATGGGTAGATTATGGTCCGATATGGCCAAGCCATTTTACTGCTTGATGCCGTGCTATTGACCATTGATCCTGAATCGCTCCTGCCTTTCCCTTTACTGCGGGATTTACTAGCATGTCAAACAATCGAATGTGTTGAAGTAATAGATTACTGGCAGATGAGATGTAAGGGAAAGAATCGGTCAATTTTTTAGTTAGCATAAAGCCCTGGCTCTGTTTTCATGTGTTCAAATGATGGCACCCAATATGGAAGCACCATATGGTAAAGAGTGATTGTATAGCCATTCTCTACCGCCAACCGTAGAGTGCAAATACAGTCCATGTAGATGGCATTGCCTGCCCACAGTTTAACAGCCTCTAAAATGCCAGTGTGACATGCACACTGTATGCAGTAACTCTGACTCGCTGCCCCAGGAGTTCTTTTATTGTGCGCTGTTCTTGAAATTGTGCGACTGCCCAAACTCCAGACTTCCATCCACCTGCTATTGCTGTGCTGCTGACAGGGAAGACACGTGGGATGCACTTGCCACTTTCTGTGCCTCTTGCTGTCTTTTGACAGTGTATGAAGCCAGTACTGGACACTGTACAATACGATACATGCATGATGTCACATTGCCACAGACAGCATCTGTCAAATGCCCTCTGCGAAGGGGCAAAATTAATTCTAAGCGGTATTTTTTGAGAAGGTACTCCAGTGCATTGCTGTAATATTTTTCACAGACCATCTGGCAGGAAAGTAAAATAGGTACCGTACTGAACCGATTTCACATGCATATTTGTAGGATAATTGTAGTGACACTTGTTATGCCCCCATTGGGGAACAGAACAGTCTGCTCAGCAAATTAGCATATTTCAGCAAACTGTCACCCAGAATGATCAGGAAGTATTGTAACGACAACAACTATCCTAGGTGTGTTCATATTTGCCCCCCCCCCCCCCATCTGTGCCGGTGTTTACAAGAATGAGCCAGGAACAGCTCATCCAGGCATGCTCAGAGTTTGCAGATATTCTTAGCACTTAACAAGATACGTGGTGATAAGTTCAGAGAGTCAGTTTACAGCTGTAGAGGCAGTAAGCACAGCACATTATATTCAAGCAGGCATGAGCACTCTTGTTTACCATCAGTAAAGGACAGTGTTGCTACTTATATTGTACGTAGTGGCGATGACATGCCTGTATCTTAAAAGTGGAGTAAATAATGAAAGTATATTGTATTGTTGAGCCGAGCCTCTTTTATTTGTTTATTTGTTATTTTAAACACTGTTTAACTAAAACTTCTGACATGTATCTGCCTTGGACAAACCGACTGTTGTAAAATGAATGTGTGTAACTCATAAGAAGGCATTGGCTCTTTCAACATGTCCATTGGGCTGGTGCAGTCTGTTTTGCAATGCAAGATCAGGCACTCTTCCCCCCCCCCCCCCCCATATCAACACAAAGCATCGCTAATCAGACGGCTAGTGACAGAACTTGGCCCAAACCTGTCGTCTGAGAAATTAGTGCTAATCCCTGCTGGGCAACAGTCCTCTCATGTAATCATCAGTGCAGGTCTGTAATGGTGGCCATACATGGTACAATTTTTTTCATCCAATCTTACCATTTCTATGTAATATAAGGGAACTGCCTAAATTATGCTTTTAGTATATTCACTTAATTTACCCTTAGGCCCGGTTCACATTAGCGGTCGCCGTCCGGAATCGCCGTGCCGGAGCCGGACCGCATGCAGAACGGACGGAACGGACGCACGGCATAGCAATGAAAGTCTATGCGTCCGTTCACATGCGTCCGTTTCGTCCGGACCGGATCCGGACTCCGGCGTAAGACCCAACATGCGCTATTTTTTGGTCCGGCTCCTCCGGCAGACGTATCCGGAGCGGAGCCGGACTGCACCGTCCGGCCAATACAAACCAATGAGAACCGGAGAGCGCACAACACACTGGCTATAAAATCCGGATGTTCTACCCCACTTCCTATGCGTATTGTAGCGGCGATTTTGGATGGGGACACATGGGCAAGCATTTTGGAGTGAAGCAGCAGTGACGTTTAACGTGCTGGAGATGTTGGCAGTATGTCGGAGGTGGAGGTGAGTTCTAAACAGCGGAGGGCCTGATTCCACAGGTCCACCTTCTGCTGACCTCCCAGACCCCAACATTTTTATTTTATTTCTACTCTCTTTTGCCAAATGGATCCGGATCGCATCCTGATGCACACCTGATGCAACCTGACCGGATCCGGATCGGATCCGGATCAGAACCGTACGGTTCCGATCAGGATCCGGTCCGGATCCGGTCAGGTCATCCGGTCCGTTTGGCAGAGAACCGCAAGTGTGAACCGGGCCTTATACTACATAGAAATGGTAAGATTGGATGAAAAAATTGTACCATGTATGGCCACCATTAGAATGACTTGAAATACTAAAGCCTAGTTATTAAAAGTCTACCTGAAGGGAAAAAGTGCCCCAAATGGGTACTTGCCTTCAGAAGAGGGAATCCCCCGTAATCCAAAAGCTTCCCCCTGTATTGAGACCAAGAGTTGTAAAGTGCACAGCCGCACTGTGCCAGGCGCAAGGTGGTGCCGCAAGTTTCCAGGGGTACCAGCATTGGATTAGCGGTCCGGAGGAGGCTGTTGGTAGCCTCTGGAGAATCCACAGGCTTGCCTTGGTAAGTATCTAACATTTCCTTTTTTTATTAATTATAGGTTTAAAGTGTGGTTTTTTTTTTTTTTTGTTTTTGTTTTTTTTATCTGAACTGTTCAGGCAGAGGAGATTACACAGAATATTATACAGAGGGCTAAGAAAGCTATGAAGTGATGTCATGGGGTACGGTGTGCCATTTCCCATCTCATTTTGGCTGGCAATAACCCTGCAGTCCTTCCTAGTGCACAAACATTTGTATAAATTGTAGACAGTGTTAGCAACTGCAGACAGTGGCGTCTGATCCAGCACACTCATCCAGATGGTGTTTGCTGCAAATTATACAGGTGCTGGCAAGTTTGCCATTGAATTCATTACAGGTACTTCTGAAACTTTTTATTTCTCCTCTGTCTGCCAGCTTTCTTACTCTACGCCGAGCTTAATTTAATTTAAAGTGTCCACTATAAGCCAATGATTTTATCGTCCACAAATCCATGTTCAACACTACTCCAACTCCAAACTGATGCAAAGCGTCTCTGACACAGCAATTTTTCCCTAAAGCTATGTATGCAATTTAAACATATTACTTTAAATTATCTTTTTGTGATCGCTCTGCTGACATGCTTGCACATCCACATGGTACAGATTTGCTGCATGGGAAGATCAGTGGGGGGAGGTTCATGAGGAAAAAAAAAATATAATAATTAGAAAGTTGTATTTTTGGAAAGCCACAAAGTAAAATATTGTTGCCTTGAATGATTGGGATCGTTTCAGGTGACAATCTGCTGTGTATACATGTGTCCCCTAACATCAGCCACCTTTCCTTATAAATCGTATTGGAGCTCCCTTGCTTGCAGGGATCCAAGCAGCATGGCCTGTCTTAGGGTACAGTCACGCTATATCAATTGCATTGCAGATTCATTCTTCATGCGAACTCGCTGCCCACACAATTCTATGGACCTTTTGTCATCCATGGCATCAAAACTCAATCCTTGGAGATGACTGTAATTGTGCGATTTTATGCACTTCTACTACCACAGTAGCTCTTGATGTTTACACCAGTAAGTTTGGTTGAGCTTTAGTGAATGGTACTGTTTGTCTGGGCTTCCCACTTATTCTTGAACTTAGGTTTGTAGGGATGACATTAAGGGGAGGGGGGGGGGGGGTATGGGTAATATAAAGCTAGTAGCTGAGTAATGTTTTTGACAGCCTTATTTGCCTGATAAAGGGAGAAGGTTGGTCACTGTGAAAGCTGCAGCTACCACCTCTCTTCTGAGTTTTTCTCAATTATTTTTGTTGTTGGCGCTGGCTTCCAAAAATAATCTGGTGGCTGCCAGGTTGGATTGCACAATAGTAGGCCTGGCCCAGACCATTACTAAAGCATAGAGTGCTGGGCTCAGTCATTTTGTCACATGTGGATTGGATTAACTAGGCTCCTGAATTTCATAATTTGTTTACTTATCGGTGTACGTTATTTTCAGAAACGACACGTTGGTCATATTGCTCATCTCTCAGTATGTGGCCATTCGCGTTCAATCTTAAATTGAGAAGCATGTATGTAGTGTGGACCTTTTTATGTATTTTAATGAAGGCAGCAGCAGAAGTGGGGTAGAATCTGCTAAGTGGACGCACAGACAAAAATAACATACATTTGCTAGTAAAAGAGTTGTAACGTCAATCAGGTCTTTAATGTACATTGTTTAAGCTTTTTAAAGATGTTCCTCAATTTCTGTCCCAGTTATGGGGTCACCAAGAACATAAAGTATGAAGCCATCTCTCCAGCAGGTATACAGACAGCAGTAAGGCCGGATCCACACTATAAGCGCTTTTGTGAACTCTTGTGTTCTCTTGTGTTTGATGAGCGCTTGTTAAAAAATCACTTCCAATCACTTTCATTGAAATCGTGGTAAAAATCACTGCCGTCGTGTACATTTTTCGCAATCGCAGCGATTTTTACTGTGATTTTAATGGAAGTGAATGGGAGTGATTTTTTTTTTTAACAAGCGCTCAGCAAGTGCTAATCAAACGCTAGCGCTTACAAAAGCGCTTATAATGTGGATCCGGCCTAAATGCGTCTGTGGGTGTTTCTTGCCGGAGTGTGCTAGAATTGAGAGGGAAGACTGCAGATAAGTGGGTCCAGTTTTGTCACATCTCAGCTTCATTTTGATGCCGTTCTGCTCTGAAAACTCAGCCCTGATCACTCTGCTCTAGACCTTATTTTATAGAACAAACAGAACTGCTTTGGCTGCAGGCTATGGAGACCATTCCAGAGCGTCACCAGTCTTATTGTTCTGGAGTACAGTATCCGATTGTTATGAAAGGTGGGGTTACACTTTAACAATTGCACAAAAACAACTGTGGTGAAGAGTTCACGTTAAGAGATTCTTGTCTGCTGTCCAAGTTTCTATCAGGGAGGGAAAAGCTTGTTATGTAAAACCCAATGCTTATTTCCATGTTAATTGTGCTTTCTTCATTCAGCACTATAGCAGTGTTTTGTTCACCAACAAATACTTGTTAGCTTGAATACTAAGGTGAAGTATCCCACTGCATGGAGATGGGTGGTGAGGTTTGTGTAGGTGCATGACAGACATCCAAAAGGAACAGATATTTCATTTTTGTTTTTTAAAGTTCTCTCTCTGATCATTAAGTGTCTGTCTTCACATTTTTCTGTCTTTAAGGCTTCTGAACAGGATTGTGTAGTTTTCCGCACGATGCGCACCATTACATTTGGGTGCTGCCCTAGACACCCATTAAAACATTGGTTATGATGGTAAATTTGGGCGCGAGACCCGCCTGATTAACATATTGAGGGCCAAGGCAACCCACGCTTCAAATTGCAGTTATTTGTAGGGTTAGGTGGGTGTGTTTGTGTGACGTTTTAATGGTTAGGCATGGGGGCAGTGGTCTTAAGGATTAGTATGTGTGTTTAAGGTTTTCCACCCTGCATGGGGAAATTTAGTGTTGGGCACCACCTAGGGGGGTATCAGTACCCGTTAAAGGTGCATTTTTTCACTAAATGCGATGTTTCAATAGGATTTGAACGATCGTTACTAATCAGAAGGCAATTATCAATTGTTCACATTTACTGAACGGTTGTTTCTTCAAATTCGATGATAAAATCCAACTTTTGGATCGATTTTATCGTATTTAGCAATCGACCAAAGAATCGTTTCTTATTGATTGCCTTCATAAGCGGCAAATTTTCTATACAATTTGATCGTAAAAATCGCATCGAGAGATCGCATTTGGTGAAAAAATTGTACCGTCAATGGACATCTATAGGCATCAAGAAGGGAGGGTTCTGTTAAGAATGGGGTTAGGAAAATACCGGTAAAGTTACTATAATGGATAACAGAATATCGGTAAAATTACCAATTTTCTGTTACCAATATTTAGTGCCCGTTTGTGTTATTTTGTACACTTTTGTGTTTTTAATAGATCAGATATTTGACTTAACAAAATCATCAACTTGAGCAATGATCTTTTACAAGTTGGGCCCTTTTTTGGTCAATTTTAACTGAAAAATGAAACATTGATTAGGATAGGCTGTCTTTTATTAAATTAGTCAAGTGCGGTTGAGAGCACTGTAGTTTGCTGGAGTATGGTGTGTAGTTACCGGCTACATATCTTTTTACTGCGTCGAACAGTTCAAAGCTGGCAGAGGTGGTGTTGCAATTGATTTTCAAATAGAATTCTGCTGAAACCTGATTGAGTAGTACAAGGCAGTAAAACAGATATTCGATCGATTTCCAAACCGGGAAATGGGAATTATTTTCAAGACTGAACATATTGTTTTTACTTTTCATGAGGCTGTCTTACCCACTTCATCCAGATGACTGTTGTGGCTACGTAGTTCCGGATCAGTCAGACTTCAGCTGTTATACATCAGATCAGGCAACCCAAGATGAGTTGAGGTGGGAATAGTACATGGGTCAGTTTGGGATAGGAGATATCCTCCTGATGTTGATCATTTTGCCTTGTCTGCCACTTTGCACCTGTAAGGCCTCATTCACTCTTTGTGAGGTGCACTCTGGTGCAATGTGCACATAGAAAGTAATATTGAATGTTCCCACTAAAGCCTGGTCCGTAATTCTGATGCAGTGTTTAACATATAGTATGTGTTTTTGCCACTAGTGACAGAGGATAACACCACAGGGGACTATGTGTTGTGCTTCATATAAAGCCTGCTTACTACATTGTGAACTAGAAGTGACCATACAGTGCTGGATCAAATAGTGTAGAGATTTCAGTCTTGTCTGCGATGGCAATGCTCTGTAGGAAGTATTTACAAAAGACCAGACTTACTACTGATCATTCCCCTTCAGTTTGTGTGATGGGAAGAATGATTAGCTTACAGTAGTTGCAGTGGAAGCAGGTGGGCTAATCACTTTCCACTCATTGTTGCTTTTTTATTTTTAAATTTGCATGCTGCCCTGTAAGTAAGTGGCTGCTAAAAGTGAACTCCACTTCACTGTGCATCCCCTTTAACACTGCTGAAATGGAGTTGTGATTTCCATTAAGCAGGGCATACGTAAATAAAATATGGGAAATGGTACCTGATAACGATAATTTACCATCTTGTTCCGTTTCAAAAGATATTAGATCAGATCTTGGCAGACTATCAGTCTAGTTATTATATACCGCTAGATTGATCTGTGTACAGGTATCTCACAAGGTCCCGTAAAGATATGGCATGCCAGATCTTTATATCCCACAGCCACAGCTTAGTTAATTGGCCAGCTTACCTCCACTTGCCAAAAGCTGTTCCATCGTGTGCCCTACCATCATCCCTCCTCCTCCCCCCATAGCAACAGTATACGCTGCTCAGCTGTAGCCGAGGGACATGTCTATATGAGCTTGTGCCCAGAACTGGTGCCATTGGGTTCCAGTCCATATTCCTACGAGAAACAGTTTGATAGTGCTCATGTATACACCTTAATCTCCCTCTGCCTACCACAGCCGCTAGCTCAATACAGTGAACAAGCTATGGTACTTCAGTCTTATGCATCTGCTCCTGTGGAATGGCCTTTCTTGAGCAATGCTTGATTGACAGAACAATTCAACAATTGTTTTGTTGTCCCCTCCCCCCCCCCCCCCATCAAATCTAAGTTTTAATCTATTAAAATGTGGTACAACCGCAGTGCAAATGAATGTCCACATATCACATACACAATGGCCCATATTCAGTTCACTTTCATTTCCTACGTTTTCTCTTCGGTGATATTTTCACCTCTTATCAATAAAATGCCTTCTAAGCCACAAGCAAGCAAGCAAATACTCAGAATAATTCTGACAGTACTTTTTCACCTACTTTTTGGTACTTCTCCAATTGCTGAAAAGTTATTTTAAACAGAAGATGAAAAATTGTCTCCTAGGACGGTGAACTGAATAAGGACCAATGTGTCTGTACTTTGGTTTGTGTACACCGTCCCGAAGTGTTTAGGCAGGGATACTGGATTTTTGTCATGATTGTTACTAATATGATCACTTTAATACAAACAGCCTGTGAGGCCCTAATATAAAGTTCCCTCTAGGAGAGATATGTTTGATGGATTTATGAACTCAGCCATGGTCCCTGGTTTGTTTTGTCTGCTTATGTGTGCTTGATCTTTGTTGCAAAGACAGTGTTGACTACCCTTGAACTGTCTAAAGCAGCTTGAAGGTTAATGGCCTGTAGTAGAATACTATGTGTTAGGGTTATTTATTATTATTATCTATAAAGGATTATTACAAGTCCATAGCATTTACATTTTATATTCTCTATATTGAGTGGATTTAGTTGTGAACGTAAACAACTAATAGGCCATTTTCTGCCCACGATGCGATATCTGCGTCAGTTACCTGATGTCAGGGAACATCGTGTAACATAATCATGTTAAACGATGTTGCTCCCGCTGGGATCGTGTGTTGCTAAGCGACAGACACGGCAGGTTGTTAAGATTCTTGACGAGTCGACTGCGCGCAAAGTACCACGATCGCTTACTTCCCTTTCGCACCCATCGTGGAGTCACATGGCATCGCGAGCAGGAAGAGGCTTTGCTTGATGACAGTCCTCAAGGGTAGTCGCTGGACCCGTCGGGTGGTGAGTACGTAGCTTTAGCCCCATGCACATTACTGCTGATTTATCTAACACAGTTGCGTCTGCATAAAGACACTTGTGTAAATTTACAAAATAGGAGGATCTTTGTATGGTCACCATAAGTAGTCCTTACATATATTACCAGGTTACCGGCCACATAGCTTTCATATGACCTTGTTAGCTGTATCATAATCAACGTGAATAGATGGAAATAAACTACATGAAGCAGACTGCTTGCATAACCTCTCATCTAATGCCTAGGTACACATGATGCAATTTTCTGACAGATTTACTGTCAGATCAATTATTTCAAACATATGGATCTGATTTCCGATTGATTTTTCGAACGATTTTTTTCATAGCACTAAACCGAAAAATTGATTAAAAAAATCAATAGAAAATTGCATTGTGTGTACCTAGCATGAAGTTAGACAAATGGCTTTGTTTTGTTTCCAGTACAGGACAGTGTTCTCCCCAGATTTTTTTTCCAGCCGGGTGGCATGAAATAGTAGCCGGGTGGCATGAAAAAGTAGCCGGGTGGGTCGAGATGAAAATGCAGGGCAACTCTGCTTACAGCATGACCGTTTCTACCCCCGTGCGGGGCGTGCCGCCGCCCGGGGCGCTGCTGGGAGGGGGGCGCTGTGATGTAGAGATGGGAAGTTCGGATCTTTTCAATGATCCGGATGATTCGAATCGGATCATTGAAGAGATCCGGATCTTTGATCCGAATCTCGGATCATTTTACTACCGGAAGCATTCGGGGATGAAATGAACAGCAGGACAGGTCTGTGGACAGGAGAAGGGGAGGGGGGTGGACACACAGAGAAGGGGAGAAGATGGACAGAGGGCAGGGAGTGGACAGAGATTGGAGGAGGGACAAGCAGAGAGCAGAAATGTTTGCACACAATACCCACATGCTGAAGTCATATGCTTTACATATATTTCACCTATATGTTCATCTGTACACTTTGAAAGAAAAGGTCGCACAGTGAAAGAAAGCATTCCCAGAAGATAAGTGCAGCTGTTTAATGCCGAGTGCAGGAGGATTATATTGCCTTTCAATCACAATGTCTGCAAAGTTACTGAGCTGTGCTGAGCCAAAAGCTTCCAATGTGATCACTGTGCACAACTACGGAACAGCCAGCCTATACTCAGCAGTACATTATAGCCAGTATGTGTGCTCTACACATATCTGGCAGTGGCACCGATGTCACCTCTCTCTCATCTACCTGTCTCCCTGCAAGGCTGCCTCCCTTCCAACAGAGCGATCCATCTCTGCTCTGCTTCCAAGACCCCGCTGCCCGCTGAGAGGGGGCGTGTCGCTCCTGGCCCCGCCCCTTTTGCGATCCGAATCACTCATTTTGATGATTCGGATGATCGACTCATAAAATAGATTCGGATCAAAGATCCGAATCGTTCATGATCCGGACAACACTACTGTGATGGAGGGGGGAGCCGCAGCCGCGGGGAGGGCAGCCCGACCTCTCCCTCCCTCTCCCTGGGCCGCCCTCCATGCGATCCCCCCTCGGACGGAGTGCAGAGTAATGCGCAGGGAAGCGCTACAGAAAACTACTCACCTCGCTGGCTCCAAGCGCTGCTCTCTCGCCGCCAGTCTCATCTCTCCATACACGCTGATACACACACACGCTGCTTCCTGTTTAGCAGCGTGTGTGTGTATCAGCGTGTATGGAGAGATGAGACTGGCGGCGAGAGAGCAGCGCTTGGAGCCAGCGAGGTGAGTAGTTTTCTGTAGCGCTTCCCTGCGCATTACTCTGCACTCCGTCCGAGGGGGGATCGCATGGAGGGCGGCCCGGGGAGAGGGAGGGAGAGGTCGGGCTGCCCTCCCCGCGGCTGCGGCTCCCCCCTCCATCATGGGGGGCACCTACCTAACCTATACTGGGGCAGCTACCTATCTAACATATCCTGGGGGGCACCTACCTATCTAACCTATCCTGGGGGGCACCTACCTAATCTAACCTATACTGGGGGGCACCTACCTATCTAACCTATACTGGGGGGCAGCTACCTAATCTAACCTATACTGGGGGGCACCTACCTAATCTAACCTATACTGGGTGGCAGCTACCTAATCTAACCTATACTGAGGGGGCAGCTACCTTATCTAACCTATACTGGGGGGCACCTACCTATCTAACCTATACTGGGGGGCACCTACCTATCTAACCTATACTGGGGGGCAGCTACCTATCTAACCTATACTGGGGAGCAGCTACCTATCTAACCTATACTGGGGGAAGCTACCTATCTAACCTATCCTGGGGGGCACCTACCTAATCTAACCTATACTGGGTGGCAGCTACCTAATCTAACCTATACTGAGGGGGCAGCTACCTAATCTAACCTATACTGGGGGGCACCTACCTATCTAACCTATACTGGGGGGCAGCTACCTATCTAACCTATACTGGGGGCAGCTACCTATCTAACCTATACTGGGGCACCTACCTAACCTATACTGGGGGGCAGCTACCTATCTAACCTGGGGGGCAGCTACCTAATCTAACCTATACTGAGGGGGCAGCTACCTAATCTAACCTATACTGGGGGGCAGCTACCTATCTAACCTATACTGGGGGGCACCTACCTATCTAACCTATACTGGGGGGCAGCTACCTATCTAACCTATACTGGGGGGCAGCTACCTATCTAACCTATACTGGGGGGCACCTTCCTAACCTATACTGGGGGGCACCTTCCTATCTAACCTATAGTGGGAGCATTAACTTATCTAACCTGTATTGGGGGCACCTACCTACCTAGCTAGTCTATACAGGTGACAACTATACTGGCTACCTATATTGGAGGCACCTACCTAACTAACCTATACTGGGGGCATTTACCTATCTAACCTATGCGGGGGGCAACTATTCTGGCTACCTATATTAGAGGCACCCACCTAGCTAACCTGTAGTGGGGGCACCTAACTATCTAACTTATACCGGGGACGCCTGCCTATCTAACCTATACTGTGGGCAACTATACTGGCTACCTATACTGGAGGCACCTACCTGGCTAACCTATACCGGAGGCAACTATACTGACTCACCTATGCCTGGCTACTTATACTGGGGGGACCTATAGCTGGCTACCTATACTGAGGTACCTATTCTGGGGGAATCTATACTGAGTGCAACTAGACCTGGCTAACCTACACTGTGGGCACCCATACCTTGCTTCGGGGGGGGGGGGGGGCGCAATTTTTACACCCTCGCCCTGGGTGCATTTTAGCCTAGAAACTGCACTGGCTTACAGCATAGGAGGAGGTGAGCCGATGACAGCCGGGTGGTCACCAAATCTAGCCGGGTGGAGCACTCGGCTAAAAGAGCCTGGGGAGAACACTGCAGGAAATTGAATAAGACCAAAAAGTGAAGTGTATTTATAAAGTGTGTATAGAAGTGAATTGCTTGATGGGAAAAGCTGTTGTAATGGGACAAAATGTGCTTGGAACTGCAGTATTGCTTGGTTCCACTACTGTGTGCATTCAGCTGCTGGGCGGGTCAATTAGAGGTGACACCCAAAGGGGAAAGAAGAATTGGCATGACCTTTATGAGCATTTCTGCATTACAATAATAATTATCTGTCGGCATGAGGAGGTGGGACTCTGTTGTTTACAAGTAGGAAGTGAGCAATTTAAAGACCTTAGCTCTGATACTGGGTATACTCGAGTTTTTCTCAGCAGATTTACTGTCTGATTCAATTTTACGATTAATTTTCTGAACGATTTTCATTCATTTCTATGAGAAAATCGGTCAGGAAAATGGTCAAAATCAGATCGAACCTGTCAGAAATGATCTATCAAGCCATCTATCTGCAAGAAAACCTCATTGTGTATTCCCAGCATTACAGTATGGGAACCTTTACTTACCTGGGTATTCTTCCAGCCCCCTGTAGTCTTTGAGGCCCTCCAGTGTCTTTGGGGTCTTGTCCATTGGACCCCCGTTCCCCTCAGAAAAATCTCTGACCTGGCTGGGTTGTGGCCACTGAAAATGCATGGAACTGTGGCCGTGAGCATTTTGTGCATGTACTTTATAATTTCCAGGGCTGTGGAGTCAGTACAAAAATCTTCCGACTCGGACTCCTCAGTTTATGAAACCTCCGACTCTGACTCCAGGTACCCAAAATTGCTCCGACTCCTTGAACTGCAACTCTTTAGTCTAATTTTGAAAAAAGCTATGGATTTGGTTCAAAAATTATCCGACTCAGACGCCTCGCTTTATTGAAACCACTGACTCCAACTCCAGGTACCAAAAATTACTCCGACACAGGGGCGTAGCAATAGGGGGTGCGGAGGTAGCGACCGCATCGGGGCCCTTGGGCAAGAGGGGCCCTGAAGGGATAAACCTCAACTACAGTATTAGCTCTATTGGTCCTGTGCTCATAATAACCACTTCTATAGATGCTTTGAATAGCAGTAATCATTAACACACTGTTACCCATCCCCTTCTTGCACCTCTGACACTGTAGTTGACATTGGCAGGTTTTGGTGCGCCGTATTAATTGTTACGTATAGAGTGCATGGGGGGCCCCATTGTAAAACTTGCATCAGGGCCCTCATCTCCTTAGCTACGCCACTGCTCCGACTCCAACTCCACAGCCCTGATAATTTCTTTGTGAACGGCGTGTGCAGAATGCTCGCCGCCACAGGAGTGCGATTGAGGAGATATGTGGACAGGACTGCACATGCACAGTAGCCTTCAGTAGTCTATATGTATAGGTGCACAGCTGCAGGCAAACATCGCTTCCCTAGGGGTTATTAAACATAAAAAGTATTTACTCTAATTAACATGATTATTTTATATACTTTCAGTATATGATGTATACTGCAATTATTAATGAATGTGAATTTGTCATTTGCAGTGTGCAGCAACAGCATGGACATCCGCAATGACGTACGTGAACTTAAGCAGTTAGAAGACTGTGCTGTGATTGAAGGCTTTCTCCAGATTCTTCTCATCTCCACTGCCAAGGCTGAGGATTTCCGGAGCATGCGGTTCCCCAAGCTCACTGTTATCACGGACTATCTGTTGCTTTTTCGAGTCTCAGGTCTGGAAAGCCTGAGTGACCTTTTCCCCAACCTCACCGTCATTCGCGGCCGTAATCTTTTCTACAACTATGCCTTGGTTATCTTCGAGATGACGGACCTAAAGGAAATTGGGCTGTATAGCTTACGTAATATTACACGTGGTGCTATAAGAATCGAGAAGAACTCTGACTTGTGTTATCTTTCTACAGTGGATTGGTCGCTTGTCCTGGAAGCTGTCTACAATAACTACATTGTTGGAAATAAACTACCGAAGGACTGTGGTGACATGTGTCCTGGCACTATGGAGGATAAGCCTCTCTGCCCGAAAACCGCCATCGACAAAGAGTACATAGAGCGCTGCTGGTCAGCTGAACATTGCCAGAAGGGTAAGATGCTTTTATGGATTTTTTTTGTTGGAAAAATAAGTTATCTGTTTAGAAATTGTGACCCTATCCAACCTTACTGCTTAAAGGAATTTACACTAACTTTGTGGAAGGGTTAATGAAGGCTTTATTGCTGTGAGGAAAAAAATTGCCTGTGTTTGTATAGATAATTCTCTTGCCATTGCTTTAAAGAGGACAATGGGATATGTGCAGCATTCCTGCACACAGATATTCCTCAAGTTGCAGGAAACAGAATCATATGTGGTACAGTCAGTGCAAACAAGTAAAAAGTAAACCTAAACCCTGCAATGTGATTTGCTCTCCACCTTTACAGTAGTACTATACATATAACCCTCTCACAGCAATAAGACATGAACCTCTTGATGGTAAAAAAGCTGACTTGCTTTTTATAATAGAGCCCTGTCATGGAATAATGCCAACCAATGCTTGACTATATTGTTGGCCATTTGCACGTAATAAGCAGCATGGCTTTCTCTGCTCCTGAAAACTTGCTGATCCCTGTAACTAGTCTAGATAGGCACTCAAACCCACAGAGGAGGTGACTGGGCACTGCAACTTCGGCTGCACAAGTCCTTCTCAAGGTGTGCTTTTGACTGTGACAGGATGATTGGTGTGTGAGCAGAAGTAGCATGCTTGAGTAAGCAGGGAAAGCTAGGCTGCAGATAACTTCCTATCAGCCAGTAGGCAGTCACTGGTCAGCATTGATTACATGGTAGGGTTCCATTAGTACAAGGAAGCAAGCTTTCCTTGCCACCAGAGTCTCGGAGGTAAAGTATCAAAGGCTGTGGGCAGTTTTGCCATAGTCTATATTGGCTGCTGTACATGTGCAGACTGTGACATATTGCAAGGTTTAGGTCCACTGTAAGCATCTCCATGTTCGCTCGGTGTCAAAGAACCATCCAAGTTTCAGGAACCGAACAACAAATATGGGCACCGAGGTAAAAGATTAATTGTACCCCTGTCACAGCAGTTCTCGTTTGTAACAGTCATTTTGTTCATATAGAAAGTGGTTGTAAATGAAATGGTTGGCCTGTTGGCAGTTACATGCAAACATTGGATTCCCTCAAAGCACCACTAAGCTACTGTAATATGCAATCATAGCAGTACTTGGCCTCGCTGGAAACACTGTGAAAGTGCAAAATATGTGTCAGGTCAGAAATGTATTTGCAGCTACTGCCTGCCTGACACAAATGCTTGCTGTGGTAGAATGGTAACTGCTATGTGTGTGTCCACAGAGGGCACTCCTTCACACCATTGCCACTTCCATTGTTTTAGAGTTGCTGTGTGGGAAATTTGCTGACAACTGAAACTCAGACAGTAGTTGTGATCAGTAGTCATAATCAAAACATTCTCCTAATTGCAAATTCCACTGAATTGAGATTGAGCAAGTCAAACCCAGTAGCTGCTCTACAATTATTTTGCAGCTGGTTAATTAAACCTCTATACCGGTAATTGGCTGAATTTAATTAGTAAGGGCTAGTCAAGAGCGATTTTCTAAGCACCAGCGATTTATAAAGCACTTGCTAATGTAATGCTATGTGTATGTTCTGACTTCATGTGTTTTTTAAAGAATTCTCACATAGCATTACATTAGCAAGCGCTTTTAAATCACACTGGTGCTTGGAAAAGAGTTTGTAGTGTAAGCCAACCCTTATCCTGTTTCACACCAAAAAGCAGTAGCGATGAATAATTTTGGAGTGATTTTTTTTTTTTTTTATTGAGATTTTTTAACAAGCAATTTAAAATTGTGTAAAAAAACAAAACAAAACAAAAAAACGTTTTTTCTCTTTATATTTTCTACAGAATCACAATCGCCCTGAAAATACTAAAAATACTACGTACCGTATATAGTTTTGTGTTTTGTTTTTTTTACTAAATCTGATCACTCCAGTAGCAGCGTTAGGGAGTCTTGCCTATGGTCTCCTTACTGAATAGGTGCTAACTTACTGAACAGGAAGAACCAAGGTTCGAACCCTGGTCTCCTATGTCAGAGCCCTTAACATTATCCAAGAGTCATAACGCTAGCGACTGGGAAATTGCTGAAAAGTGCTCCTGGTGTAAAATAGTAATAAAAACTGCTGGTGATCAGAAAAGCTCTTTAAAGCTATTTTGGTGTGAAACAGCCCTTAAAGGACACCCGAAGCGAAAATAAACGAATGAAATAAACAATTGTATCTATCTTCCTTCTCCTAAAAATGAATTTAAGATATTCCAGTTTTATTTTATGTTTAAATCTACTTTTCACATTTTAACGGTTTTATTGTTTTTGCTCAATGACACATTCATTAAAGTATGTCAGAGCTAAAATCTATGAACTATTTACCCTTTTTATCTCTTTCCTGCTCTCAGAAGCCATTTTTTGCTAGGAAAGTGTTTTATAGTTGGAATTTCTTATCAGTAAGGGTCACACTGTAGTTACTTCCTGTCTGAGTCAGGACGGAGTCAGCCACTTGCATACCTGATATATAACTCTTTCAGGCAGAGAAAGAAAAAAAGGAACACAGCATAGTTATTTGTGTGCTAGGCACTGTACATACACGTCTATCTCATCATGTCACATGTCACATGTCACTTCGGGTATCCTTTAATGGACACCTGAACTGAGAGAAGGTGATCGAGGCTGCAATTTATTTCCTTTTAGACAATACCGGTTGCCTGGCAGTCCTGCTGATGCTCTACCTCTACTACTACTACTTTTAGTCCTAGACCCTGAACAAGCATATGCAGATCAGATGTTTCTGACTGAAGTCTGACTTATTATTCATGTAACACAAAAGGATTGTCTGATTTACGGTAATCTAGTTTGGATTTTAGATGCATGCTGCATGCTGGTTTCTGGCATGTGATCAGGATACTACTGCAGCCAAAGAGATCAGCAGAACTGCCAGGAATTTGGAATGGTTTATAAGGACATGAATATGGCAGCCTCCATAATCCTCTCAGTTCAGGTGTCCTTTAAGCATCCTCTGAAGGCATTAAAGTGACACTGAAGGGAACAAAAAACTTATGATATAACGAAATGTGTGTATAGTACAGATAATTAATAGAACATTGTTAGCAAAGAAAAGTCTCATATATATATATATATATATATATATATATATATATATATATATATATATATATATATATATATATATATATATATATATATATATATATATGATCTTCTCAAAAAATTAGCATATTGTGATAAAGTTCATTATTTTCTGTAATGTACTGATAAACATTAGACTTTCATATATTTTAGATTCAGATACACACAACTGAAGTAGTTCAAGCCTTTTATTGTTTTAATATTGATGATTTTGGCATACAGCACATGAAAACCCAAATTTCCTATCTCAAAAAATTAGCATATTTCATCCGACCAATAAAAGAGAAGTGTTTTTAAAAGAAAAAGGTCAACCTTCAAATAATTATGCTAAGTTATGCACTCAATACTTGGTCGGGAATCCTTTTGCAGAAATGACTGCTTCAATGCGGCGTGGCATGGAGGCAATCAGCCTGTGGCACTACTCAGGTGTTATGGAGGCCCAGAATGCTTCGATAACGGCCTTAAGCTCATCCAGAGTGTTGGGTCTTGCGTCTCTCAACTTTCTCTTCACAATATCCCACAGATTCTCTATGGGGTTCAGGTCAGGAGAGTTGGCAGGCCAATTGAGCACAGTAATACCATGGTCAGTAAACCATTTACCAGTGGTTTTGGCACTGTGAGCAGGTGCCAGGTCGTGCTGAAAAATGAAATCTTCATCTTCATAAAGCTTTTCAGCAGATGGAAGCATGAACCCACTTTTGAACCAGAAACAGTGGCAGAAGCGCCTGACCTGGGCTACAGAGAAGCAGCACTGGACTGTTGCTCAGCGGTCCAAAGTACTTTTTGTCGGATGAAAGCAACTTTAACATGTCATTCAGAAATCAAGGTGCCAGAGTCTGGAGTAAGACTGGGGAGAGGGAAATGCCAAAATGCCTGAAGTCCAGTGTCAAGTACCCACAGTCAGTGATGGTCTGGGGTGCCATGTCAGCTGCTGGTGTTGGTCCACTGTGTTTTATCAAGGGCAGGGTCAATGCAGCTAGCTATCAGGAGATTTTGGAGCACTTCATGCTTCCATCTGCTGAAAAGCTTTATGGAGATGAAGATTTCATTTTTCAGCACGACCTGGCACCTGCTCACAGTGCCAAAACCACTGGTAAATGGTTTACTGACCATGGTATTACTGTGCTCAATTGGCCTGCCAACTCTCCTGACCTGAACCCCATAGAGAATCTGTGGGATATTGTGAAGAGAAAGTTGAGAAGCAAGACCCAACACTCTGGATGAGCTTAAGGCCGCTATCGAAGCATCCTGAGCCTCCATAACACCTGAGCAGTGCCACAGGCTGATTGCCTCCATGCCACGCCACATTGAAGCAGTCATTTCTGCAACAGGATTCCCGACCAAGTATTGAGTGCATAACTGAACATAATTATTTGAAGGTTGACTTTTTTGTTTTAAAAACACTTTTCTTTTATTGGTCGCATAAAATATGCTAATTTTTTGAGATAGGAAATTTGGGTTTTCATGAGCTGTATGCCAAAATCATCAATATTAAAAAAATAAAAGGCTTGAACTACTTCAGTTGTGTGTATCTGAATCTAAAATATATGAAAGTCTAATGTTTATCAGTACATTACAGAAAATAATAAACTCTATTTTATAACGCTAATTTTTTGAGAAGATCCTGTATATAATATATATATTCTATACACACGCACACATCATAAATAATGAAGAGAGGACAGGCATGAGGGACTGAAGGGATGAAAACTAATGGGGGAGCTTGGCTTATTTTCCCTGCAGGGTAGCTACCCCCTTCAAGCACCTGATGCTGACCTAAATCAGTGTGATCCAAAAAAAACATTATCAGAGATGTGAGCATGTTTTAGGCTCGGGTAGGTAGACTAGAGATACTAACTTACATGTTTAACAGGTTTTCAGACATACCTCTATAAATCAAAACTACTGTATATAGGGAGTCAGATTAAAAAAACAAAAAAGGGGGGGGGGGGGGGCGCTGAGAGACTTCATGTACTTTTTAAGGTACCTACGTACTTCAGTGGCCTAATGTATACAAGTAATAGGTCTCCCAGCTGCCTTCAGCTACCTTAGTTGTGAGACTTCCCTTGGTACTCAGATCAGTTTTATTTCATCATCCATCCATGTGCATAGGTTGCTCTGGTCTGGTATAGCGGCTTCTGCTCAACATACTGTCTATGTGGCTGAAATGTTAGCAGTAGCTACTAGGAATGTATTAGCCTGAAAAAGTGGAAATATGTTTCAGAAACCTTGTACAATGTGACTCATCACCAAATAACATAAAGAAAAATGTTATTCCTGGAGTAATAATAATAATAACTGAATGTACAATATTACATGAAATTACTGCATAGTTTCCCCCAGGTACACGTATCACTGTTGGAGGAAGTCTGTTCTGGACCTGATAATACTGTCCTTGTATGCTGTTGAACTGTCAGTGTACAGTTGGGTGAGAACAGCCTGCCTTTTATTGATTTCTGTCTGAATTTATGGCATTGTTACACTTTTGTTATTGTGGCGCAACATAATCTTTAGTAATGCTCAAATAACCTGTCATCTCTGTTTACCAAACATGATACCTTTAAGCCATGGCTGTGCTATAGTACTACACTGTCATGCGATTCCATTATTTCTCAGACTTTCTTATAGAGAAGTGTTTACTGACAAGCTTTGTGCAGTTGTATCGGCATGGCCCAGAAAGAGAAAGTTGTGTCATCCTGTTTGTACATCAGACTGGGTGGAGCTTTGTTGGGGAACGAGGTCATCAAGGTACACTAGGTGTTCAGTCTGGTCGGTGGTGGAACAAATGAGCTTTCTGGTGACCTGGTTCCCTAATCTGATATCCTGCTGAATACTTATTGCATTGCAAGAATCATTATTATTTTGAAAGATTTGGATTGTTTTAATTGGCTATCATTTTGATTATGGCAGTCATTCGTTTACACACACACACACGCTATAATTTGCCTTCAATACCTGGTAATAATCTGTGTCAAACAGAATAGGCCATGGATGGTGAACTCTTATGCCTGGTACACACCATGCAATTTCCCATCAGATGGACAGGTCAAATCTATTATTTCCAACAGGACCGATCTGATTTCAAGTTTTTTTTCTGATCTATATTCCAATCACTTCTATAGAAAGTCGATCAGAAAAACGATCGGAGATCAGTTTGAACCTGTTTGAAATAATCAATTCGACCCGTCTATCTGATGGGAAATTGCATTGTGTGTACCAGACATTAACCCTGAACTATCTTAAGTGTTCCTATGTTAATTACTGGCTATACATTATTATCAGTCTGTCTAAATAGCCCTGAGGCAAGGTTCACATTATGCCTGACCGTTACTTTATGTTTAATGGATGCATTGTAATCCTTTGATTTCCGTTTTGGTCTTCCGTTGTTGTGTCTGATGATCTGTGTTTCAATGCATTTTCTGTTTGTTTTTATGGATCGGGGATGAGTTTTGATGACAACATCCTGTATTGGGTTCATCTCCTTCCTGTGGGGGCGGAGTTTCTTTATGGGTTGTTGAGGTCAGGAAATACAGTAAAACAGTGTTTTTAAAGCAGTAGGATCAGCCATACTATGCCAGGGAAAAAAAACACATATATAAGTAGATAAATACTTGACCTACTTACATAACACATGTATTATACTGTCCACGTTTTGATTTCAGTGAATGTTATATAGTAAATTACGAGAATTCTGTTCCTGGTGGGGGCCATGTCTTTTGCCCACAGTTAAGGCTACCTCCTGATGTCATTTCTGTCCTTTACTTTTTTTCTTGTCTCCTCCAATCGCTGAGTCGCCTCAGCCTTGCTTGTAAACACAAGTGAGTAGGGGATTAGGTTTCAGATAAGAAGCTGACAGGGAAATAAAGGGAAGAGGAGGAATAGATTATAGATAAAAAGAACCCCCAGCATGCAATTCTTTGGCACGACTACTAAAGGGCCAGTGTTCCTTAAGTATGTGATAACTCCAAATCATAACAGCAGAAAAAGTTTTGAATGCAGGATTAGCATCTTTATCGCTTAATACACTCAGACCAGTTGCTGTTGAAATTTGATTTTTATGGTGACGATACCGCTTTAATGGGATATTTGGAATGTGTGGGTGGCATTTTTATCTGAGGTGGGCCTGGGCACATAACTGTGATCTTTTGTACTTGTTATGTAATTATTAGATCCTCCACATTAAAGATGTTTTTTAAAAAGCTGCCTGGCAGTGTGCAATAATGCTGCATGGTAATTTGCTCCCCCTCACCGTTTCTTTCCTTCTGACTGGCACCCAAAGTGGCATAGAACAGGGAGTTTCAGGCAGAGACTTTGTCATCGGTGCCTCCCTTTTATGATCTGTCTGTTTTGGGTCTGTTGTCTAGTCTGTGAGAATGCAGGGCAGCAGACAGTGTGAACAAGGTCTAATGATATACAGTACACTTGTTCATTATTCCTGAGCCATACTAAAGCTGGCCATACACTGGCCCGATTTGCGCCCGTTTCGACAGCAGATTCGATCACTGGGATCGAATCTGCTGCCAATCGTTCACGCTACACGCCGAATTTCGATCCATTTCGTCCGATCCCGTCGATCGCGCCGTGCGGAAAATAACCGTTGATCGCCCGCTGGTAAAGAGCGCATCGCTAGCGGTGTTCGAGTGCCCGACGACCGACGCAATAGAGCCCGCATACATTACCTGCTCCGCCGGCGCGACTCCAGTCTCCCGGTCACCGCTGCTCTGTCTGCGCTCTGGTCTCCAGGTCCGGCATGCCTCACTTCTTCTAGCCCGGCAGGAAGTTTAAACAGTAGAGCGCCCTCTACTGTTTAAACTTCCTGCCGGGCTAGAAGAAGTGAGGCATGCCGGACCTGGAGACCAGAGCGCAGACAGAGCAGCGGTGACCGGGGGACTGGAGTCGCGCCGGCGGAGCAGGTAATGTATGCGGGCGGGGGCAGCAGCACCACCACAACAGATTGTGAACGGTTTCAGGCTGAAATCGGTTCACAATCTGTTTGCTGTAAAGGTAGCCATACGATCCCTCTCTGATCAGATTCGATCAGAGAGGGATCTATCTGTTGGTCGAATCTGATGGCAAATCGACCAGTGTATGGCCACCTTTACAGTGTTTACTATAGATCCTTATCAGTGCACCCTGTGCCTGTCTGGATCTTGAATGTTGTATCATCTGCCCACACCTCTGTGAAGCAATATTTTTGCACACTGCTATGGTGTTTTTACTTAAAGTTGCATTAGGTAAACCTAATAGGGTTGCTTCCTATCCATTAGTCCTGTACTGCTGTAATTGATCATCTGCTTCTGAAGTAATAATATTTCACTGGCAGTCATTTCCTGCTCTGGCATCCGTCTGTACAGATGTACAAATGGAAGGTTGCAGATGCATCACATTGGGGTTCTGTGTATTCTACAGTCAATGGGTGTACGTTTCACTACTCGGATATACTGCCTGAGTTTAAAGTGCAACTCCAGTGGCCCCAAATCTCTTAAGTTTATATACTTTTCCCCAAAGTGTGTACAAGCTTTATTGGTCCCTCTATAGTTTGTACCCAACTTTATAAGGCTTGGCAACCATAGACCGAAACTAAAACCACCTTTCACCTCTGACAATTGGGTGCGATAGCAGTGTGGTCAGGAAAATCAGCCCGGTGGGGCACTTTCACAAGGGAGTTGGGAGGAACACTGATACATTAGCCATTGTTTGGCCCAGATGATTGCTACAAAGCTACAACAGTAAATAGCAGGCCATGTCACTTTAGAACCACATATTCAGTGTAGAACATTTCTATTTACTGTACGTTTTTACTTTTCGATTTGGATGGAGTGGGGAGGGATTATATCTATCAGGTCTGGCCTTTAAGCTAGGTGCACGATTCAGAAATGTCTCAGTTGAGAATCAAGCATATGTGTACAGGTATTCCCCAACATTGCTTGGAGATCCTGCATGATGGCAACACCCCAACCCATTGTTCCCCTCCTGCTGGGAGCCTCTCTGTTGTATGCTGCGCCGTTGTCCTCCCTTCATCTAAGAAATATAGCGAAAAGCAAACGCCTTGTCCCAGCTGAAGACCTACCTGCCCTGGTTCATGCATTTGTATCCTCCCGCCTAGACTACTGTTCATCGGATCTACAGATAAGATTCTGCTCCCCGTACAGCTAGTACAAAATGCTGCAGCCAGACTCCTAGCCAATGCCCCCCGCAGCTCACACATCACCCCAGTACTGCAAACTCTTCACTGGTTGCCAGTAAAATGGAGAATCAATTTTAGGATCTGCCTGCTGACATTCAAGGCTCTAAACCACATGGGACCCAAATACATAGCGGATCTATTGGAACTTTATGCCCCTCCACGCACCCTCCGCTCTGCCAACAAGATGAAGCTGATTATTCCTAGGATACACTTAACATTTGGTGCTCGGGCCTTTTCCTATGCAGCCCCTACTCTATGGAACTCACTTCCACAATCAGTACGAGAGGCTCCTTCTCTGGACAACTTTAAAAAAAGGCTAAAAACTTGCCTCTTTTCCCTAGCCTTTGAGACTGCATCTCCCCAGGGAGAAAAGTGCCATAAAATATTATTGTTATTATTGTTCATAGCAACAGAACACCTGAAGAAACTGTACTGCCTCAAGAGCTGCTCCAACACTATGGAACTCCCTACCTACACCCATTAGGGCAGCCCCTTCCTTCAACAGCTTCAAGAAAGCCCTCAAAACTCACCTTTTTACTCTGGCCTACTACCCTTCACAAGTGCTCTAAACCCACAGCTGAACTCTGGTCCCCTCTCCCCTACCTTCCGTGTCCTTACCTCTCCCTCTAGATTGTAAGCCTTTGGGCAGGGTCCTCCTCCTTTTGTGTCCTACCTGATCATGCACCTCCATTACTGTGAACCCATGCTATGCTTCTGAGTGAACCTAACTTGCCTAATCTCCATGCTCCCCTCCAGTGACTAAGCATTACCTTGTACTCATACTGTGCTGCATGATCTGGTCTTTCTTGTATTCAGGCATTGTCATTTTGCTGTATGTCACCCCTAAATATTGTATGTATCCCTATCTATTGTCCAGCACTGCGTAATATGTTGGCGCTTTATAAATACAATAAATAATAATAATAATAACACTGCACTTGGCCCTGATCTGTTGCCTGAAGGCTTTAGTTCCAATCCCTAGGGATGACAATCTTCATGCATTTGTACACATCCTTATGCCCAGTGCCTATTATATGCCCTTTTAGTAGGTTTTTGTGTCCATTGTCTTACCCATTTTTCCCAATGAAGAACTGTCCATTGCATTTCAATGGTAGTACTCCCACTAGAGTGTCCGTTATTGAAAATACACTGCAGGCATGATTTTGTGTGTGTGTAACGGTGGCGGGGTCGTTTTCGTGGTCAGCGCACAAGACGCGCACTGACACAACGAAAACCCTCCACCAGCGTATGATTTTGGGAAACCCAGGCTAGGTGCTATGCACCCGCAGAGGGCAATTCCCACCGGCAGATGGCGCTGTGGAGTGCAGGCGAACACTGCCGCTGCACAGCCACAGATGCCAGATTGGAATTGTACAGAACCCGATAAACTGGGCTGAAGAGCCCTTAAAGAGAAAGAGCACAGGGACAGGATGTATGTGTGTGCACCAAACTAGCCGCCACCCAGCGACAGTGAACACACAACAGCGGAAACAAAGTGGGAACGCAATCACAAGATTGGCGATTGCCGATAGAGACACAAGACAGAGCAGGACAGCGCACAAGGGTAGAAAAGGCACAGCAAATCATACAATGAGGAGATACGGAAAATAACAAACGCTAGCTAACCGCGAACACCGCACTCATTCGCAACAGTGCACGCGGTTATGCGCGGTCTCCACGTGATGAGCACAATAGCTTACAAGCACGCCTAACTAACCATCGACAGACAAACATGAAACAGAGGACGCGAACGCTTGCTTAACGGTTACCTCACCGAGCCTCCAGCAAGCGTCCGTAGCAGACAAGACAGACACACGAAAACAGGGACAAGCGAGAGATAGGATCCACAGCACTAGCGAAAAGTGGCTAGCGCGATCCCAGGAGACAGAACAGAAGGATCCACAGCGCTAGCGAAAAGTGGCTAGCGCGATCCCAGGAGACAGAACAGATGAGGTAGGCAGAAACAACCGCTGTTCCAACCTACAATCCAGACTCAATCAGAAGGATCCCCAGCCGCTAACGCTAGGGCTTGTGCGATCCAAACGCAAGACAGACGGAACAGGCAAAACAGATAATGCAATCCTAACTGCACTAGGGAACCTGCTTAGTGCATTCCCACGAATTACACTAAGATAACTTTAACAAACGGGAATGGCTGACACTCCAGGAGTGTCCATCAGGAACAGACCATGAAAGGGAAATGTCCAGCAAAGCATTCTGGGAGCAGAATGCTTTTATAGTGCCAGTCATCAAAAGAAGGCAGGTAAGGGATTTGCATGACTAATGTATGCAAATCCCTCAGCAACACAAGCTGCACAACTGACAGAAGGTCTCCTTTCCAGAGTCCTGCAGCAAGCAAACCTAAACAATGGTCAAAAGGCTGCCTGCCTGCGCAGGCAGCTGAGCGGATTCTCACAGTCTGTTTGGAGTCTGGAGGCGGATTTGTTGCCCCCTAAGCTTTTGTGGAAAAAACATCCACTTGTCAGGAAAAATCGTGCAGGTCAGGACTTTGTGTTTCGCTGACCACATCGGATCCATTGGATCCCTCATGTGTGAACTATTAATGACGTAGGATCCATTGACATCAGTCTTTACAATCCAGCCTAGGGGACAAAATGTATGCTATGCACGGAAGTAGTGTAAACCAAGCCGTATTGTTCTCTGGGCCCCATGTTGAGGAGGTTGTCCCTTGTGGCCAGTAGTTTTTAGAAACCATTCATCCACGTAGGATCCATTGACATCCACGTAGAATCCATCAGGGCTGTGGAGTTGGAGTCGGAGTCGAGGAGTCGGGGCAATTTTGGGCACCCGGAGTCTGAGTTGGAGTCTGAGTTGTGGTTTCAGAAACTGAGGAGTCGGAGTCGCATGATTTTTGTACAAAATCCACAGCCCTGTTAAGTATTAGACTAAGGAGTCAGAGTCGAGGAGTCGGAGTCTGAGCAATTTTGGGTACCCGGAGTCGGAGTTCGAGTCGGAGTCGTGGTTTCAGAAACTGAGGAGTCGGAAGATTTTTGTACTGACTCCACAGCCCTGGAATCCATTGACATCAGTCTTTACAATCCAGCCCAGGGGACAAAATGTATGCTATGCACGGAAGTAGTGTAAACCAAGCCGTATTGTTCTCTGGGCCCCATGTTGAGCAGGTTGTCCCTTATGGCCAGTAGTTTTTAGAAACCCTAGCTGCAATATAAACATCAGGTTTTCTTACATTTCTTCATTTCTACTATAAAATAAAGTTTTTCCGTGGCTGTGATGTTGTGGGTATCTCACCTCACTTTCTTGATGATCCAATCCCTGGGAGAGGAAGTGGGTGCAGAACTCTTCTGCTGGAACACAACAAGGGTTAAAAAAAAGTCATAAGGTGCATACACACATCCAATTTTGCAAAGAGATAAAAACAGGGAACACCAAGAGCCCCAATAGTGTAATTCGTACTGGACAAGGTGGCAATAAGTTTGTGTTGCTAGATACTCACAAGTCAGGGTCACCAGCAGGCAACCACTGTAAAGGCAGGTGGGGAGATTGTCCTGACCCCACTCAGGATTAAGAAGTCGCTCTCTGTAGACAGGAAGAAAGGGTAGCAACCCTCCACCAAGGGTGGACTCAAAATTGTATACAATGAACAGGGGCGCCAAAAGTATAAGATTAGATTAAATGAGCTTAAAAAAACAATTTAAATGGCAAAATTGAAGTAGGAAGTGGCCGTCTTACCTCCCTCAAGCAGACACGACAACGACTGCGATTCAGACAGTCAAACACATTTATTAGGAACTCCAAAAAGAAATGCAACACATTTCGCAGGTTCAACCCTCCCTATCTTGCCTGATGAAGCGGGGTTGAACCTGCGAAACGCGTTGCATTTCTTTTTGGAGTTGCTAATAAATGTGTTTGACTGTCTGAATCGCAGTCCTTGTCGTGTCTGCTTGAGGGAGGTAAGACCACCACTTCCTCCTTCAATTTTGCCATTTAAGTTGGTTTTTAAGCTCATTTAATCTAATCTTATACTTTTGGCACCTGTGTTCATTGTACACATCCAATTTTGATTGACCAATCGCTGACCAAGTTTACCACATCCATGAAGTATGAGGGCAAACATACTTTGAACATATTATGAATAGATTGTGTAGGGAAGTTGTCAAGTTGTAATATTCATACACAGGCAGTGGTAAAATTGGCCAATCAAAATTGGATGTGTGTATGCACCCATAGCTTCTAATCAGCGTTGCTACAGCCATGCCAGGTGGGAAATTTTCCTTGTTACAGTATATTAAAGCGGACCTGAACTCAGAACTTCCTCTCTGCTCTAAAGAGATAAGAAACCGCCTATTAACCTTTAAAGAGAAACATTTCTTTGTTACAGCTGATACAAATCCTGCAAAAAAAATAAAAAAATAAAATCTGCAGTGTATCTACTTCCTGCTTTTATGGAAGCAGGCATACGTTAACATCCTGTGCTTTCAAGGAAGCCTCTCAGATGATACAGCTGAGGGATTAAATTACAACTTGAGATTAATCACAGATAAGGAGAATTAGACCGGCTAAACTCTGTACCGTAAATACATACAGGATGTGTTTTCCTTCTGTCCTGTGCAAGAGCCCAGGTCCACTTTAACCTTATACTTAATATATAGGAGAATTCAGAAACCTAATGGGATATGTTGCCAGTGCTTCATGTGTTCACAGTTTTCAGCTTTCCTCCCTGCTTCCATTGAAACCCTAAATAAAAAAATAAAACAATAACCAGAGTGCTAATAAAATGTGTTCAACAATCTTGAGAATGGCAGAGATCAGGCGCCTCCCAGACACAGGAAGGTTTTCCAAGACCTGAAGCTAGCGGCTAATTAGTACATTTTATATGTTCCCTGCCAGCATTTGTTGCTGATTAAATTGTGCTGTATATTAGCAATGAATGAATTTTCTCCCTCCTCCTATCTCTGCTTTTAAAACAGTGTGTTCCTCTGCCAAACGTTTCTTAGAATCTAATTTTTTTTTCCTTTTTATTGTGGCTGCAGGAAAAGATTTAATTAGTCTCTCACGAGGGGGGCTCCATCTCCACTCAGACTGATCTTCCCTGACCTTACTGCTCTTATTTTGTAAAATAAAACACAAGTATTGGGGGAATACTACTACATCGAATCCCAGATTAAATCCTAGCGAGATACATCAAATATTTTACTTGCTAGTTTGCAGAGGCTGTGCAATTCTTTCGTTTGTTTGTAGTCCTAATGTTGTAATGTTTCCGTTATTTCATTTATAGACGGCCCAGCTTATTCTGCAGTGTACAGCCGGCCTTACTTATCTCTTAAGCTGGCCATACACTGGCCCGATTTGCCGCCATTTCGACAGCAGATTCGATCACTGGGATCGAATCTGCTGCCAATCGTTCACGCTAAACGCACCCACCGATCAGATTTCCTCCCGAAATCAGATCGGTCCGTCGATTGAGCCGTGCGGGAAATTACCGTCGATCACCCGCAGGTAGGGAGCGTTTCGCTAGCGGCGGCCGATCCGATACAGGTATACATTACCTGACGCTGGCTCCCGGGCATCTTCTCCGCGCTGCACCGCTCTGTTCCTGCTTCCATCCCAGCGTACATTAACTTCCTGTGTCACTCCAGTGACCAGGAAGTTCAAATAGATGGCGCTCTATTTGAACTTCCTGGTCACAGAGTGACACAGTGTACGCTGGGTTGTGGTGCGGGATGCGGTGCAGCGCGGAGAAGAGGACCCGGGACCAGGCTTCAGGTAATGTATACGGGGGGGAGGGGGGGCGGCAGGAGCAGCTCAACAGATTGTGATCGGTTTCAGGCTGAAATCGATTCACAATCTGTTTGCAGTAAAGGCAGCCATACGATCCCTCTCTGATCAGATTCGATCAGATAGGGATCTGTCAGTTGGTCGATCTAATGGCACATCGACCAGTGTATGGCTACCTTTACTATATAGCTTACGTACTAGGAAGCCATTTAAAAGGGCCTTAAAGTGAACCAAGCACCATTTTTAGCACCTATGACATCTTAAAGAAAACCTGTACTGAAAAAAGTTCCCCTGGGGGGTACTCGCCTCAGTAGGGGGAAGCCTCTGGACCCTATCGAGGCTTCCCCCGTCATCCTGTGTCCCAAGGCGGTCTCGCTGCAGCCCCCGGAACGCACAGGCGACAAATCCAACAGCCTGTTCAATATTTACCTTTTCGGGGCTCCAGCGGGGGCGCTGTTGCGGCTCTTCTGACGGAGATAGGCGAAAATAGCCGATCTCCGTTGGGTCCACTCTACTGCGCAGGAGACTTGCGCCTGCGCAGTTGAGCGGCCCGACGGAGATCAGTTATTTTCGCCTATCTCCGTGGGAAGAGCGGATACTGCGCCTGCGCTGGAGCCAAAAGGTAAATATTTACATCGCCGCCGCTCCGGGAGGATTTTCCCTGCCGCCGTGGGACCGAGGAGGATGGGGAAGCCTCAATAGGATCCGGAGGCTTCCCCCACCCGAGGGGAGTACCCCCCAGGGGAGATTTTTTCATTACAGATTTTTTGTAATAGCACATTAATGCAAAATTGCTAACAATGTGGCTAATTTATAAAAAACAAACCTTTTCACATTTAAAAGTTTAATAGAGAGTTTTATTACAATACTTCTGAGACCTGCTTGACTGTAAGGACTGATGTAATTATTTTATTGTGCACAATAGCAAGAAGAAACAAAAATGAAGGGGGGGGGGGGGGGGGAGGGAGGAGGAATAGGACACTGCTTTAAAGAGTTTAGAGAAGTCACAGATGCTATCTTCACACCTGCTCCTGGATAAATAAATGCAGCTAGAAGGGGAGAGGGGACGTGGCAGCTCCTGTAGCTATTAGAAACCAGGACAAACTACAGGGAAAAAGTGGTGCTTAGTTTCCTTAAAAGTTCTCTGTTAAGCATACATTTTTATGATACATACTGGGTGAAATGTAACAACATTTTCAATTCACAAAGATTTGTGTATTGAGAAAAAAACCCTTTTTTGTAGATTTGACAAGCTATGCCAAAAATATGATGCAACTTGACTGATAGTACAGCAGCCTGTGGGTTGTCCAATCAACTTCTCCTACCTCATCATTACCTTATCATAGTCTGTGAGCCACAAGCCAGTCTTTCCCTGTGGTTTTGGACTAGTCCATGTTCTCATGAAGGAGGGTTCCTTAGTTTTTTTCTTATGTTCAAAATCCCGTCTTAAATGGCAATTGCTCAGCCCAACCACTAGAATGGTGTGCAAGTGAGTAGGGAGGCCAGCTGACATCTTTGTATGGATCCTTTTCAGGGAGTCCTTTCCAGGGAGTGCTTTTGAAAAATAAAGGAAATACTGAGAATCCCCCATGAGGAGAGGGACTAGTCAGATTTGTAGTCAGATTTCTACTACCTACTGCAAATGACGGTGAAAAGATAATGTATAGTGTATCCTTTTTCCTGTGGTAGAAGTGTATGTCAGTATTTCCTTTTTTCGTTTTAAATCACACAGGTTTTTTTTGTGATAGTGGTCTTATACCAGCATTGCACCTAAGCAGTGTTACGTTCTTGTCCAGTGTCCCTCTGTTTAGCATAAAATGATGGATTTATTCTTCTCCACACTGTACCCAGTGTATTTTTTAAAAGGGTTAAGTAAAAGCATGATACATGGCTTCTTATTGCATGCAGTGCAAGGTGAGGAGCATATGGCTCATCAGAATGGTTTACTTCTTTATAGCACACTGAGCAAGGAGGAACTGGACAGGAACTCAGGAAGATGAGGCTTTTGTGAGCTGCAGAGAGAGGCGGGGAGGGGAGACTGGTGATCAGGCAATGCTCACTTTCCTGGCAGTTGAGCAATGGACAATCTTGTTTACGAATGATCGTCTCCTTGACAACAAAAATACCGCATGTTTATGAGATTTTACTCTATTTGAAAACCCTTAAAAACAAAACACCTTGCAGCTTGCCGTCCTGCTATGCTTGAGATATTTTGGAGCTGCTGATCTCATTTAGCATTATTGCTGTTCGGAAAAACAATTTAGTCAAAGGAGAGGCTTTCTCATACCATGTGTCGGTTTTACTGCGCAGACACTAAATAATTCAACTTTGGTACCATTTCGAGTTGGCTATAAAGACATAAGCTGCAGTGGTTTCTTCTCCTTGCTTGATGCTCTTGTCACCTCAGTGATTAGTAGCTGCATAGACCCCCATTACCTGACACATGGCACCACAGTGCAATAGGACTACAGCTTAAGAAGCCTTTGGTACATGATTGCATGAGGGGACAGCCTGTGACTTGCACTTGAGTGGAAGAGATATAGTTACACCCTGGGACCATGCTACGGTCTGAGCTGATTTATATGACAATAAAAGCATTATATGATGATGTCATACCCTAAGCCCACACCTGCAATTGCAGGATCTCACATCTGAGCTTCCTTCATCGTTCTGCCTTGTAAAAGCCAGATTCTGTTCCTTTTGTAACTCTAGAATATATATACCGGTAAGTAAAAGCCCTGATTGCTCTGGGGAGCTCTGGTGTTTGTTTTCTATTGATATCAAAAGTGTTCTGCTTGGGGGCTATACAGTGTTCAAAATAGTTGTTCCATGTCGGAGTTGTGATTCATGAGGTGGCGAGGGAGATGAAGTATGAGCTATGAAAACTAAGCAAAGTAAAATGACTGTTGACTTTAGCAACCAATAAGAATTAAGCAGTCATCCTTATCTGCACTTGGAAGACGAATTCTACTTGTTATGGGCAAGTATACTTCCTTTTTCATGAAAGGTCTCTGTAGCATTTAGACGTGTGTGCCTGTATATAGAATTCATGCTTCCCTCATGTATATTTACCAACTACTGCTACATTTTGGAATACATCAAAATGTTTGGAAGGTTTCTGGAACAGCAAGTCAGGGTTTGCGTTTTCATGTAGGACTTGTAAGCCATATGCTACTAGCTGGGAGGAAGCTGCCTGCCATTCCAGCATGTAGAAGAATCTGCTATCATAAATGAACGCAGGTTTGGGGAAGGGGCGGAGGGGGTGTGGGGAAAAGGGAGGGAGGATTCTGTCTGACTTTCATTTGGACTGCAGAGAGGCAGGAGAGAACGCGGTGCGATCCACACATTCTCTATGCTTGGACGCGCTGTATCGCTTACATCACTGCTTCTCACTCCTGCCAGGAAGTTTTATAGAGCACGCCCATAGCAGGAAAGGGTTAAAAAACACACTCCCTCCTTTACCCTGCTTCCTGTATCCTATAAAAAAATCAGTTTAGGTTGCAAGTAAATTACATTAACCCTATTACAGCTGTAGACGCTTGGCAGTGGTTTACATTGAGTGGCCCATAAATGGGATAAAGCAGACCTTAAATGCAGGAAGCCATAGCAACCAACTAGTTGTTATCTGTTAGTGTCACTCCATCAGTGATCTGGTTGCTACATGTTACTGCAGCTTTAAAGGGGAACTGAAGAGTGAGGTATATAGAGACTGTCATGTTTATTTCCTTTTAAGCAATACCAGTTGCCTGGCAGCCCTGCTGATCCTCTGCCTCTAATACTATTAACCATAGCCCCTGAACAAGCATTCAGCAGATCCGGTGTTTCAGTGGTTCAGACTTTAAAGTCAGATCTGGCAAGATTAGCTGCATGCTTGTTTCTGGTTTTATTCAGATACTACTGCAGAGAAATAGACCAGCAGGGCTGCCAGGCAACTGGTATTGATTAAAAGGAAATAAACATGACAGCCTCCATATAGCTCTCTCTTCAGTTCCCCTTTAAGCTTGTCAAGCCTTGTGAGCTTTAGAACCAGTGTACATGTGCTTTGCAGCTAAAGTATATTTGTACTACAGTTCAGCATTTGCAGTGTAGTTGTAATGCATTTGCGGTTTTCTAAATGCAGCAAAATTTTAACATGTGCGGCCAGACAAGCCCTAGGGGCCTTATATACTTTGACCATTTTGTATGTGGTTCCTACAACCACTGTCTGTGAGCCACAGCGGTATTCCACATCGGGGTGTGCAGCGGTGGTAGTGGTAACAGCAGCTAAACACCTTGTGTAGCCACCTCTTTACCGCAGGAAAACTGCCTGGCATATGCAGTTTCTAGTTTTGCAGCTACCACAAGTCCACCACAAGTGTAAACCTGGCCTTAGTGAGTTAACATGGTGCAGACACTCAGTGGAGAGGCTTGTGCCATATTAATAAGAAGGATGCCCCTCACAATGAGGCTACTGCAGCAATGTAAATACAGGCTGTGAAATGAGCACGTGGTGGCTGCTGCATCCAACATCCAGTGTCTGCGATTTGCTGCAGTACCTATTTTTAGATCTCACGGCGACACCAGTTCATCGTTTGGGAGAAAAAAAAAAGAGAAAATCTTTACTGCAGAGTTTGCTGTAGATAGATGAACAGTCAGTGTAGTCAGAGGGGTGCTGCAAGGTCCAAAGCAAGTACATTGGCCCTGCTATGTCTGAGTCCATCCACGGCTATTGTCAGCTCCTCTCCTGCCTCTCTACTGGGGAAAGGGCATCTTTATGCAGCCATCTGCCTGGGTATGGACTGGGAATTATGTGTCTGCTTTCTGGACTCCATTCTGTTGTAATGTAATGTGTGCCTATATTGTCTGTGCAACGGGAATGCCTGCCATTATCTCACCTGTTACCCCATACTGAGTGCGGCATGGAGTTATGTGCTGACTGAAAGCTGAGTAGTGTTTGTAAATCCTGCTAGATTATTTCATTAACTACATTTACACTGCTGGTTAAATTGAGGAAATAAATAGTCCCACACAAAGCTAGAATATAATAAATGTGTTGATGTGTCAGGGAAAAGCTGAGCTGCGTTCATACCCTTAAATGAGCACTTAAAGGGAACACGTACCTGGGGCTTTTTGCAAAATCGCCTGAGTTCTTCACTGTTCTCAGATTGTATTAAATCACCTCCATTGTGTCCATGGCCTTGAAAGCCATAATGCATTCTTTCCCCGGCAGAAAAAAAGGCTCTTCAGTTTAAATAAAGCTAATTTGATTTAGGTGTTCTTTTTCTACTTATGTAGTGATGCACATAGGACAGCTGTTTTCTTCTCAAAACTTGCAATTGATTACAGAGGTAGGAAACCAAGCACTGACAGTATTGCATGTGTATTGTTCCTTGTCAATGAATTGTCTGTTATTAGGAGGAGTGGCCTGGTTTTCAGGATGCTGTCCATTCGCCTGGTGTTTGCAACCACCATCACACCCCTTGAACTGCAAGTGACCTTCTGAGAGCTTCTCCTGCTTGTGTGGATGGGTCAGCCCTTGTTATTTTCCACCCTGCTAGGCAAGTGCATGCAGAGGCACTTCCTTCATAGCAGGGATCGCTTCCTTACCTCAGTTCTTCTGTCTTGCTGTGTATTCAATACTGGGCTTATAATCACCACACACGTGTAGATTCTACAGTCTTCATTAACAATTGTAAGAGAATCCGCAAAAACAGTTGGAACGTCTTAAATCGATCTAATTGATTTAGTGAGTTTCATAATTTACAACACTTCTGTTTGATAAAAATATCAATAAAACCTAAAGCATTTGATCCAAGATGACCAACAAAACATTTGTAAAGCATTTTTCTCTCAAAAGGACTCGGTGCATAGACTTATCTCAGATCAGTACATAGTTGTGGTTAGAGATTTGTTTCTGGGGAAGAAGTAATCTGATCATAAATGCCAGACTAAACAAGTGGCTTTTTAGTTTTGAACTAAATGCCTCCAGGGTTGGATCTGTCTTGATGGTGTGTGGCTAGGATTTCCAAAGGGTTGGGGCAGCATGACAGCTTTGGCTCCACTGGTTTTGAAGTGTGCTTGGGGGTGACAAAGCTATTAGGTATTCTATTGATCTGAAGTTGTGGGAGGCGTGACGCAGTTGCAGCAAATCCTTTAGGTATCCGGGGTCTAAATTGTGTAGAGCAGCCTTTCTCAACCTTTCTACCCTGGAGGAACCCTGCAAATAACTTTTGGATCTCAAGGAACCCCATGCAAACAATTTTTTGGTCTCGATGAACCCCTGCATTTATTTTACAGGAGGCGTGGTCTTTAAAAGTAAGTGTGGCTGTTTATTTCACTACCACCATTATACTGCCACTCATTATACCATCTCCTGATGCCCCAATTTAGTGCTTCTTGTTACAGTACTACCTATTATAGTGTGCTCTAATATACTTCACCCACGATGGGGGAAAATGCCAAGGAACCCCTGCAGAGTCCTCAAGGAACCCTGGGGTTCCAGGGAACCCTGTTTGAGAAAGCCTGGTGTAGAGATTTGGTTGTTAGTATGCAAATTTTGAAAAGGATTCTCCATTTTATGGTTAGTTAGTGGAGTGAGCAAAGGATTGGTGTTATGCAACAATTGCAGGGTTGGTTTAACAGCCTTGTAAGGCCTGTATAAAACCTGTTGTTTGAGATGGGTAGGAACCAACGTAAACATAACAAATAGTATTGCACCTACCTCCAAAAATGATTTAACTTATTTTTTTTATTTGTTTAAATAACTTAATTGGAGTGTTACAACACGTTTCCCAGTTCTGGCCCACTTCATCGGGTATTGTGACAATTTGGCCACATTTTCTGGTATATGTTATTTAAGGTATCATATCTTAAGGTCCCCATATACTAATTGATTTTTCCCTGCAAATTTGATTACTGTGATCAAATCTGCCGGAGAGCAATGCCCTAACATGGCTACCAATCGCAATTTTTATACATTTTTGGGCTAAATTATTACAATTATTGCATCATATAGAACAGCGTTCCCTAACCGTCTTCTAGGCCCACCAACACTACATGTTTTGTATAAAGCCACAGAGGTAGTTAATCAGCTCTGCTGCAACACTAATTACCCCACCTGTGATTGCTGGGCCTTGAGTACAGGGTTTGGGAACTCTGGTATAGAAGATCTCACTCAAAAGGATGTGGTGGCACGTCAGTAGCCAGTTGCATAGAGGCTTATAGCTGGTGACTAGCACCCCAGGCCTCCCTGTAACTATTAATGCTCTACTGGGGCCCCTGCACTTGCCACTCACTCATCTAGCGGGTGTCCTACCTCTGGTCTGTGCCATTCTACCTTCATCCCCGAGCACCACATCTTTTGGCATTGTGTGGCAGGAAGGGATCCCTCTGCAGTGTTCTCCCTAGATATTTTTTCCAGCTGGGTGGCATGAAAAAGTAGCTGGGTGGGGCAAGATGAGAATGCAGGACCGACGCTTCCCTGCACAACTCAGCTTACAGCAGAGGAGGAGGTGAAGTGATGATAGCCGGGTGCTCACCAAAACCAGCTGGGTGGAGCACCCGGCTAAAAGAGCCTGTGGAGAACACTGCTCTGATCACATGCCGATCAGAGAGGGATCTCCCTTTTGGGCACGTCGGGTGGCCATCAGTTAATGTATGGTCACCTTTACCTATGTGTACTCTATGCTGTGACACCATAATGTATGTGTTCTGTCTTATCTATACATTATGTAAACATATGTCAGCACGTCTACTGTGATTACATCAGTACAACATGTAAGAAAACAATTCCTGCGCTACACACTAATAAACATCTGTCTCCAAGATGGATTTATATTTTTTCATGATACCTGTGCAGCTACATATCCTCTCTTGTTGCATTTTGTATTTTTTTCCCTTTCATCACAGGGCAGCCTGGAAACGACAGTGTTGTGGTTTTGCTGAAAATGTATCCTCTGTCTGTCTCAGCATGATGCTGGCATACAGATGCAGCAGTAACAGACCTCTTTCCTAGGGTATTTTTGGTCACATTTTGTACAGTATGTGGGTTCGGGACAATCTCTGGTAGCCGGGATATACTGCAGGTACGCATGATTACATCACACAGTGTTTAATGTCCTGTGAGGTGCAGTTGCTTTGGATGTTTCTCTGACAAGTTGAGGCATTTACCTGAGGCTTCTCTTGTCAGGCTGTGTGGCATACCTGCGTATTTCATGCATAACTGAGGTGCACTCATTAATGTAGGCTGCACCCTAACGGATGTGTAAAAAAACAAAAGGCCAAAACAAAACACTGAGCTTTGTTTGCTAAGTATGCGTCCACCTGGTATGACATGGGTTAAGCAATTTATAATTGGCCTGACATTTTTGTCAGCTTAGTCACTCTAGTGGGGAACAGATGGGGGGAGTGGGTAAAGTTCTAAAAAACCCACAGGCCCCAACCCTTAGAAACCCAGTGGGCAGTGCTTGTCATCCCAAAGGAATGCGTGTGTGAACAAAGCAGTGAGATTCAGTCCTCTGCCCAAACACGGCTCCAGACTGCAGTCAGGGTGTGATACACGGAACAGATGGGTTGTCTCAGTTCACCGAAACTCCCCACCCAGTGCAGATTACTGCCTAGGCTGAGAAGGGTTAACGCAGCTCATATTTCTCTTTCCTCACACAACTTCAGTTCCTCTTCCTGTATCTGAATGACCCCACTTTACATTCTTGTATCAAAACAATCTCACTTTAAACACAGTTTGCCTAAAATGACCTTTCAGTAATACATTTGTAACATAAGGGGAAAGAAAAGAGGCAATTGATCATGAGGAGAGTCAGTAATTTGTATGGCGTGTGCATTAGTGGAGCTTCCTGTTTACTATAGATTTGTAGAATATGCAGCCTGTCATTAGGGATATCACCAGGCAGCTAGTCCCTGCAGGTTCTGGAAAAACAAGAGTCCGGTCTTGCTATGGAAGGATCTCCGATCAATACAACTGATTCGGATGAGGGGGTGTCTCTCCCCTCCACCCCTTTCTAAATAACACTTGGTTCAGACGAATGCCTGACGGCGTCTGGTCCCAACGTTTACTGCCGACATCCAGTATGTTGCGTATCAAGATGAATGGGAGCGTTCATCTCAATACGTCTTCTGTCGATTTCTGTCCGCTGCGCAAACGCTGCGGTCGAATGCATTTTCTGAGATGCTGCATGTAGCCTTCATGCAGCATCTACAGTATAGTTGGCTATATTATTAGACACTTTTTTTTGTACTTGTAAATTTTGTAGTTTAGGCCAGCAGATTTAGCTGTACATAAATGTCATGCTTTTCAGATGTAAAGTTTAATAGTTTACTGATTAAACCCTCAATCCAAAATTAAACAAAGCAAATTCTAATAGTCAAGGTGATACTAAAATATAAACTGTATATACAACTAAAGTGCTGAACAAAATACTTTGTCTATGTACCAAATATGCCAGGATCTGCAGTACAACTTGCTATCCATTGCTTTTGGCTGCAACTGATGGGTGGATCATTATAGGAAGAACAAAATGTGGCTGACTACATTTCCCAGAATCCCTGCATGACAGTAAAAACGTCCACATGAAAAGGTGGAATCTGTAGTCACAGGAAGTAGAGGTTACTGGAACTACTCAGGCACTGGAGGTCTTAAGCCTGAATGGTTAGTTGCACAACTACACAGAGTATTTTTCAATTTGAAAAGTTAATTTCCAAAGATAATATGTATAATTTGCACCAGGCTGAACACACATATATGAAATTTAGGAGCATATTGTTGGGAATTGTGATTGGTTTTGAGTTGTTTTTTTTTTTAAACAGCAAGCAATAGATCCCACACTGGTCCAACCCCACTCGTATCACAGTGAGATCGTCTTGCATGTACAATCTGGATTTCAATGGATAAGCTGCACAAAATCGGTGGAAAAGCAATCAATTGAATAACTTAGGGCTATAGATTGCTGGAAGTTCCGATCAGTGATCAAGTTTGTCAGAAAAATTTTAGCGTGTATGGCCAGCTTTCTTTAGATCTTTACTGTACTTATTTCTTTGAGCCTGCTTCATTGATGGCCATTGGGGTACAGTTAAAGGCTAGGAGCCCAGGCTGCTACTCAGCTCCTGTGATTTGTGCCACCCCCAACATTATTGCTTTCACAATTCGCCTGCTACATTTTTGGGTTTAGTTGGCAGGGACCTGCCGCTACAATCGATCGCGCAGCTCTCCTGCCACTGCAACCCCCTCACTCTGCCGTTGTTATGACAGCAGAGCTCTTTGAGCCAGTCAGGAGCCGATTTCATTGGCTCCTGACACTGTGATCAATATGAGCACCCTGATCACAGGGGTCAGGAACCAATGACCAGCACATGGAGCTCTATTGGACATAGAGACGGCATAGCAAGCTTCAGCAATGAGAGAATGATGGGCAGGACATTGGTGAGCCCCATTTTTTTGTACCAGCAGTCTCTGGTCCTTAAAGGAGTTCTGTGGGGAGTTTCTGAGGAGAAAAACTGCCACTTACCTTGGACTTCCATGAGCCCCTTGCAGCGGTAATGTCCCACGCCGTCCTCCTCCCATCTGCCGTTCTCCGCCGCCAGCCCCGGTCTAGCGCGGCATGGGATTCAACTACAGTGGCCGTGCACCCGCTCGCTTCCGCCTGCGTCATCGGAAGCTTACTGCGCAAGCGCAGTACAAGAAAACGTTGTACTGCGTCTGCGCAGTAAGCCTCAGATGACGCGAGCGGAGGCGCGGCAGCACACATTATTCGTCTGTGTGACAGACGAATAATAGCCCGGTGCCGGCTGCGGGGAACGGCGGATGGGAGCAGGACGGCGTGGGACATTACCGCTGCAGGGGGCTGATAGAAGCCCCAGGTAAGTGGCAATTTTTCTCCTCAGAAACCCCCACAGAACCCCTTTAAAGGAAACCAGAGCTGTTGTAAGTAAAACGTTTTATACATACCTGGGGCTTTCTCCAGCCCCATACGCACGGATCGCTCCCACGCCAACGTCCTCCTTCTTGAAGCTCCGATACCGGATCCCCGCATTTCCGTCAGTCTATGCAGGAGAAGTGCACCCTCTACGGATCTCTCCCGCGGCTGCTGGAGAGGTACGCAAACCGTGCACTTCCCTTACGTCAGACTGGTTCCGACTGCCGGAAGTGCGGGGACCCGGTATCCGAGCTGCGAGAAGACTGAGGATGGCGGTGTGGGAGCGATCCGTGCGTATGGGGCTGGAGGAAGCCCCAGGTATGTATAAAACGTTTTACTTACAACAGCTCTGGTACAATCTGAACCAAATAAGATATTTAAAATAAACACCTGTATGTACCTGCAAATGAATATTACATACTTACCTCACCGTAAGTTCCTCTCAGGAGCTCACCATTTTCTTCTTACGATTTTGTCAGAATTGAAATATATATCCATTGCTGTCAGTTATGTATCAGTTGCTGTCAGTTATAGCTGAAAGAACTGATGTGCAAGGTAATGCCCATGTTTCCCTATGGCTCCAGTTGTTAATATTACAGTTTAACAGTGTGCTGACCTGGAAGCTGTTAAAGGGTCCTCACCATTTTTAAAATAGAAAACTGAGAATTCCGTCAATCAGAGTGAACAAACGGGACACAGGAGAGGAGAACGAGACCGATGAGCAGACTACACGGGAGGTATGTATGACATGTGTACATTTATTTTGGTTTGCTTTAAGGGGCCAGAAACTGCCGGAACTCAAGTGGTTAAGGCTTCAGTTATCAGTCACTCACAGGAGCTAATGTTCCCTGGCTTATGGCTCAGACTAATAGAGAATGATTCTGGGGAAATGACGCTTACCTCAGAATTATATGGTGACCTACAAGTGAGGGTAGACACACATTCTGCCTGATCACTGGGAGATGAAGCACTGCATGCCTCACACGTCTGTGCCATTGCTTTCCCCTTATAGATGAATAGTTTTTTATGTGGCGGTGTTCCACGTCTGGCTGTATCTAGGTGACTGGCACGATATAATGCTAGCTCGGGCCTGCTGCTAAGCTGATTAGACTCATTTGAAGCCTTGGTTATTTAGGTGGTGTTGAAGGTTTATTTGAGGGCCTGGCTGTAATAATTTTAGTGTGTGTACATATATAAGCGGGACGGGGTAGCATTCGGCTGGAATATCACGCGCAGCTTTTGCTGGAGGTGTTTGCCGCGTTGCATCAGATGGAATTCCAAAGCCGGCCAAAATCTGCAGCATCTGCTTGGCCCTTGTAGCAGCGCAAAGATTAAAATAACTTGCAAGCCAGCACAGAAAAAAAAAACTTCCCGTTTGTACAGAATCATCAGAGAGTCGTCTGTGCTGACATCCCTGCCATCCAAGCTGCAGGGAGAAATTCTATCTCTCCTGACTGGCAGGCTGAAATATACATAGGTGGACCAAAACACTTGCATAACAGTCTGAGGGGCCTTGTGTACCAGTAAACACACACATGCTCAGCTCCCTGTGTCTATCGCTCACTCTGCAGATTCACAAATAAAAAGGATTCGATGCATGCAAACTTTAAAGAGATGAATATATAGATGGCTGAATTGATTGTATGTCTGGTGCCAATAAACCATGTTTACTGACTAAAAATATCCATGGTAACACATTTTTGGTCAGCAGTGAGGCGTGGTCTGCTGCAGTATCATTTTTATCTGATGCCTGGTACACATGATGAGATTTTCTGGCAGATTTACTGCCAGATCAATTATTTCCAACATGTCCGATCTGATTTCCGATCGATTTTCCGTTCACTTCTATGGACAGTCAATTGGAAAATCGATCGGAAATCGGACATGTGGGAAATAGTCGATGTGGCTGTAAATCTGCCAGAAAATCTCATCGCTGATCGCTCAAATGATTTTTCACTAGAAATTGGATAGTTAGCGGTCACCTTAAAATACCTTCAGTTGTCTAGGATATTCTGATAGTGACTGTTCTGTTCTCTAATCTGCCCATAATCCTCTATAAGGATGTGTTCTAACTATGGGGGGGGGGGTTGTCCAGTCCAGGCCCCAGTGTTCTCCCCAGGCTCGTTTTGATGGGTACCCGGCTGCCATCAGCTCACCTCCTCCTATACTATAAACAGGGTTGCGCACAGAAGCACCGGCCCTGCATTTCTCATATTGCCCCACCCGGCTACTTTTTCATGCCACCCGGCTGTAAAAAAATTCTAGGGGGGAAAACTGGGCGCTAGTAGGAAATGTTCAGGTGCTGGCTGCACTGGCAACAATTGGAGTTAAACACGATAGCTCATTTCTAACTTTTGTGGTTAAGTTGCCCTTGCTGCCTGGCTGCCACATTTAAGCAATACCAATTGCCTGACTATCCTGCTGATCCTCTGCCTCTAATGCTTTTATGCCAAGTACACAACATACCATCTGAATTTTGATCGTTTTTCCAATCGATTTCCGTTCACTTCTATGGAAATCAATCAAACTATCAGAAAAGCGATCAGAAAATTGAAAAATGTATCGAAATTCAGATCGGACATGTGGGAAATACTCGATCTGGCAAATAAATCTGCCAGAATATTGTATGGTGTGTACCTAGCATTAGCCATATACTCCAAACAAGCATGCAGCAGATTAGGTGTTGCTGACGAGATTAGCTGCATGCTTTTTTCTGCTGTGATTCAGACACTACTGCAGCCAATTAGATCAGTGGGACTGCCAGGCAACTGGTATTGTTTAACAGGAAATAAGTAGGGCAGCCTCCATATACTTGAAAATATTTATAATTAATATACAGTGGTTGTGCAGAGCTTGCTTTGTTTTGATGAAGACCTCGGCAAGCCTACTATACAGCTCTCTCCACAGAAGGCTACGTTCACAGTGACAGCATTGCGTTCCCTGTGACAGCAGGAAGGCATTTGAACAGGAAAGCAGCGACACACATTACCCACGTGTTGTATCGGATAGAGCGGAGCATACAGTCAGTGAAAAATGTCATTTTTACTGTTAACACGCATGTTTCTAGTACGATGCTGCACGCTGTTACATCCCAATGCACCTGCTGCACTGTGAATTTTGCTATAGGTGGTACATGGCAGTAAGACAAAGGCTGTTCTGCTTCACCGTAGCACGCCACTGTGAACGTAGCCTGAGAGAAGAAAATATGCTCATCCTTTTTTTTTCAGTGAAATAGCGGATTGGCTGTTAAACAGGACTGGTCTAACTAAGCTGTACTGCAGTAGCTGAGTTTGGAAGAATGTGTACTTTTCCTGTTGGCAGCTGTCAGCGTGGCTTGATAAATGGCTGCACTGGGTATTCCTGTCTTTTTAAATATATTGGCTGTCTACTGAGGACAGTTGATTGATGGGTGCTTGTTAGAAGTTAGTTTTAGAAGTACCTGTTAAAACGGTTATGCTAAATGATCATTTTTGTCAGCTCTGTATGTGTAATACGTAGTTAGGGATGTGTAATTGCATAAGGTGGGATCAGTTCACACTGTCCGCTGCCCTGCAGTTTGATGGGCCCGCAGTAGACTGAAAACAGTCAGGTCAAGCAATGCAGGGAATTTCTGTGGACCAGTTCACATTGCCCAGTATTGTTCTTCACCTTGTTGCAGTGTTTTCCAATCTGAAAAGATCTGATTGTATACATTTTTACACAATGCTTTGCCATACATCGGATGGTGCAGAAACCTGCAATGTATCGGTTCCCTAGAGTGGTACAGCACATGCCTGCAATACAGATGATGTACTGACCCAGCATAGTGTGAGCCCAGACTTGCAGCAGTCAGATTTAGAAAATGGCTGTTGCTGTTGTGACTTTAGTTACATCTTTTGGTGCAGCCCACTGTAATGATTAAGTATTAAATAATAGATGAAGTACAGTAGAGTCCTGGTTATCCTGAACTCCACTAACCAGCAGTCTCATCCAACCAGCACAAATCACCATCAATACTCAGTGGTGAAGGCCAACCTCTTAGGCTGTTTGTGGACTCTGCTGTGCTTAACCACTTCACCACTGAGGGGTTTTACCCCCTGACCACCAGAGCAATTTTCACCTTTCAGCGTGCCTTCCATTCATTCGTCTATAACTTTATTATTACTTATCCCAATGAAATGAACTATATCTTGTTTTTTTTCGCCACCAATTAGGCTTTCTTTAGGTGGGACATTATGCCAAGAATTATTTTATTCTAAATGTGTTTTAATGGGGAAATAGGAAAAAATGTGGGAAAAAATTATTTTTCAGTTTTCGGCCATTATAGTTTTTAAATAAATCATGCTACTGTAATTAAAACCCATGAAATGTATTAACCCATTTGTCCCGGTTATAAAACCATTTAAATTATGTCCCTATCACAATGTTTGGCGACAATATTTTATTTGGAAATAAAGGTGCATTTTTTTCAGTTTTGCATCCATCCCTAATTACAAGCCCGCAGTTTATAAAGTAACAGTGTTATACCCTCTTGACATAAATATTTAAAAAGTTCAGTCCCTAAGGTAACTATTTATGTTTTTTTTTTATTGTATTTTTTTTTTTTTTAATTACAAAAAAAAAAAAAAAAAATTGGGGAGTGTGGGAGGTAATGAGTTAATTTATTGTGTAAATGTAATGTTTGTATATGTAAAATGCTTTTAGGGTGTAGTTTACTATTTGGCCACAAGATGGCCACAATTACAGGAAGCAGTAGGAGGCTGGCCAAATCACAATGATCTCGCTGTTTCTGAAAGCCACATATACATATGGTAGGCGGTTTCTAATTACGAATAATGATTACTATTGTATAGTCACTTTGTTCTTGTGATGTTGTTTTGGGATGGGATGTGGAACGCTTGTGTCTGCTTGTGCTGCCGCCGTCTGATCCGGCTGCTCTGGCGTCTCCCGCCCCTTCCCCGGGGCCTGCGTGCGGGGGGGCGGGGCTTGGCGGACGCGCCGGGTGTGCTATTGGGCGCGCCCGTCGTGTCTGCCCGCTCCGCCCCTCCGCTCGCATTGGCCCTGGTGTGGGGGCGGGAGACGCCGTACATGCGGTCGGATTGGACGGCGGCCTGCACATAGGCGCAGCGTGGTCCACAGAGAGACACGCCTCCTGAAGAAGCCGACAGAGTCCGGCGAAATCGATCGAGGACGCCGTCCTCCACCATGAGGTCTTCCCCTCCACGCCTCCATGCTGCCTAAACCAGGTGCTGCATCCCTCTCTCCATACCTCCATTCTCAGAGACTCGGCCAGTCTTTCCAGGCTTTGTCACAGCAGACCAACAATAGACCGGTGGATACAGTAAGAGCCCTGAGGGCACCTCAACTGCACATGCACATGCGGCCTGCACAGAGACATTGATAATATTGCTATGCACCTTGTCTGCTTGCTTTGCATTGTGAATTGGCTAGCACTGGATGTGCCATGCTGCTGCTTCAATCTGACACATGCTGCCATTTGATGTGCCTGTTTGCCAAAAGTTCCTTAGGAATCACACTGCATGTGCTATGCTATGCTATAATACAGGACTGTACTCTGCCATATCAATATACCATACTGAGGTGACTTGTTAGCCTGATGGGACGCTGATTACTCCATTTATTTTATTGGAAGATCGTATGCACAATATAGGAGGCTATATGACATGAAGGAATCATTATGTACTGGATGAATGCTCTGGAATCCATTTTTCAAATGAACTTCCTATGATATCCATAGGTCTTTTCTTGTGAGGGATTCGGCAGCATTTTTTCATAACAAGGTTTTGATCTATTTTTACAGGGCTGCGCAGCCATTAACACGTGTGCACACGATCCAGAGACATATCTCTGTTCAGGAGGGGGAGAGTACAGGGGATGCCTGGGCGGGTATGTGCATGGATGGGGTGGGGGATGGGCTATATGGTGGGATTTTTATCTTGCAGTTTTTAATAATGAGCATATGTTTGAATAAAGTTTTGTATTTTTGAATAAGACTGATTTGTATTCAATCAGGTCTCACTCCTCCTTTACTCTATCTCATAGTTTGTACTGTTTCTGAAAGAAGCAGCAGATCATTGCGGGGGCTTAGATCAACGAACGGGAATGGATTTTCCCGTTCATTGAGCGTGCGGCGGCGTGCACGAGCGGCGGGTGCGCGTGCACGAGCGGCGGGAGCGCGGACAGTGGCGGTAGCACAGAAGGTACGGATTTCTCCGTCCCTGGTTTTTTAGGAGGGAAAAAAGGGGCGGCGAAATCCGTACGCGTGGGGGTAAAGTGGTTAAAGGGTTCCGCAGCTCCCCCTAGGTTTATATACTTTGTTACTGTATTTTAACATTTAATACAGAGTTTATGGTATGTATATAGAGTGGGGTACAGTAATGTATTAGCTAAGCCTATTTTTAACATTGTCTCAAACAACCAGAAAGCACACTTGTCTGGGATCAGCCAGTCCCCGTCATTGCCGGATAACTGAGACTCCAGTGTTCTCCCCAGGCTCTTTTAGTTGGGTGCTCCACCCGGCTAGTTTTGGTGAGCACCCGTCTGTCATCGGCTCACTTCCTCCTCTGCTTTAAGCAGAGTTGTGCAGAGAAGCGCCGAACCTGTATTCTGTCATCTCGCCCCACCCAGCTACTTTTTCATGCCACCTGGCTGGAAAAAATTCTGGGGAGAACGCTGGACTCTACTGTAGATAGAACCTCACTTTGGTTTTTATTGTTGCCTGTTTCCCCATTTTGGAGAATTTTAGTTACTTTCTGTCCTGATAGGAATTGATAAATCTCTCCAACTGAGATAGACATTAAAAACAAATATATATATTTTTAGCAAGGTGAATAGTTGGAACCCTCATTAAAATGGTATAGCCCTCTACATTTCCTGTCTCCAGGGCCCACATAAAACCTATGCAGGTCCCAGAGACAGGAAGCAAGGGAAAATCTTTCTATTGAGGACTTTGACTGCAGTAAAAACCCAAGAGGTTCCAAGCCCTTTCCACATCAAAGCTAGAATAACTGTTTAGCCCTGTTTATGGGATGCACCTCTTTGCAGTGTAACATCCATGCTCTGAGAACTCCTTCTCTTCTTATATTTTCTTTAAACATTTGCGTAAGGCTATGATAAGCTATTTTGTCTTTGATGCATTGTGTGTTGCATTATACACTGAAACTGCCCTACACCCCACCCACTCCATACTACAAAGCTCTTTCTGATGATGGAGCTGGGTGGCTGTTTGATGTGTGCAGTCCTTGTGGTTTCACAGAGCTCAGTGTGAGCATGTCCTAGGTACAAACAAAGGCTTTCCTTTGTAGGATATTGGTGCCTGTGTGCATTCATTCCTTTCACTCATTTGTGAGTCACCCAGAGGATGTTGGTTTGTTTGGAGGCTCTAACCGCCATATAGCTGCCTCATTTTCCCTAAAATCTGACTCATTTTTGTGTCATTCTGCCTATACTTTACACTACTTAACCCTTTGGTTCCTTTTTAATGAGCTGTGTGGCTGTGGAGTTGAAATGTCGGCTCATCCTGTTCACTAAGCCAGCAACGATTCACTAAGGAGTACTTGGGCTAGACACCCTAACACCGCTAGTGCCTACTGAGCGCACCCTAGTGGCTGCAGCTCAAGCGTTTTGAGTCCCCCGGGAGAAAGGCGCAATATGAATGTTATTTGTCTTGTAATCTTGATATAGATGTGGACATTTATTCTATTATGGGCAGGATCTAGTCTTTGGCCAGTCTCCTCTTGTTGTCTGGATGCTCTGCCACTGTATTGCCAAACATGTTCTTTTGTTAAGAGATTACTGTTCTTAAAAAAAAAAAAAATCAGTTTTCCAAGGAAAATGCACCATATATAGATAGCTTTGGACAGACGTACCTTTCAAGGGTTTATCTAAAGGAAAATACATTTGAAGTGGACTTTTCACCATTATTGTAAGTGGCTTCCTTGGTTGAGGAAATTACTTTGGTGTGTGGTGGAGCGTCTTCTTTAGGGCTGCTTCAGACGGACGTTTGCGTGGCGTCACGTCTGGGGGGCGTTGCGGCGGCTGCGTGGTTAGGCTTTCAGTAGCCTTCGGTCGCGGTTTTTTTTTCCCCCTAGGGGAACATTAGCAGTCGCGGTTGGCCGCTCCCTGGAAGCAACATGTCGCTTCCAGGGGCAGCTCGAACGCTAACGAAAATCGGGACCCAAACGCCGCGTTTGGGTAAAAGCGCGCAAAAGCTCGGTGTAAACGCTCCCATTCACTTGAATGGGAGCGTTTACCGCGACATTCCGAACGCTTGCGGTAAACGCTCCGTAAGCGTCCGTCTGAACCAGCCCTTAAAGAGGAACTCCAGTGAAAATAATGTAATAAAACAAGTGCTTAATTTTTACAATAATTATGTATAAATGATTTATTCAGTGTTTGCTCATTATAAAAGCTTTCCTCTCCCTGATTTACATTCTGACATTTATCACATGGTGACATTTTTACTGCTGGCAGATGATGTCACTGGAAGTAGCTGCTGCTTTTTTGGCAGTTGGAAACCGCTGTAAACCGCTATTTCCCATAATGCAATGAGGTTCACAGACCATGGTCCTCACAGTTTCCTGTGGGAGGGGTTTCACCACAATATCAGCCATACAGAGCCCCCTGATGATCCGTTTGTGAAAAGAAATAGATTTCTCATGTAAAAGGGGGTATCAGCTACTGATTGGGATGAAGTTCAATTCTTGGTCACGATTTCTCTTTAATACAAAAAGGAAAAAAGTCCAGTGGAAAAGGGAGAATTTACTTTTGACTACATTCATTGACATTAGAGGTATTTGAATTGTGATGGTTGATCTGTAAGCCAAAGAGATCTGGTGGCAAGAGTCTCTCCGAAGAAGAATGTTAATTGATCTCCAGGAATCTATAAATGCCAATTTAACCATTTAAAAGCAAGTTTTAACCTACCTGATTCAGTTCAGCTCTATAAATAAGTAATCGTAAGGAACTTATTTTGAGTGGAATTGCACTTTGGAAAAACAGACATCACAAACTTTTACTACCATTTATTGCCAATAAAAAATATATTCATTCAACAATCTGTGAGTAACTCTATATAAACACAGGATACAGACTTTTCCTCTCCATGGTCACTGAATCTTGCTGAAAAAAAAAATCTGCTCTATGTTTGCTGATTTTTATCAACTGCAGTTAGTGTTCAAGATACTGGGCATGTCGTTGATGAGCTTCAAGAGAAACTCCAGTGAAAATAATTAATAAAAAAAAGTGCTTCTTTTTTTACAATAATTGTGTATAAATGATTTAGTCAGTGTTTTCCCATTGTAAAATCTTTCCCTGATTTACATTCTGACATTTATCACATAGTGACATTTTTACTGCTGGCAGGTGATGTCAGTGGAAAGAGATTCTGCTTCCTTTTTTGGCAGTTGTAAACAGCTGTTATTTCCCACAATGCAATGTCACAGACAGGAAATTGTCAGGACTATGGTCCTGACATCACACTGTGGGAGGGGTTTCACCACAATATCAGCCATACAGAGCCCCCTGATGATCCGTTTGAGAAAAATAAAAAGATTTCTCATGGGAAAGGGGGTATCAGCTACTGATTGGGATGAAGTTCAATTCTTGGTTACGGTTTCTCTTTAAAGGATATATCCAGGGTGTTAAAAAGCAGATCTACTTACCTGGGGCATCCTCCAGCCCGGGCAGTTTGTGTCCCTCGCTGCAGCTCCGCTCCCATCTAGTGGCACGGGGTCCCCTCCGGTGCAGCAGTTGACCTGGTGAGGAGTGCGCCACTCACATAGCCGGGAGAGTTCTACGTGCGCAGGTGCAGAGGTTTCCGATCTCGCCAGGTTGCCTGCTGCAGTGGAGGGGACCCCGTGCCACCGGCTGGGAGTGGAGCTGCAGCAAGGGACACATAATTTGCCAGGGGCAGGAGGAAGCCCCAAGTAAGTAGATCTGTTTTTTTTTTTTTTTTTATTAAACACCCCCAATGTTTCCTTTAAAGCACTCCTGAACTGGGACAAAAAGATGATTTTTAATTATCTGGGGCTTCTAACGATAACTATTCCAAGAACTGCGTTGGACTGCAGAAGACAATGAATGCATTTCACCTGATCTGATCATAGCCATTTCCTGTAGATTGCAAGCTCACAAGGTCAGGATGACCCTCTTCCCTCCATTTCTTCATTGTTCCTTGCCTTTGTACTACTTGTTTGTTTGCCATTAGGCACAGCACTACTCAGTGGCCTGAAAAGACCCCTTAATGTGAAGACCGGTCACTACCTACAGTGTTTTGGTGTATCCCGTTCTGTGTGGTTTCCTGATTCGATCAAATATGCAGCTTGTTCCCATTCCTGCTCAAGGGAATTGGACCTGCTTGGCTGCCTTTGTTCTGGGAATCCAAGGCTTTTTAATGCATCTCTGCAACCAAGGTTAAAATGATAACTTTAACATCATGAATGAGGCACACAGCACAGTGATCGGTAATGCTCCCGGAAGCTTGGAGACTGTGCAATTTCTTCTCCACTAATTCATTCATAAAACACTTATCTGTGTACAGCTGCTCTGTCTCTGGGAGGAAGTATTAGAAAGTAGAGTTTATAAAAGCAAGTGGATGTGAGTGGGTAGAATTCATCACAGTACTGCACATAATAGTGACACAGTAACCCACCGGCCACCCACACCTGCCCACACCAGTCTTTTTATATGTGATGTTTGGTCACGGAAGCTGATGTGACATCATGCCTGTCGTCTGAAAGGGTTATTTAAAGCCTTCTAATATAGTATTTTACAAGGACACAGAGTTAAAGAGGCATCACATAGGCAAGTGATGATAAAGAGGCACAATAGTGACAAATATTAGAATGTAGTAAATTATTCAGGATACCCCCTTTGACGTTGTGTCGTCGTACTGGATAGGCACAAGGCCGCGACCCAACCTAACGCCCATTCATTAACAAAACGTGCTGAACAGCTCGTATCTATATATTGCGGTATATTGCTGTGTAACTCCACCCTCCCAGTGATGTTTGGCCTACGCTGTTTAGCTAAGCGGAAATCCCCTCAGCATTCTGGGAGACTAGGTCTTATTTGTACTGGCTTCAGAATACTGAAGGTAGCCACTAACAGTCTAATTTCTAGCGAAAAATCGTTAGAGCGATCAGAAATTCTGATCGGATTGGTTGTAAATTATCTCCATTGATGGGCAAAATCGATTAAGAACGATTATAAAAAATAGTCGTCTGATTGGATTTTCGTCAAACCAAAATTTGGATTTTCTTGTTGGTTGTGATAAATAGGAAGCAAAGATTGGTTTGTTGATGGTGTAGTGAACGATTTTTCTTCTGATCAGAATTATCTGTTCGCTTGAACGATGTTTTTGCTAGAAATTGGACCGTTGGTGGCCACCTTGAGTATATAAACCTAACAAAACTGTATTTCAGTCGACTATAGAATTGTTTCACGATGATTTTCTCCACCTGCTGCGTGGTTGTTTTTCAGTACAATTTGATTGTAAAAATTTGATTGGATGTTCGCATCGGAGGATAATGTTGTACCGTTAATGGACACCTTAAAGATATCCCCACCTTGATAAATTTCACAATGTAAATCGGAGTGAGAAAAGATTTCACAACAGGCAAATGTTAATTTATAAAGGAATATAGTAAAAAGATAAGCAATTTTATCCATTACATCATTTTCACTACAGTTTCTCTTTAATAGCATGTTTTTAAGAAATGGAGTTTGATCAGCCTTTTAACTCAGAAGGATTGTTACAGGGGTATAATTTTGGCCCGTACTCTATCTGTTAACCACAATTTTGATGGGAAGTTCACTGCTGCTACCCAATATTGTTAGGAGCTGACATCAGAGGTGTTCTCCGATCCGTCAACCAGTATAATGTGCTTTGTTGAGATCTCCTTCTCTGAACAGCTTTAAAAAATGGCTAAAAACGTGCCTCTTTTCCCTAGCCTTTGAGACTGCATAATGCAGGGTCACAGCGCTTTGAGTCCCCAGGGAGAAAAGCGTTATAAAAATATTACTGTTATTGTTGTTGTTATCTCTCAGCCAGTTAATCAATTAGTGCTTGTAGTAATGTAGATTGTGATATAAAAAAAGTAAAGGCTATATGCCATAGTAGTAGATTTTATATAGTTTCATTAAATTGAAAGAGAATTGCAGACTTAAAGAGAGTCTGAAGCGAGAATAAATCTCGCTTCAGACCTCATAGATAGCAGGGGCATGTGTGCCCCTGCTAAAACGCCGCCATTGCGCGGCTTAATGGGGTCCCTTCACCCCCAAATCCCCTCCGTACAGCGGGGGAGCGCTTCCGCATTGGGGCAGGGCTAACCGCCGCAGCCCTGCCCCACACGTGTCTGTCAGACGCGTATCTCCGCCTCTCCCCCGCCCCTCTCAGTTTTCCTTCACTGAGAGGGGCGGGGGAGAGGCGGCGATGCGCGTCTGATAGACGCGACTAGAGGCAGGGCTGCAGCCGTTAGCCCTGCCTCTAGGAAACGAAAATTTCACGACCAAGTTTGCAACCAACGTTTGCGGGGGTGGGTTTGGGGGTGAAGGGACCCCCGTTTAGCCGCGGGATAGCGGCGTTTTAGCAGGGGCACACATGCCCCTGCTAACTATGAGCTCTGAAGCGAGATTTATTCTCGCTTCAGAGTCTCTTTAAAGAGACACTGAAGCGAAAAAAAATTATGATATTATGATTTGTATGTGTAGTACAGATAAGAAATAAAACATTAAGATCAGATACATCAGTCTAATTGTTTCCAGTACAGGAAGAGTTAAGAAACTCCAGTTGTTATCTCTATGCAAAAAAGCCATTAAGCTCTACGACTTTAAAAGTTGTGGTGAGGGCTGTTTTTTGACTTTTAATATCTCAACTGTTATTAAACCATTTACTTTCAGTGTTCTACCCAGAATTTTTTTCCAGCCGGGTGGCATGAAATAGTAGCCGGGTGGCATGAAAAAGTAGCCGGGTGGGGCGAGTTGAAAATGCAGGGCAACTGTGCTTACAGCATAGGAGGAGGTGAGGAGGTGAGCCGATGACAGCCGGGTGGTCACCAAATCTAGCCGGGTGGAGCACCCGGCTAAAAGAGCCCGGGGAGAACACTGACTTTTCCTCTGCCAGAGGAGAGGTCATTAGTTCACAGACTGCTCTGAAAGAATCATTTTGAATGCTGAATGTTGTGTAATCTGCACATATTATAGAATGATGCAATGTTAGAAAAAACACTATATACCTGAAAATAAAAATGAGAATATTGTCTTTGCTGCTAATCTTCTAGTAATTATTCATAGTACACAACCAATTCATTTTATCATATTTTTTTTTTTTCGCTTCAGTGTCTCTTTAAGAGCTCTTCTGTAAAGTTGTGGTGGGTTGACTATATGCTGCTGTGATTTCAGCAAACATTATTGCACTCACATATTTTAGTGAGGGGTTCTGGTTCACCATGAGCTGGCTGGGCAGTCGGTGATATTTGAGATTTATTATTATTATTATTATTATTATTTATATAGCGCCGACATATTACGCAGCGCTGTACATTGTATATATATATCTTGTCACTAACTGTCCCTCAAAGGAGCTCACAATCTAATCCCTACCATTGCCATATGTCTATATTATGTAGTGTAAGTACTGTAATCTAGGGCCAATTTTTTAGGGGGAGCCAATTAACTTATCTGTATGTTTTTGGAATGTGGGAGGAAACCGGAGTGCCCGGAGGAAACCCACGCAGACACGGAGAGAACATACAAACTCTTTGCAGATAGTGCCCTGGCTGGGATTCGAACCAGGGACCCAGCGCTGCAAGGCGAGAGAGCTAACCACTACGCCACCGTGCTGCCCCATAGATGACGACTGTGTGAGGCAGGAGATCTGACTGAGCACCTGAAGATGATAGCTGGGTGTGTCTGCTGCTCCCGAGTGTGAGAAATGTGTAATCTGAGTGGGCTGTTTATTGTTGCTGTGGTTGGACACAAGCATATTTTGAAACATTTGGCCAGGCTGGGAAAACAGAGTTGCCTGCAGACTAAAATGGAAGAGTAATTTTTAAGAGCCACTAGGGCTGTTAGTGTCTGAATTTGCACACTCAGATACAGGTCCGGAATCTCAGCCTAGTTCAATCAATAGGCTGCTTCCAAATTTGTGCGTGTGAAAAAATTCTGAAGCACTGCTTCAGAATTCTGGACAACCCGCCCGAATCCCAATAACTGTACATGGCACAGCTACGGGAATTCAGATGGGTAGTCAGCGTGTACAAGGACTGGCGTCCATCTCGGGACAACTGGCCGTTGCTAGTGGAAACCCGCCCTAAAAAATAAATGATACAACGTAAGACACAGATCTACACAAGCTATTTTGTGAGGAAGGTTTGGTTTCTCTTTGCACATTATTTCTCCTGTAGATATCCATTTCACTTATCTAGTTCCAATTTGTTAGTTTTCCAAATGGTAAAAATTACATTTATGTGACATACCCATACTCATAATTATACCCATGGCAACTGATTTCCTGTCTATTGTTTATAGTTGTCTTATGTAGAAATAGAAATAAAGATATTAGCTGAAGGCTGGACAAATCACAAACGTGGGGTAGCAAAGCCAACTGCTAACTTTTGTGTTTTTCTTTTATTGTCAGCTAACATTGAGAATACGGCTGGCTGTTTTCTTGTGTGTTGGACTGTGGTTGCTGTTTTTTTTTCAATGCATTTAATCATACATAGGTATTTGTAACCCTTGTGTCTGCGTGCCACATGCACAAAGACTGAAATTTGAATTGAGTCTATTGCTGGAATTTCCAGGAAATAAAAGGAAATAATATTTGAGTTTGCTGCTTTTGGTCTGGCGACTGGTAGAGGAGTTGTTTTTTAATTTTGTCTGCCCATATTTTGACAGCGCAAATATTAAGGATGACCTATTCTTGGTAAGCACTAGCTGAGTCAAATCCCTTGGAAATAAAATGCTTAAAAAGAACTCATCAGGATAGAAACACAAGTGCTGCTATTAATATATATAGTTTTATACAGGCACAAACTCGATCATTCTTTTACTTGCTTCATATGGGGACCTAGTTATATAGTTAGTAAATTTAGCTTCTTACCTCTTTGCGCAGATTCCCATTTGTTCTTTGTTTTTTTTTTTCATGTTTTTTGTTTAGAACTCTATGCCTGAAATGTAGCAAAAAAAGCCATTTTAAGGTCCAGTTCCAGTTTTTTCATTTTTGTTTTGAATAGCATGAAAAGGCGTTAAAAGCTGTCTACATCCGTGTTGGAGAGATCTTGCCTCAATTTCTGCCCATGGTAGATCCATGCAGCTTTGTAGCTTTAGTGCGAAATTAGTTGTTCTGGAGACAGGAAATGAGGGACAGTAATAAAAGCTTCTTGCCTCAGAACTCTTCTTGCCTCAGAATTCTTCTTGCCTCAGAACTCTTCTTGCCTCAAGAATTTTATTTGTTGAGTTATGGTTGTTACAGCAAGCAATATATCGAGTGGTGGGGTGGGTCATAGTTTCGGTGACTGCAGGAGCGACACAGGAGTTCTTGTGATGCAGCGTGGGGGTTGGAGTTAGGACTGTACAAATTGTAGCAAAGTTGTTCTAGCTTTGTAAACTATCCGGCCTGATGGTAGGATCTCATGGCCTTGAAGATGGGAGAGTTTTGGAGGGTGGGAGTTGCCTCATGAAGCTACTTTGGAGTAGAGTTGGTTAAAAAAAATTAGTCATGGAGATGGGTTTTAAAGCCCACTGTTTTTATTTGCATTTAATAGCATTGTTTTATATTAAATGGTCTTCTCAGAGATCTACATCTGCCTGCTCACTTTCAGTAAAAGTATGAGCCACTTCCAGTTTAGTTACATGTGTTCCTCAGGTTAAAGGGGCCCATACACTTAACGATTTTCCCGCCGATATACAGCAAAGTGATCAAATCGGCTGTGAAATCGTTACGCAAACGCTGACCAAACGATCGATTTCGGTCCAAAATCGATTGTTCCCGTTGATCCGTCCGTGCAGGAGATTTCGCTCGATCGACGGCGGGTCGGGAGTGCGTCGATAGTGGCGTTCGAATATCCGTCGACCAACGCTGGTGGCAATATATTACCTCATCCGCCGGCGCGTGTCATCGCTGCTCCTTCTCCGCTGGGCTCCGTCAGGCTTCACTTCTTCCTGTCCCGACAGGAAGTTTAAACAGTAGAGCGCCCTCTAGTGTTTAAACTTCCCCAGACAGGAAGTACAGTGAAGCTGGAGCCCAGAGCGGAGAAGAAGACAGCGGAGACCGGGGGACTCAAGCCGGCCTGATCAGGTAATGTATGCAGGGGGGGGGGGGGGGGGGCAGCGGCAGCTTCACAGATGGTGAATCGATTTCATGCAGAAATTGATTCACAATCTGCAGTAAAGGCAGCCATACGATACCTCTCTGATCAGATTCGATCAGAGAGGGTTCTATCTGTTAGTTGATCTGATGGCAAATCGACCAGTGTATGGCCACCTTGGAGATTGCATTGTTAGCTGCAGCCCCGCCTTCCTGCTCACTCATAGCCTATCAGGAGGCAGAGCTTTAGACTGAGAGGAGGAAGTGAACAGTTAAAGGTTGCTGCAGTGACAATGAGAAGCTAAAAATGGGGTGCAGCTGAGATTTTAAAATAACTTTCAATTAAAATCTTATTTAAAAAAAAAAAACTGTTTAAAATAGAGCTTTACATTTTTATTGACTGTGTGGCTCTTCCTGAAAGTTATTTTCATACATTCCTTATTTAGAGATCAATATTTGGTCAGTCTGTCACATGACTGTCACCAGCCAGGGCAAGAACTCAGGGATTCTGGAAAGAAACTTGTTCCTGCTGTAGTAGGATTTTTTTTCTCCAAGGACCAGCTTTGTTGGAAGAAAAGTTAATTACAGGTGAGAGCAGCAGGTCCTGACAAGTTTGTGTTTTTATTGTGTGAATAGTTATGGCTCTGCAGGTTGTTGAAGGTCCATGCGCTTGTATCCTCCTATCTTGATGAGACAAACGAGTGTGGATTAGGGAGAGGCGCACACAACCTCCTCATGCGTTGATAATACATCTACCACGTGACCAGCTGTATTCCTGTTTTCTACTCCTGTTAATGTCAGCATGCTTCATAATTCATCAGAAGCAAAATATCAGGGTTTCTTTTATGCAAAACCATCTCTGGAAACTTTTGTTATTCGAGAAGACGTCACATTTCAGCTTTCATTTTCCAGCCCTTAGTACGATGTCGGGCAAGGCAGACAGGAGAGCTGAAGTTCTATCCAATGTGACAGGCTCAGCGAAGCTGTGTGTGGGGGCGCAGGCTGGATGAGTGGCAGCTTCTGCACATGTAGATCACAACTACACTTGCAAGAGCCTTGTAGGAGGGTGGGATTAATGGGGATTGACAGCAATTACCCAACACACTACCTGCTCCAACACCCTACAACCGCAAGGCCAGACAAGTACAGATTTGTGTAATGAACAGCTAGTGGTAGATTTCTGATTGACTGTTATTATTGAATGTTCTTACCACTGTACCAGTGTAGCTAGTGGTGCTAGTGTTTTGTTCTGTCTGTGCTTTGTAAACATGCTTTACAAATTGTTTTCTCTCTTGTGAAACTACCATTGCCTTGCTCCTGAACACCAGGCCCCAATATTATCATCTAATGTCTCTGTAACTACATTCCAAGTCATATGTAGTCAACCATCTAGCCACATGCAGTTACAATTTTTAAAGTGTAACCGTGCTTTGATAAATCATATCACTTTCAAAATGCTGTGTGTAGCATTGATAGAGGTTATAATTTAATGCAAAATTATAAGCCATAGTTAAGTAAGAACAGAAAACACATATATCAGAAGATAAATACTAGTTTAACTTGCATGAACTGTTTTGTGCTGTCCACAGTCTGGTTTTTCAATGGTTTATAAAGTAAAAAAATAGAAAATCGTTCCTGACATTACCCATCTTTAGTGCCTCTGATTAAAGCCAATTGTGATGTCATTTCCTGCCTTTAGTGACCTTTTTTTCTCCTTTGCATCAATGTTCTTGTACATTTGTGTTCATCCTCCTTGCAGAGTTTACAGACACTCTTAAGGGGCCCATACACTGGTCGATTTCAGCCATCGATCCATTACATAGAATCGATCAGAAATCGATTTCAATCAATTTTGATGGATTTAATCTATCGGACAGGATGGAAGATCTAGGTCGATCTGCTGCTGGTAGCAGATCCATGGCCCATAGAGTTGCATTGGATCGAATGGTCCAATAATGCATTTAGATAGATTTCTAATAGATTTCATTCTGAAATCTATTGGAAATCTGTTCCTAGTGTGTAGCGCACATCAGATAGATTCCTGTCAGATTCAACTTGACAGGCATCTGACATAAATCTATCTGATGGTCGGATCTGCTGCACATCTATAAGTGTATGGCCACCTTAACTGAGATTAGGCACAGACTGTGTTTGGACACAGGAATTTCTGAGCTATACAAATCTGGTTTCAGCTGTAGCTTGTCTTATCAGCCACCTCACACCAGCAGTTGCCAGCCTCTTTCACTGTTACTAGCAGTGGCAAGATTAAGAGCCAGGGGACCTTGATATACTATCTCGCTGTTCCCGAGAAGGCGCCCCCCCACTATGCAAGGGCAGACAGCGTGCACTTGTTGTATGGAGCTGAATGGGCTTGGCTTTTTCTGCTGCGCCCTAAGGGTGACTCCGAGCTACTATACAGGTGAGAGCTGTTCAGCGCAGTGCAGCTGCAAGCTTTAGGAGGTTCCAGCGCTTGAATGGCAAAGTGTGGGGTGGGGAGGGGACTCTGGAGAGAATCCAGAGGCTTCCCTCTAACGAGGTATCTCAATTTCTCTCCTTGCAATCTCACAGGTTTGCTTTTAATATCAGTTCTGTGCAATAGGACTTTAGTTTTAGGTATACAGAACTCTCCTTTAAATGTAACTGTCTTACTTATGAAGTTACTACACAAAGCAGGTACTAAATTGTTTTGCCATCCCCAGTCCCCATGATCCGTGTTACAAAGGTTTGGGGTGTGTTTGTAACCCACTGATCTAGTGACTATAGCAGGCCCACACTTTCAGTTTACATTTGCTGGTAAGAAATCTTTGCAGAACCTCTAATTATGCGCGCGCATCACAACAAGGGGAAAATCGTTGGGAGGTAATGTTTGCTGAAATCATTGCAATGCACAGAGCTGACATGGGGAAGATTCTTTGTTCTCTCAACCGCAGTGTTTTACTTGACATTTCTTTACATGATTGCATGTTTAAGTGAGACACCTCTTGTCTTTACAGCATTTCACTGATAGTATTTTGTAATGAACTCTCACCTTGTGTATTATTAGAATTTGAGTATTTATTGGTGTGAAATACAATACTCAGAATGAAAGCTGCGCATGAAATCACGATCGGTACCAAATTTGCAGACTTTTCATAGTCCTCTCCTCTCCATTTACATGCAATAAATAAAACATCTGCCGGTTTGTGTGACTGATGGGGGCAATTGGAAGAGAATAGAGGGAGTAACCAGTAGTACAAAGAGGTAAGCCCCTTGATGTTAATAATGAAATGTAGAGGCGGCAGGTACCTCCTAAGGTATGATCCCCACATCCTTGCTTGTTCTGTGGTGTGTACAAGGGGAGTACTCTTAAAGTGGGATTGTTTGCCATAAAATCAAATTCCATTTACCCACTGCTCTGTTTATTATGCAGTCCACAACCTGACCCTGCACTGCAAGCATTACAATTTAATCATAAATGTTTTTGCTGTAATAAATCTCATCTCAGTCAGCCTGGCTCTATTTGGTACATTGCCGTGGAAAGGGAAGCTTGGTCGCTCCCCTCCTACATTCCTGCTCCTCTTTAATTGGCTGAGGACAGTTCAGTGTGACACAAGGCTAAGAAGGAAAATATGCCTCACCCCTCTGCAGATGCTACTGCAATATGATCTATGCTGTCTAGCAAAACAAACAACACTCGGTGCCTCACAGAGGCACTGAGTGTTGTTTGTTTTGCTAGATGCTGTAACTCCTTTTTCTATTGCCTGAGGAAGCGGGCGCTGACCCGTGAAATGCGTTGCTTTGTTTTATCTGGAGTTCGTTAATAAATAGGCTGAATGTACAGTCGTGTTGTGTCTGCTTGGAGGAGGTAAGTCCACCACTGCCGCCTCCTAATTACCACATTTTTGGCTTTTAAGCTCCTTTAAAATCCCTTTTATGCTTTTGGCGCCTCTGTTGTCTCCTATATAATATTGTATCCACCCTGGGTGGAGGGTTGCGACACTTTTCTACTATCTACAGAGAGCGACTTCTCATTCCTGAGTGGGGTCAGGATAATCTCCCCACCTGCCTTTACAGTGGTTGCCTATTGGTGACCCATGTTTGTGAGTATAACAGCTATTACTCTTTGTCATTATCCCCTTTGTCAATACATACTACACTATTGGGGCTCTTGGTGTTCCTCTGTTTATCTCATTTGCATGATCTATGCTGTGCTCACGTGTTTACAAAGCAAACTAGATATGACCGTGCAGTTTCAAGGAGGAAAAAAAAGAATAATGGAGGACATATCAGAATTGTCTTCCGTCAGTGGAACTAAAGATGGACAATGCATGAAACTGGTTTCTCTTTATTTACTTGATAAAGTTCACTGAAATCAAAACCTAAACAGTACAATACATCTGTTATGTAAGCGCTATGGAGTCGGTACAAAAATACTCCGACGCCTGAGTTTATGAAACCACGACTCCTCCGACTCCAGCTCTGACTCCGGGTACCCAAAATGGCTCCGATTTCTCGACTTCGACTCCTTAGCCTAATACATAACAGGGCTGTGTTTTTTTTTTTTTTTTTTTTTTTACAAAAATCATCCGGCTCCGACTCCCAGCTCCAACTCCTCAGTTTATGAAACCACGACTCCGACTCCAGGTGCCCAAAATTGCCTCGACTCCGAATCCAACTCAGACTCCACAGCCCTGAGTAGAACAAGTATTTATCTACTTTTGTGCAGGGTCTATGGCTAAAAGTATTAGAGGCAGAGGACAGCAGGATAGCCAGGTTACTGATATTGCTTAAAAGGAAATAAATATAGCATCCTTTAACAAAAGAGAAAAAACAACATTGAGTTGAAAATAGTGAATAATACTTTACTTTGAAAATGTTCAACAATTTTTACAAGCAGATTGTTTGCAGATATAATGTTCCAACAATAGTGAATCAAGTGCATTGGCACCAGACCATTTCAGGCTTCCATTAGCCCTTTCTCAAATACAAAATGAATAAATACAATTGGAATGGTGAAATAATATCACTGTTCCTGTTGTACATAGTTGGCCACAGAAAAATACTTTCAAAATTCTATGCGTAAAGTGTGAACAAACCCTCCCACAAAACATTCCCATGCAAAAGCCATGATTCAGTCAGTCCTTAATAGACAGCTTGTTGAATATGTAGAGAGAGAATTGTTTTTTCTATTCTCGTGGCTTTGTGAAATGCAGCCATGTCATTTGCTTTCTTTAGATCCTTTCATGTTTATACCGGTACTTGCTTCATGGAAACTCCTTCAAAGTCACAATCTGCTCCTTCAAACTTTTTTTTATATAACTCATTGTCCTTATTTGCTTTGGAGTAAGTGATGTTTTAGTTCTTTATCTTCACTTACATCAGGACTTGTTACCGTGGTAACACACTATGAATGCGAACAGTTTGTGAGCTTTTCCAAACTGATCGCATGTTTGTGTGTCTACGTGTTAGTTAAGAATTCATAGGGAAGTGGCAAAGCGCATAAACGTATCACGTCTAAAGGTCGTACACACGCACAATTACTATCTCCTGTAGGGATCAGGACCTGACCTCTAGGACAGACATTTTGGGTCATGCGCATCGTACAGACATGTTGCTTGGCTTCAGTTGAGTGATGTGTTATTCCTGTTCCTGAGCGTCATACAGACATGTTGCTTGGCTTTGGTCGAGTGATGTGTACATCCGGGTCATGAGCATCATACAGACGTGTTGCTTGACTACAGCTATGTGATGTATTCTTCTGGGGTCATGAGCATCATACAGATCATGCAGTAAAGGTAGAAAGGGGGGGTCCAATATAGGTAGCCTGAATTAGCCCCCATGTATAGCAGGCAAGAGGGACTCCCATTGTAAGTAGCCAGATGTGCTCCCCAGGGTAAGTAGACTGAAGTAGCCCCTAGTATAGGTAGCCAAAAGGGTCTGCTCCGTACCCCCTTATTTCCAGATCCTTACACCCCTAGCTAGCTAGTGCCTAGAGGGCTCTGAGTGTCCCCTCCGGCACGCGTTCCATAGGTTTGCCACCACTATTACATAGGATAGATGGGATTCAATCTGCTAAGCCCTTTAACTCATATTTTTTAGTCCCCTCACTGCGATATCTACCTATATGACGTTTGATACTAAATAAACAATATGCTTTCTCTGTAATGTTCTCAACAAATTATTCTTTCACAGTTTATGGCTGCCATTTATGCTTACACAAGCAGCCTATGTAGTCGCATGTACTTTATAGATGGCGCACTTTGAATTTTCCGCTGTTGCACCACTTTGGCTGTTCTACCAATTGTGATGCATTGGCTTGCTGGGATCAGGTAATTTGGGCTCCCATTGCAGAAGGTGACTCATAGAAGCTGATGCAAATGCCTGCCAGTCGGTGATTTGAGTACACAACAATGCGCCTGAAAGTATGTAGTTGATTAACGTTTTTTTCATGCATGCAACAAATTGAATTCAATGGAAACGCTACTTAGAAAATACATTGCAGTATACAAATCTTCTTTCCTGAAAAACAGTGATTTCAGTGTTAGTGGAAACGGGACCTAACATAAATGTGTATGGGCCAATTTTAATCTGATGTCTGTTCACCACTTTCCTTACAGTAAACCCTATTGAAGAATATAACCTATAACTCTTACCATGTGTATAGAATGAGAACTTGGAACTGCCAATACCGGTGTGTTCTGTAAAGGTTAATACACTTTCACGGTAGGACACACACACTTGTAAGTTGGAAATGGTTTGTTTGTATAAGGCTTCTTGGGAGAGCATTTTAAGGCTGCTCAAATACATGGTGGTTTAGCAGTGACGTTCGCTGCGAGGTAGTGACGAGCCACTCTGGTGCAAATGGGTCACCATTGACGAAGGTTTTGCCAATTGACATCCCTGCTGGAGTGGAAACGTGGAAGCCTGTGCCAGTGATGAGCGTATTTTCAAGGTAAAGAATTGCTAGTGCATACATTGCTCAATGACTTGTACGGCACAGAAACAGAATGGAGTACGTCATTCAGTAAACAAAAGGAAATTATGAATGGACGGCAGGCGGGGTTGTACAGGTGCGTGTGAACGTTGGGAGACTGTGCCAGCATGTCAGGTGTTTCTACTACTAGTGCTGACACACAATCAGAGCTGCTTGGGAAGACAGCTGGCTGGCTGTCTACTGACACGTCTATCTAGTTGGACTAGAAGGGAGTATAGGGCTCGGCCCGTACTAGCATGCTTTGTCTGAGATGACATCCAGTTCTGCAGTGCATACATTCTATACTTTAACCAGTCCAGTGGCGTCATCTACATTGATGAGAGGCTTTGATTAAAATGGCCATATCAGTAAAGTCATGCTTTACATGAAATGATGGGGGGCGTAAGCACAAGTGGGGGCAGCAATTGCTTGTAGCAGAAGAGGGTCTTTTCATAGGCAAGCCCTAAGGGTTCATAGACTTCACTTCACCTGGCTATTCTGTTCATAGGCAAGCCCTAAGAGCCCATAGAGAATTTTTTTTTCACATCTTCTCTGCAAAACACATTTTTCCATACTTAGCAACAGGAAAAGTACAAGAAACAGGTTAGAAAAGTAAGAATAATAAAAAAGTTAATTTGGGGCAAGCTATTTTGAGTACTTGTTTTGCTTTGTGGGGACTGCAAAAGGATTTCTGGCGTTTTGGCATTCATTTTCTGCTTCTTTTTTTTTTTTTGTTTTTTTTGTTTATGTGCAAAAAGGGGTTCAATTAATTTTCATGAAATGTTTGCCTGTAACTTACCAAAATGTGGTATACAGAAGTTTCAAACAGAATTATGTCAAAAAATGAAGAGAGAGAACATGCAATGTTTGGCATGCATTTTTCATTTTGTTGTTGTTTTATTCACATTCAGATTTGCATTTGTGCTAATTTTCACATGCAGGTTTCCAGAGCACGCAAAAATTCACGTATGAATGCGAATCTTAATGCAAAATGGAACCCTGCCTTGCAACTGCAGGATGACCCTGACCGTCCATACTGTTTTTAGCTACCGTGTTTTTACCCGGACTAGTCAGGCTTGTCCATACTGCCAGGGAAGTTACAAATGTTAAATTGTGCTTTATAATACTTCCTATAGTAGTTCCTATTATTTCTCCTATACAGAGTCCTAAGCCAAAACCCTCCATCTCTGCAGCCAGGTCTGCTAGTGCATGCTCTTGCTAGTGATCTGTAGGGGGCATAGAAAGCCATTGTCTTTGTGCATCCAGAAATCCGGTAGTGCTGTAGTCTGCTGCCTCATTATGCTTCTAGGAGAAAGTAGCAGCACAGTTTACAAAGAGAATGTATTTCTTCTTTATCTCACCCTTCCCAATGAAAATCTTGTATCCCTCGGAATATCTGGCAGAGCCAAGAAGTATTTGGTGCTATTCTGTACTCCGTACAGATTTTGATGAATACTCTTGTTCTTGAATAAGAAATGCAAATAACGAGAGTGATATGGAGGCTGCCATATTTATTTCCCTTTTAAACAATACCAGTTGCCTGGCTATCCTGCTGGTCCTCAGTAGATCACAAAGGACTGCTGGGTAGATCGCGATCAGTAGCTCAAAGTAGTGAAGCCATGGAGACTGACACTGTGCTCTTGCGCTGTGTTCGGCCGGTCACAACGCAAGGGCACAGTGTCAGTCTCAGTGGCCACTCCCGGCAGATCACTGGTAGCCAATGAGGGCTGCTCGTGTGTCCATCCCCTCCAGCAGTTGGCTTGGGAGTAGGAGGAGTCCTCCTCGGCTGCTACTTCCTGGACCTGGGTGCAGTGTTTTTTATCCTCTGTGCCCCGTCTCAGGCTGCCAAGGTACTTGCTAACTATGTGGTGGGGGTCGGAATGACAAAAGTGGGCTTTCTCCATGCCATATGTGTGTGGGAAGGGGGGGGGGAGAAGTAAGGAAGTAGTACCCTCTGGAGTGGTAGTGCTTGCTGTGCTGTCCTTTGGCGATACTCTGGACGCTGGCATCTCCTGGGACTGTATAGGCTGGCAGTGTGGAGCTGACATTAACTAGTATCACAGCATTTATAATAATCCATAATGTAGCTGCAAGGAGTTGTCAGTGAGCATAGTGTGAGTGTGACCGCAAGAAAGGCAGGTGGCTGCCACACTTTGTCAAGGGACTGGGGACAGTAATTATAATTGGAGATTTGGGTGTGTGTGGGGGAATGCGGTTCTGCCTAGTTATGTGCCTTTATCGTTTTTTTGGGCTTTGGCGGGGGGGGGGGGGGGGGTAGATCACTTAGACTCAGATCTGGCTGGATTAGTTACATGCTTGTTTTTTTTTGGTGTGTGATTGACACAACTGCAGCCAAATAGATCAGCAGGACTGCCAAGCAAATAATATTGTTTGAAAATAAATACATATGACAGCCTCCATATTCCTCTTATTTCAGTTGTCCTTTAAAGTTGGTATGCAACTAGCGCACACAGCTTTATTCACATTGGAGATATTCTTTGCCCTATAACCTTACTAGTTTTTACGAAAAGAGGAATTCAGGTTTTGCCACACAATCCTGTGCCGCAATGGTAACTTATTTAGCTCCTGCACAAATTTTCCCGTTGTGAGGATGTGCATATGACTAGATAGGGGCATTGGAAGTAACATGCTTGTTTGAGAACAGGTGGTGTCTGTGTCATTTGCTGTTTAAAACCCATCAATGCTATATAAACTACATATAAGTCCATTTCATTTGTCATGACAAGTTTTCCATGTGCAGTAGATTGCTGCGTATGAAACGGCTGGCATCTCTAAGCGCGTGATTACTTCCCCTGGCACACACCCACAGGTCAGTGTTTTCTTTGGCCTGAGAAGGTACACATGATAATCACTGTCCAGAGAAAACAAATGACTTGGACAGAACACCTGTTCTGAGCAGATCAGGCAGTTTTACAACCTACCATGTGGCATCAGGACTTGTATCTCCCCTGCAGTGCTGAGAAGTGTTGTGAGGACAGTGTTCTGTGACTCACACAGAGGGCACCACTTCCAGTAGTATTAACCCCTCCTTGTCCTCCTATAAATCCCTCTTAAAGTATTTTCAAGTGCAGTTCTGTCCTCTATGACTCATATATAGGACACCAGTTACCGTAATATTAACTCATTGTATTCTTTTGCTAAATCCCTCCAGCAGTATTAAAGGGTGTGGAGAAATATCACTTTTACGTGACTTACACAGCCTTCGCCAAAAAGTTGCCCTCTGTTTTCCCAGTACCTCTATTCAGACAGCACCCCAGACGGAGACTTGTCTCCCTCCTCTAGAACGGACAGGAAGCTGCAAAATACAAATTTGCCTAGAAAATAGGCGGCCCCATATAAGGAAGGGCAACACGAAGTTACCTCAGTTTTGTTTTCCTGTCCACGGACGAAGGCGCGTGAGAGAGGTCTCCACCGTGAGCCATCCATGTCTGGCGGCAGGGGCTGGTGTTTTCAGGATTCCAAAGCGGACTGTTTATGTAAACGGAATGGAGTCCTGCAGCATTTAGGAGGCTTCTCCGGGAAGAGGCGGCTGATTTAAGTGCGCAGGCGCACACATAGGAAGTTCCGGCTTCCAAATCTGATGTGGTCATGCGCCAGCGTCCTACGTAACCAACAGGAAGTTCAGCGCATATCATTAGCGGCAGGGGCTGCGGCGGTGAACACAGCTGAACATAATTAAGGTAATCGGTGACCTTTTAAAACAGTTTGTCTTTTATGGAGCATGTTTCATTCTGTTGTTGGAAACATGGAGGACGCTTCAGGATCTTCTCCAGCGCTGTCTATGGAGTCAGGCTCAGCTCCCATCCCTCTCTGGCAAGTGGTTATTGGCGACACTGCTTTCCCAGTTACAGATGTGTTAGGGGGGATTAGGCTAATTGTATGTGTTTTTTTCTCTATTTATTGTAGCCTAAAAAAACTGACAAGACTGATAAATCTGGAACTCATTCTAGTCATGACAAACGCACTGACAAGGTTGACAAGAAATGTGCAATTTGTAATACTCTACTTTCTTCTTCTTAATCTAAGAAGTTGTGTCAGTACTGCACAGAAAAAAAGTTGTAAAAAGTGAATCCCCTACTATCCTTAAAGCGGATTCGAGATGAAAAACTAACTATAACAAGTAACTTTTCTATATATCTTATCTAAAGTTTAGACCGTAAATCTAGCTGCAAATAGCTTTAATAGAATGATTATTTCTTCCTGTGATACAATGACAGCAGCCACGTTGTTTGTAAACATTATACAGAGGCAGGCTTATCTGCATCTTGAGCAAAAAAACCTAATCCCCCGTCCTCCTCCCCTCTGCCTCTGAAATCTCTGGCTAGTAATACCTCCCCCTCTTCCTGCTCAGACTGAGCTCCCATGAGCCCTTGCTACTGTCTGGAAGTGCCTTGGCTCTCTGAAAACCTGTGGGCGTGGCTTGTTTAGTTTATAGGGAATTAGAGCATCAAAACAAAAAAGTATTTGGCTTGAGGAATGCCCTATAAACAATAGGAAAGGAATACAATTATGCAATGAGTAAAAGTTCATTTGGGATCCACTTTAAAGACTTGATGGGTTGGATGTGGGCAGAAATGTCCACAGCCATTAAAGAAATTAAAGACTCTGCTATTGGTTCTGCTTCAACTTCTACTGCTACTACTTCTGAAATAGCTTCCGGGTCTATTTCTGCTAATTTACCTGCTTCTGTGATTGCTGAGTCAAATGCTGAGATTAATGTGTCTGATGTACAGTATCTCCACTATTAGTGTTTTTTCTGTTCTGTTAAAGGACATCTGAAGAGAGAGGATATGGTAGCTGCCATATTTATTTCATTTTAAACCATACCAGTTTCCTGGCAGTCCTGATGATCTTTCATGCATCACTAGTGACTGAAGTCACCCACCTGAAACGCTCTTTCACATTAGGGCAGATTTTCTGCGTTTCAACGCAAAGGGTAAAGTTTGCTTTACCCAAGGTGAAATGAAAGTCCATAGACTTTCATTTTAGCTTTCACATATAACGCTGCGTTTTTGTGCGTTGCGTTACACTGCACCCAGGCGCAAGTTTTTCGGCCGACGCTAGCTTTATGCGTTACAATGTTAGTCAATGTAAAACGCACACTATGCGCGTTGTTAATCCGTTAACGCAGGCAATCAGTCCCAGAATGCAACAGAGGAACAATGTAGAAAGTTGACAACTAAAAGAAAAAAAAATTACCTGCGTTTTTCTATGTGCAGTAACGCATTGAAAACGGATTAAAAACGCACACTCACTGCAGTGTCAACGCATATCAAAACGCAGTAAAAGGCATACAACAAAACGTATGCTTTGAGCGTTCTCCAACGCAAGCTCTGATGTGAAAGAGCCCTCAGTGCTTATGGCTATAGGTATTAAAGGCAGAGGATCGGCATGGCAAACCATGTAATTTGCATTCTATAAAATGTACCTAATGTGAATAAAAGATGCCAGTGTAACTTACCTGGGGCTTCTTCTGCACCAGATGTCCTCCTGGTCCCACGCTGCTTTGTTCAGCAACACATTCTACCTTTCACCCTGGGTAAGTTATAAACTGGCATCTTTTATTTTACTTTAGATTTCCTGTAAAAGAAAATAAATGACAGCTTACATATCCTTCTCACTTCAAGGAACCTTTCACTGTTCATTGTTGATGTTTGATATTGTGGGTCCATTATTGGCTGATCTATACATATGCAGGGACCCTCCAGTGTGGAGAAGTTTTGAGGCTGTTCTTATTTGATGTATTATTATTTAGTATTTACTGTATATAGCGTTGACAACTTCCGCAGCGATGTACAGGGTATATTGTCTTGTCACTAACTGTCCCTCAGAGGGGCTCACAATCTAGTCCCTACCATAGTCATATGTCTATGTATGTATCATAGTCTAGGGCTAATTAACTTATCTGTATGTTTTTGGGATGTGGGAGGAAACCCACGCAGACACAGGAGAACATACAAACGCTATGCAGATGGTACCCTGGCTGAGATTTGAACCGCGGACCCTGCGCTGCAAGGCGAGAGCGCTAACCACTATGCCACCGTGTTGCAATACATCTCTAGGTGATGGAGGAAGCGGCTATTCTTATATGGCAAACTGCGACCTAGTGTGTCATAGAGGTTACAGCGCAACACTTGTCATTACATTGTACGTATTAATCCTTGGTTGACATTTTCCACACTTTCCAACACTGGTGAGTTATACTGTGAAGGTTGGCATACACTATTATGAAATTCAAATAGATCAAAATGTTAGGTTCAGCTAGGAATGAGCTAGATTTAGCTTAGTGAAAGTGAGCCAGCGTGCTAGTGAGAGTGGGTAGTGGCAGGCGGGATTACTCACCTATGTCTCTGCCCCTCTCCCTATGGACAGAACTTGCTATTCTTTGCCCAGTGATACCAGAATCATGCACTATGCATCATTTTTAAATGATGTGCCCTCAAAGTCTATGGAGCTAGATCTACACCCTGCATCGAATTCATGATGCTATCATTTAATGGTCGTTTCGCATTCTGTGGTGCAGTCTCTGCCATTGTTCACAACAAATTGCTACAGGTCTGTTGGATTGTTGAATGATTGTTCAATGTCCACTGCTGCAGTGGTAGACGAGGTAAACGATATCTGTCTGAATATCTTGTACCTGATCTACCACAGATTGAATAGTGTATGCCCAGCAGATACACACAGGCCTCCTGTGTCATATCTCCTTCCTGCTAATTTACTGTACAAGTTCTGGTGCTCGTTACAGAGATGGGACTGCAAGTGATGAGCTGTGGGGCCCATCTGCAGTTTCCTGGCTCAGTGGGCGGTTACCATGGCAGAGCAGGAAACATATACATAAATACATCTGAAAACCCTTGTTTATGTTCCTGTATGTAGGATGGTTGCAATTAGAATGTTCACTAAACAAGGTAAAAGCTTTTAACCCTGCCGAGAAGCTCTTGTATGGTGGAAAAGGTCATGTGTTCAGGTCAGGGGGCCGTCTTGTTCAAGAAACTCTATGCTCAATTCATATCCGGATGAGTCACAGCGTATTATAGGCACAGAGCTAAATATAGCCATTTGTAGGTATGCAAGCCACAATGGCTCTGGAAGGGTAGCGGAGTCACCCAGCAGAGGCAGTAACACAGTATACCTGCCCAGCTCATGCACAGTTCTAACTATACAATATAAACAATGCAAAACCCTCTTATTATTACCTTTAATACAATTTATTAGGATAGTTGGCACAGTGAAATATCCCCACCGACTATTCATTTACTGTATTATATGCAGGCTACCATCATGGAAAATTAATGTAGTACACAGATAAGGTAATTTATTTTAATACGGTGCTAGAAATAGTGGTTGTCATCAGTACTTTCTAGAACAGGCAGTACTTGTTCCTTCAAAACTCAGATTTGACATGGTACAGCAAGATTAATGGAGAACTAAAGTCATACAGATAGTGGCACAGCACATGGCTAAGACACAACTTGATGATATGCCTAAGCTGCAGTCACACGCTGGATTAAACTCATCCAGGGCAGCTGCCTTGGGCAAGATTCTAGCTTCTGTATGGGAACCCTCAGATGCCACATAAAGATCCAGCATGCCACATCTATAGCGATGTCTGGTGTCTGAGAGACCTCAGAGTACATTGTTTTCTGCTTCACTCTGCCACCTGGAAGCTGCTCCATTGTGTGCCACGTGTCTCCCCAACCCCCCCCCCCCCCCCCCCCCATAGTAACTACCGATGCGTTTCTAGGTTGTACCAGAAGTCAGCCCTGAACTGTCGAGGGATCGAGCTCCAAATTCTGCGGGTGACAGACAGTAATTGAAAGGATTTAGGGACTAGATTGTGAGCTCTTCGAGGGATAGTTAGTGACAAGACTATATATGCTCTGTACAGTGCTGCGTAATATGTCGGCGCTATATAAATACATAATAATAATAATAATTCTAAAGTAACAACACAAAGATTTATACTTATCTGGGACTTCCTCCAGCCTCCCTGTAGTCTGGGTTCTCTCAGTGCTGTGTGCCTGGTCCCGTAGATTTTCATGCTGTTAGCCCCGGTAGTCAGGGACTTCTGCGCATGCATGCCCAACCGCCTGCCCTCCTTGTTCGCGCGCCTATAGCCAGGAACGTTGTGCACCTGCGCAGTTAGTTAAGGCTTGTGACTGCCTAGGCACAGAACACTCCCGGCCACAGGAGTGTGACCAAGGAGGCGTGATGCCAGGGCTGAGCAGTAGAAGTTCCCACTGGCTCAGTTGGGGACTTTATTGGGGCTGCCTGCAGCGGAACGGACAGGACCGATCGGGCGCAGACAGAGTCCATGGAGTACAGAGGCCTGGAGGAAGCCCCAGATAAGTATAAATCCTTGTAATGTTTTCATCTCAGGTACACTTTAACTTCAGCTAGTTCTTTACTCTGTTTATGTGTATAACCACCTAAGTTAACTCATGAATAAATAGTATACCTGGGCAGGATTCCCTTCACAAGTCACTTCCTGCACATAGACCTTCGAGCTACAGGCTACGATCTTCACACATGGTTTAGTCTGTGCCCCACTTCCTACAGCCAGGGAACCTGAGGTGAGAGAAACATGGAGGCTGACATTTATTTCCTTTTAAACAATGGCACATTGCCTTGCTGTCCTGTTGATCCTCTGTCTCTAAAACTTTTAGCCATAGACCCTTAATAAGCATTTAGACCGGGTGTTTCTAAAAAAAAACCCTGACAATTAGGCGCATGTTTGTTTGAGGCGTGTGACTCTACTGACCAGAAAGAGCAGCAGGGCTGCCAGGTAACCGGTATCATTTAAAGGAAATCAATATGGCAGCCTCTATATGTCTCTCACCTCGGGTTCCTATTAACAGCATTAACGGCAACCGGAGTGTTCTGTTTCTGTACATAAACATGTAACATCACTAAGCTATCAGAGTATGTATTTAGATCTGAGACAGAGAGATGGATTGTTTTGGTGATTATTGATCATGCTTGTTGCAGTCACTGTCCCTTGCTCCTGGATCTCTCTCTGCTTTTCTCTGCTGGGCTGCCTCAGGAACTGAATGACTATATTATAATCCGCAAATCTCTGCACTGCTGATGTTCCAAGTGATCTATCTAGGCAGCTGTAGTTTTTCGTAGAGATGGTCAATGAGATACTAATAATCGTGGCTTGCATGCAAATTTAGTGCAAGTTGAAATGGCCCAATCAGCTGAACTTTCTGTTCTT